>NW_028270190.1:11777916-12107916 GCF_037043375.1 Chiloscyllium plagiosum
CTATCTGGTGTGTGCACATTTATCTGTCTGAATCTATGTCTATATCTGTCTCTGTGTATAATTGTATGTCTGTACTTGTCTCTCTATGCCTGTATTTGTCACTGTCGATCCGCATGCTCACAGCACCACCACCATACACACACACACTCACACACACACACACGCATATACTTAGATAGGATTGCAATTCTACTGAGGCCTCTCAGATTGGAAAATGTTAATGTTAATAAATGCCTATGTTCCCTATGCAACGTGGAAATGATTTGCCTTTGGTCATTCTTCCTGACACGGAGTGTACACATTAAAGTTTATTTACTTTGAAGTTGGACTCAAGCAACTCCAAATGAACCATTTTGCAGGAGGAGGAGACAAATTTTTGTCCACGTTCTTCAACTTGCAACGTTTATAATGCACTCTTTCAAATTTGAGAAAGACTTGAAGGGTCCAGGAATAGACCACATGTGGGTGGTAATATCTCAGGAACAACATGGCGGCGTAACGGATGAAGCTGTCCTGTACCTCCAAAGATATTATTTAAAGAATTGAACAGACGAAATGTGTCAAAGTAATTGATGTTCTTTCAAGAAAAAATCTACCACTTGTATAGTGGTGTGGGAGGCCGGCGGAGGGTAGCATTGTATAGCTCTTACCGCGAAAAGGATAGCTGGATAGTGAATTTACGCGAAAAGGAACAGAACAGTTATTGCAAGATGATGCAGACAGAAATACATATAAATATAGATAAGCAGACTCATACACACAACACATACACGCAGTATTATGCACACACTTATGAACACGCATGCATGCACACACCCAGACACGTAGACACAATCCTGCATTTCAGAGAGATGTAGGAATGTTTCTCATTAATAGGGGATGAATGGTCAGTTAGAGGAAGCAGAATAATAGAAACATTTCAGCCGTAATCAGACAGCACTGGAGACTCGATGGGCTAACTGGCCTAATTATTTTCCATTTCTTTGGCTCTTGCGAAAATATGGTAAATATAATTGTTTTCCGGTACTTTCAGTGGAGACTCAATTGGAAAAATATTTGATAATCGAGGGCTAATGGAAATGTGGACAGGTTTGAGAGGCTGCATGGTCTATATCTGTAGGTGGAAGTGAGGACTGCAGATGCTGGAGATCAGAGTCAAGATTCGAGAGGTGCTGGAAAAGCACAGCAGGTCAGCAGCATCCAAGGAGCACGGAAACTGATGTTTCGGGCCAGAAACGTCGATTTTCTTGCTACTCGGATGCTGCCTAACCTGCTGTGTTTTTCCAGCACCACCCTAATCTTGGGTCTTGGTCGATATCTGTTCCTATTTGTTGTGGGCTTGTACCTCAAAAGTGTGGAGATTGATTTGCAGGGAACACATTTTAGAGACTATAACTCTTCCCATTGCATACTTTGAAGGATGTTCCTTTCTCTTTTGCTTTACCACTCGTGGAGGATTCTTGTTGATGAGTCATTGAAATCTTCCTCTATCTTATCAAAGGAAATCAGCAAAATTCGAGGAGGAAACATCACTGTCAGCAGCTTGTCTGGGCAGAATCACTTCAGAGACAAAATAAGATTCAGCACGATCTGTTTTCTATTTTGGCGGAGGGAAATATTTTTGTTCCCATCCACAAATAGCAGTGAATACTGGGTTACAGAAAATATTCAATTTAGAGTTCTATAGAAGAAGAGAATCCGTGTTTATTGGGAACAAACAGCAAAGGGATGTTCATCCACAGTTACATCAACAATGAGAATTCTGAATCGTGCAGAGTCGAGGGGTCGAATGGCCAGCGACTGCTACAGTCCCATGTGTTTCTCTCGAACCTCTAACCACGATGCAATTACAGAGGGACAGGAAGATCACAATCATCCATTCAAGATTGTTACGATCTGCACCACTCAGGAGTTATTCAGAAATAGAATGAGAGCTATTCAGCATCTTGTGAAATTACACAGCACAGGACGAGGCAATGCAACCTTTCTGGGCTGCTACGTCGCAACAGGGGAACACTGGTTAGCTAAACTGAAATAGACAACAGGGAGAAACGAATATTTTCAGGTTGGAAAGCTGGAACTTGGTCGACTGTCTTCGGCATCAGTGTGAGATCAACTATTTACACTCTACACAAATGATATGGAAAAGGGGACTGATTGGATTGGAGCTCAATTAGATAATTCACCAAGATAGTCATTTAATTGGACACGGAGAGTCTGCATTGGGATATGGAGAGGGGAGTTTAGAGGTGAAAACTTCAGCAAAAATTGTATAATTTACTATATGTGGTTGGAGTTGTGTTGGAAGGATAA
The DNA here is from genome assembly GCF_037043375.1 of Chiloscyllium plagiosum. NCBI lineage: Eukaryota > Metazoa > Chordata > Chondrichthyes > Orectolobiformes > Hemiscylliidae > Chiloscyllium > Chiloscyllium plagiosum. The sequence continues at coordinate 11,780,230 of NW_028270190.1, forward strand.
AATAACAGTGAACTACGTATACTAATGTCACCACTCCCGCTTCCCGGAACCTCAAGGGGAGCAGCATTTCCGAAAATGACGTCACCCCATTCCCCCCACGAGCATGCCTACTCCAGTCACAGTCTCCTCTCCCACTCCCGACTCCAGCCCGGTATCAGTTCCCAGCTTTCAGCCCTGCCGAGTTTTCACTTCCCTCTCGACCTCCCCTTTGCTGAGGACAAGCGATCAGTCCTCAGCAAAGGCCTTCCCGTCATCCCCCGCCATCCACGCATCAACGAATTCAATACACATTGTGAAGTCCAACATTCTACTGCCTCCACTTGCGAGTTTGCTTTTTCAATCAAGACTCCCGCCTAATTTCCGAAGTCCCCTTCATCCGCATCCAACAAATCCCATCCTCCTGGACACCGCGTGCCTGTCTATTATCCACCCTCGACCTCCAACAGCCACTGAGCCATTAACCGCCTCACCCTGTCCAAAACATCCCCTCACTCCAACCTCTCTCTCTCACAACGCGCAGACGTCCACTCCCACTGCTCTAACCCGCAAACTCACCTTCAAACCAGCGGTCAAAGAGGGGCAGGGAGGCAGTGTTATTTTGGCGTACTCTCCTCTACAACCAGGTGCCAACTCGAAGACAACTCCTGCTTCCGCCGCATTGATCATGACCTCACGCCCCATCTCCAAACCATCACCTCCAAACCATAATTTCCCAGATCATACCTCAGGGGAACTCCCACACACATCTTCTAACGATATTGTTCGGGTACCACACACCACCCGATTCGACCTCCTACCCAAGATCCACAAGACTGAACAACTGTTGCCGACCGATTGTCTCAGCCTGCTTCTGTCCCACCAAATTTATCTCCACTTAACTCGATACTGTCCTATCATCCCAATCCTTGATATCTCGATTGTACGGTCAGGACACCACCCAAGCTCTCCATCTCCTCCAAAACCTCCGTTTCCTGGCCCCAATCGCCTCACTTTCACCATGGACATCCAGTCACTCTGCACTTCCTTCCGCTCTGACCAAGGTATTCAATCCCTTCGGTTCTTCCTCTCCGACGTCCAGAGCAGTACACTTCCACTAACACTTGTATTCGTTTGGCTGAACTGGCCCTCACCCTCAACAATTTCTTCTTCGAATCCTCCTACCTCCTCCTGACTAAATGGGCAGCCATGGGCACCCGGATGGGCCTCACCTATATCTGTCACTTGGCCCGCTATGCACAAGTGTCTACCTTCTGGAGTGACACCGGCACCACTCCCACCTTTTCATCCGCGAGATTGATGACTGCATTGGCGCCACCTTGTGCCCCCACAAGCAGGTTGAACAGTTCATCAACTTCACCAACACATTTCACCTCGACCTTAAATTCACCTGGACTTCTCTGACGGCTCATGCCCCATCCTGGACATCTCCACCTCCAGCAACATTGACCGTCTCAACACTGACATTTTCTGCAAACCCAATGACTCCCACAGCTACCTGGATTACACCTCCTCCCATCCTGCCTCGTGCAAAAATGTGATCACCTACTCCCATCTCCTCCACTTCCACCGCATCTGCTCCCAGGAGGACCAATTCCATCACAGAGCACACCAGTAGGTCTCCTTATTTAAAGACCGCAATTTCTCCTCCCAGCCGTTTGACGATGCCCTCCAACACGTCTCTTCCACTTTCCGTACCATTACCCTCCAACCACAACAAGGATAGTACCACACTGGTCGTCATCTTTCACCCCACCAACCTCCAAATACATCGCATCGTCTGCGATTTCCAGCACCTACAAACGGATCCAATCACCAATCATATATTTCCCTCCCCACTCCGATCAGCTTTCCTTAAAGACTATTTCCTCCGTGAGAACCTGGTCAGGTCCACGACCCCTACGAGCGCACCACCCCCCTCCAGCACCTTCTCCTCCATTAATTTCAAAACCTGAGTACACACCTCCCCCTCATCTTTGTCCAAGGCATCAAAGGAGCCTTTCGAACTCATCAGAGCTTCACCTGCACTTCCGCACATGTCATTTACTATATCTGTTGCTCCAGATGCAGTCTCCTCGTCATTGGGGAGACAGTAAATCTACTTGCAGAGCGCTTCAGAGACATGCCCAGGACACCTTCACCAATCAAACCCACAGTCCCGTGGCCGAACATCTCAACTCCCCCTCTCACTCTTCCGATGACTTGCATGTCCTTGACCTCCTAACCACCCAATGCCAAGAGGAAGAACACTTTCTCTTCCACCTCGGTCCACTTCAATGCCATGACATAAACCTGCAATACAAGGGTTTCCTCGTTTTCCCTTCCCCACATATCTCCAGTTTCACTTTCCAGCTCAGCACCATCCTCATTACTTATCCGACCTGTCAACCTTACTTCCCATCTAATTGCTCCCCTCCTGTCCAACCTATCACCATTAGTCTTTCATCCTTCCACCTTTGCAGTCTCAATTACTTTCTCCCCAGCCCCACCACCCTCCCATTTATCTCTCCATCCCTGAGGCTCCCATATTAAATAATGATGCAGGGCTTTGGCACATAACGTCGATATTCCTACTCCCCGGATGCTACCTGACATGCTGTGCTATTCCAGCACTACTCTATTCTGACAGCGAACTCCATAAAACGAGAGAGATCCTTTTCACAGCAGAGAGCGGCGCGAGCTGGGCGAAAGTGAAATTGGAGCGCAGAGCTGGTCGGGAAGGTAAGTGATTGATATTTGAGTGGGTGTGTTCTAGACCACAGGCCCTACAAAGTAGGGCCTCCCTCCCATCCTCCTCCTCTAACCTAACTTTAAAATCCACAGGTAAGCTACTCAGTGTTCTTGTTTTGAAGACTAAGTGGAGAATAATGGCAGTGCAGGCAGTGGAATGTTCCTCCTGCGGGATGTTTGAGGTAGGGGTGACCACCGATGCTCCTGCCGACTTCTTCTGCAGGAAATGCAGTCAGCTCCTGCTCCTCACAGAACGCGATAGGGAACTGGAGGTGGAGTTGAATGAACGGAGGATTATTCGAGAGGCTGAGAGGGTGATAGATAGAAGCTACAGGGACATAGTTACGTCAGAAAACAGAGGTAGCTGGATCACAGTTAGAGGTGGGAAGGCGAGAAAGCAGGCAGTGCAGGGATCCCCTCAACAATAAGTATACCGCTTTGGATACTGTTTGGGGGGAAGGCCTAACAGGAGTAAGCTGCAGTGACCGGGTCTCTGGCATGAGGTCCAGCTCTGAGGCCCAGAAGGGAAAGGGGACAGGAGGAGGGCGCTACTTTTCGGAGACTCTACAGTTAGAGGGACGGACAGGTGGTTCTGTGGACATGGACGAGACTCTCAGATGGTTTGTTGCTTCTCGGGTGCCAGGGTCCAAGACGTCTCGGACCGTGTCTTCAGAATTCTTAAGGGGGAGGGTGTGCAGCCAGAAGTCGTGGTGCACGTTGGCACCAGCGACATAGGTAGGAAGAGGGGTGGGGAGGTCATTCAGGAGCTCAGGGAGATGGCTGGAAGCTAAAAGCTAGGACGGACAGAGTCATCTCTGGGTTGTTGTCGGTTCCACGTGACAGTGAGGCAAGGAAAAGGGAGAGAGTGCAGTTGAACACGTGGTTGCAAGGATGGTGTAGGAGGGAGGCTTCAGGTATTTGGACAATTGGACGGTATTCTGTGGAAGGTGGGACCTGTACAAGCAGGACGGGTTGCACCTGAACCAGAAGGGCACCGATATCCTGGGATGTAGGTTTGCTAGCACTCTTCGGGGGGGTTTAAACTAATTTGGCAGGAGGCTGGGATCCGGACTTGTAGTCCAACAAGTAGGTTAACTGTTTGTCAGGATGTCCAAAAATGTAGGGAGGCTGTGGAGAATGTAGCACTGACAGGGAATACTTGCGGACACAGAGATTGGTTCAAGTGCGTCTTCTTCAACGCAAGGAGTATCAGAAATAAGGTGGGTGAACTTAAGGCGTGGATCGGTACCTGGAACTACGATGTTGTGGCCATCACGGAAACGTGGATAGAAGAGGGACAGGAATGGTTGTTGGAGGTTCCTGGTTACAGATGTTTTAGTAAGATTAGGGAGGATGGTTAAAAAGGAGGGGGATGGCGTTGCTAATTAGAAAAGGTATAACGGCTGCAGAAAGGCAGTTCGAGGGGGATCTGCCTTTAGAGGTAGTATGGGCTGAAGTCAGAAATAGGAAAGGAGCAGTCACCTTGTTGGGTGTTTACTTTAGGCCCCCCAATAGCAGCAGAGGTGTGGAGAAACAGATTGGGAAACCGATTTTGGAAAGGTGTAGAACCACTGGGTCGTAGTCATGGGCGATTTCAACTTCCCAAATATTGATTGGAAGCTCTTTAGATCAAGTAGTTTGGATGGGGCGGTGTTTGTGCAGTGTGTCCAGGCAGCTTTTCTGACTCGGTATGTAGGTTGTCCGACCAGAGGGGAGGCCATATTGGATTTGGTACTTGGTAACGAACCAGGACAAGTGATGGGCTTGTTAGTGGGTGAAAATTTTGGTGATGGTGACCACAATTCTGTGACTTTCACCTTGGTTGTGGAGAGAGATAGGTGCGTGCAACAGGGTAGGTTTTACAATTGGGGGAAGGGTAATTGCGATGCTGTAAGACAGGATCTGAGGAGCATAACTTGGGAGCATAGGCTGTCAGGGAAGAATGTCGTGGAAATGTGGAACTTTTTCAAGGAACAGATACGACGTGTCCTTGATATGTATGTACCTTTCAGGCAGGAAAGAGATGGTCGTGTGAGGGAACCTTGGTTGACGAGGAGGTTGAATGTCTTGGAAAGAGGAAGAAGGAGGCTTACATAAGGTTGAGGAAAAAACTTCAGACAGAGCGTTGTAGGTATACAGGATAGCCAGAAGGGACCTGAAGAAAGGGATTAGGAGAGCTAAGAGAGGGCATGAAAAAACTTTGGCGGATAGGATCAAGGATAACCCCAAGGCATTTTATGCGCATGTGAGAAACATGGGAATGACAAGAACGAGGGTAGGTCCGATCAAGGACAGTAATGGGAGACTGTGTATTGAGTCGGAAGAGATATGAGAGATCTTGAATGAGTACTTTTCTTCTGTATTTAAAAACGAGAGGGACCGTATTGTTGAAGAGGAGAGTGTAGAACGGACTGGTAAGCTATAAGAGATACTTGTTATGAAGGAAGATGTGTTGGACATTTTGAAAAACCTGAGGATAGGTAAGTCCCCCGGGCCTGGCGGGATATAACCTAGGATTATGTGAGAAGCAAGAGAGAAATTGCAGAGCCGTTGGCATTGATCTTTTCGTTTTCACTCTCAACGGGGGTGGTACCAAGGGACTGGAGAGTGGCGAATGTTGTGCCCCTGTTCAAAAAATGGAATAGGGATATTTCCGGGAATTACAGGCCAGTTCGTCTTACTTCGGCGGTAGGCTATGTAATGGAAAGGGATAGGGTTTATGAGTATCTGGAAAGACACTGCTTGATGAGGAACAGCCAGCACGGATTTTGTAAGGGTAGGTATTGCCTTACAAGTTTTATTGAATTCTTTGAGGAGGTGACCAAGCATGTTGATGAGGGTAGAGCAGTGGATGTAGTGTACATGGATTTTAGTAAGGCATTTGATAAGGTTCTCCATGGGAGGCTTATGCAGAACATCAGGAGGCATGGGATAGAGGGAAATCTGGCCAGTTGGATAGAGAATTGGCTAACCAGTCGAAGTCAGAGAGTGGTGGTAGATGGTAAATATTCAGCCTGGCGCCCAGTTACAAGTGGAGTTCCACAGGGATCAGTTCTGGGTCCTCTGCTATTTGTAATGTTTATTAATGACTTTGAAGTTGGAGTCAAAGGCTGGGTCAGTAAATTTGCAGATGACACATGTTCGGCACCACATCGTGGGCCGAAGGGCCTGTTAGAACATAGAACATAGAACAATACAGCACAGAACAGGCCCTTCGGCCCACGATGTTCTGCCGAACATTTGTCCTAGCTTAAGTACCCATCCATGTACCTATCAATTTGCCGCTTAAAGGTCACCAAAGATTCTGACTCGACCACTCCCACAGGCAGCGCATTCCATGCCCCCACCACTCTCTGTGTAAAGAACCCACCCCTGACATCTCCCCTATACCTTCCACCCTTCACATTAAATTTATGTCCCCTTGTAACACTCTGTTGTACCCGGGGAAAAAGTTTCTGACTGTCTTCTCTACCAATTCCTCTGATCATCTTATCAAGTCATCCCTCATCCTTCGCCGTTCCAACGAGAAAAGGCCTAGCACTCTCAACCTATCCTCGTACGACCTATTCTCCATTCCAGGCAACATTCTGGTAAATCTTCTCTGCACCCTCTCCAAAGCTTCCACATCTTTCCTAAAGTGAGGCGATCAGAACTGCACACAGTACTCCAAATGTGGCCTAACCAAAGTCCTGTACAGTTGCAACATCACTTCACGACTCTTGATTTTTTTTAAAATTCTGTGCTGTCTTGTTCTATGTTCTATGTTCTATCGCAGAAATTACGGGAACAGAGGGATTTATGTCTTTGGGTGGACGAATAACATACACTTAATCTCTAGATGCAGCTAATGATTTGCAAGGTATTTGGAATGATATTGTTTCATGCAATGGATATGGTTATGATAACTATCAGGGTGTTTTACTGCATCTTGACATTGCATTGTTAGAGCACATCTGATGAATGCGTCGTTGTTATGATTCGCTGAGCTTAAAAATAAAAGATTCACTTGCTTCACAAACTTTTTAATTATGTTTGACTATCCTTGTTTCGGGAATGAAGGTCTTAGAGAGTCACAGAGTCTTACAGTATGGACATTTCAATCCAATTCGTCCGTAATGAAAAGGCATCCCAATCTGATGTCGTCCCATTTAGCCTTATTTGGTCTATATCGCTCCAAACCCTTCTGATTCAAATGCACATTAAATGCCTTTTAACTGTTGTAATTTTACCAGCCTACATCATTCCTTCTGGCAACCCATTCCCCACACGCATCATTCTATGCGTGAAAAATGCTACGCCTCATCAGATCTTTAAATCTTACCAATCTGCCCTCCATGTTTGGACTCCCCCACTGTATAAAAATGGCTATACAGTGTATCCATGTCCCTCGTGATTATATGAACCGCTACAATATCTTAACGCTTCCGGTTAAATATATTACATAGAGTATATAAGATGTGCAGCTGATGGATGTTTCCGCTTTTGTAGGAGGCTAAATCTAACGATTCGATTTTAAGAAAACAATGTAGTCATTTTAACACAGATGTTTTGAAGTTGCATTTTACACAAAAGTGGCATGAACATATCTTCAACTTATACATCACTCCGACATGGAATAGGGAACATGGATGGAATCGTCTTGTCGAGGGACTATTCAGACACCTCACATGGCATAGTTCTGTTGTCCGATAACATTACTGTATATTTCATCTCAGAGGTGGACAACATGTAACCTGCCTGAATGCAACTGCCTATTGCTTCCGGTCTTTCATTGCTCCTGCACACAGCAACATACGAGATTTGAAAACGCGTTAGTCATCATTAACACTCGTGGAGGATTCCTGTTGAGGATTCATTCGAACCTCCCTACTTCCTTAAGCAAAGGATATTCAGCCAAATACTCGGAGGACGCCCCATTGTTCACAGATTTTCTGAGCAGAATAACATCAGAGCCAGAATAACATTCAGCGTGATCTGATTTTTCTTTGTCATGAGTTTAGCAATTGTTTGGACAAAGCTGAATCAAGTTCGTATAATGACAGAGTTTTGTTTCTGTTTGTGTTCAGACGTGCGTGTGCGTGCGTGTGTTTGTGCGTGTGTGTGTAATCCTGTGACTGTGTATGTCTGTGCGTATCTCATCATTTATAGAAAGATAAATCCTGATGTGCATATATTCAATGAAAAATGTGTTTATTATCGACCTTTCCTTAAAAGCCTCAAAAGATTTGATTTGGTAACAGATTAGTTATTTTTACAACATTAGTAAATCTGCATGACTTGTCCCCACCACTGAACCTAAACTAGTCTTGGTTCTGTACAACTGACCATATCACAACCTGTTTAAATTAACCTTTGTCAACAGTGAGACTAGAAAAGGACGCAGTGACCCTCCAACATCGATCAACATTCCACAAGGGCCACTTGAGTTGGTACTCTCTTCCGCAAAAGTTGTGGTTCTGTGTTTGCATTTATTTAAAGTTGTGCTAGTTAGATATTTGAAAGTGCATCACGGATAATGAACCACATATTGGAAAGTTCAACTCAGATTCCAAATAAATCAGATTCGTTCTAATTGTCTGGTGGAGCAGGTGCAAACTGTCTAACGACCCACTCCTACACCTCAGTCTGTGTCCCAAATTCCAGATTGGCCCCTTAAATCTTCGACACAGGGACAGTTGGAGGAGACTTGGTGTTCATACCGTTGCAAAGAAGCAGAGGAGTCCATTCAGACCCTCAAGACTGTCTGCACGGTTTAAGCTGGTTTCGAAAATATAATTGGGAAGCGAATTTGGTGCCAATGTGAAACAGACCCCTCCTCTCTCGTGACAGAAATTCCCCAGTCTCCATGAGCTGGTCATGCTGTAGACCCAGATTTATTGTGAAGGCAGCCTCCATATTTTACACAGAGGTTGCTCACCAATTTCTCGGGTCTCCCTGACTGCAACATTTAACAACAAAATTCCAAGACGATTACAACTACTGACTTTCCAATAACAGAATACAAGAAACTAAGAAATAGGAGTAGGTCATTCAGTATTTCAAACCTAAATACCCTTCAATTAGATAATGGCTGACCTGCCCTGGGCATCAATTCCTCTTTTATGTGCATTCCCTGATTCCCTCAACTCTCTAATGCGTTTAATATCCATTGTGCCCCGCTTCCAAATCTCAATGATCTATCGCCCCTGACTCTCTGTAAATTCCTTCTATGGGAAGGAATATCTACCCACACTCTCACCTGACCTATTAACGTCGACAAAATATATGAACACAAGGTAAGAGTGACCGACCCTGACTTTAACTCTGTATTTGACTGAGAGTAGTATCAAGACATCCGAACGAAATTGAAATTAATGGAATCTGTTGTAAACTCCACACTGCTTGGGTTCATTTGTAGCACAAAGAAAGATGTGTGTAGTTATTGGACATCAATACTCTCAGTCCCGGGATATCTCTGCAGGAGATAATCTTCACTTCTTATTCAACACAAACATCTTCAGCTGCTTCAATAATGGCTTGCCGACACCGTAAGGTCAGAAGTGCGGGTGTTCGCTGAAGATTACACAATGTTCAAAAGTATGTGTCGCCCCATAGCTCCTGAAGCAGTCCATGCCAATATTTTCAATACCTGGATACCATTCAAGATTGTGGTGTTAATGTGTCTTTAACATTCATGTAATCGATAGACACTGCTCATTACCACCGTAAAAATGACGTCACTCAAAAGTGTTTTCACAGTCATGTGATGAATCGATTCTGTGCATTGAACATATTCGATAAGAAGAGAGACAGCCCATTCAGTCATTTCTGCCCGTTACCGGAAAGGCAACGATCCAGTCAGCACATTGAGGAGTTCATCACTTACCAGGGATCGTACAATCATGTCCTTGTGTCCCTTCCAAGGAACTAAGAACTGTCTATGCAGCCCTTTAAGCCAACTATACAGCAATAGGTGGATGTCATTGATGTTCCACATGACAAAGCAATGAAACAGAGACTGTACGGATAGATTGCTCCATGGTGTTCCTCATGGCTCCATTACTAATGATACACACATGTCAATTCAACAAAGTTTGGTGACAGTGAGGAGGGAAAGTCGGCGGTGTACGCCAAGTCTGATGGAGGCATCTTCCCTCTCCGAGAAGACAGACTGTATTGTATGGAGGTCAGAAGCTTTTGGGAATGGCTAACTCTTTCAGGAGTGAAAACATTGTGACTACTGATAGGTTTGTGAACAGTGCAGGGTCACACACCAACTGCACACTGAGATGGCGAGAGATCATTCAGTGCCTGGAGATCCCTCTCAACCAACTGGTTGAGAGTTTGGGGCTCTGCAGAGGCACGTGAACTATCAGAAATTACATAACATTATGAAAAAAAGAATGAAATTCCTACCGCTGTGACGTCTTCTCTGAACATAATGGATGTCGGTCCATAACCCTTAAGTTGCAGTGCATTCACCCCGTACTTTCCACCAATGCTACAGATTAAACACTCATTTCTTCAGACTCTCCTCGTGGTAGTATCATCGTCTGGCAAACCTGCTTTGCACTGTCTCTGGGGCAATGAGTTCATCCCTTATAAAAGCGAGAGAATCTATACAAAACATCCCAAATGCTGCCCAAATAACTTTCTATCATATCTGTATGAAGTCTTTACTTACGTACTTGAAAAATATTCGGAATCAAGGAAAACATACCATTTCCTGTACTGATTACTTGAAGTTGTGTATGAATTCTGTAAGAGACTTATGACCAAGGCCACCCAGGTTCCTTTCACCAGCACGTTTCCCATCCTCTCACCTTCTGACAAAGACAAAATGAGAATGATGGTATCTGTTTCCCACAACCAAATCATTTATTTGTTTTGTAAACAGCCATGCTCAAAGCACTGATATATGTTTACCCTCTGAGCAATGACCTGCAACACACAGCAGGAAATTACTCTCTGTCTTCTCCCTACCATCCAATTCTCAATGCATGCATTATACTCACCCCTTACACAAGAACGCTAACTTCCTCCACTCACTTACATGCAACAACGTCAAAGGTCTTCTGAAAATCAGCTACTCCCCTCCCACTGGTTTCTGTTTCGTGATGTCACAAACAAGATTCTACAAAAACCCCAGCAGGTTTATCAAAGATAATATAACTTTCCTGAATCTAGACAGATCTGTGAAATCATAGCATTATTTTCCAAGTGTCTAGTTATCATGTTTCTTCCAAACGTTATCTTCCTGATTATCTTCCTGACAGCTGACATCACCTTTCCACGATGTAGTTTTCTGTTTTACCTCTCCGTCCTGTTTTTAACTTGGACGGTCGCAGTAACTATTTTCCAATCTGCTGGATCCTTTCCAGAATCAAAAGAGCGTTGAAGAACTTTTCCCTCCCTCAATGATCAGGGATGTGGCTCATGGAACCATGGAATTGACAGTGTAATACGAGACCCTTGATCCATCAAATCTGTACCACCTGCCAAAAGAGCAGTCCAAGTCGCCCGGTTCTCCAGCTTTATCTCCATTGCCTTCAAAATTAATCACTCATTTGGTGCAGAATCGTTCAAACTTCGATACAATGAGGTTTCCAAATATTTCCTGTTTAATAATTCTAATTACCTGCACTTCCACATTTGTATCAGTCACCCTGTTCCCAGCATTTTGTTAAGATTTTATGTTTCTTCCTCTGTGCAGACAGAACCAACATGAACACTGAACAGAAAGAGATGGCCCCTGTCACCAAATGAATACATCAGTGAACGGCACTCTGGCACACGATAGGTGTGTCAGCCACTCCTGCCCGGCAGGTTGCAGAATCAAACCGGTTCACTTCATGGCCAGTGTCAGCAGAGCCATCTCACTGGTGTGAGACGATATGTTATGCTGAAGGAAGCGACACAGCTCTGTTACCTGCCAATTATTGAATCAAACTGGCTTCATACTTTGCACCTGCAGCATTGGAAAATATTCCTGCACATCCCAGAAAGAACAATGCAGTGTCTGGTCCTCTCTGTTTACAGAGTTCCCCTTCTACGCAATCTCTGCTCCATTTGTTAATCATGTTGCAGACCCAGATACATTGTGAATGCAGTGCCCATATTTCATCCAAACTGGCGTCACCAGACCCTGAGGTCTACCTGAATGAATGCATCAACTGTCAACGCAAACGCGAGAAAATGATTCGCAGAACATCCAAGAGCTTTCCAATGACGGGACCAAGTACAATCCGTGTAGACATGGAACACCCTCTCAGTGCTGAAAGTGATTTCCTGTCCTCAGTTGTTTTTTCCTGGCTGGAAAGCATCTTTTTTACTGGCTGAGTAAATGTCTGCACAGTCCCAGTGATGAAATATTAATAGTTTTGCTCTCCACATAACTAGTTGACACAATTTTCTGTCCCTCAGTAACGATAATAGCAACATCACTACTGTCGGTTGAGATGATTGGAAATGCAGGGCGGGCGAAGGTCGAGGAATTACCTCCAGGCAATTAAACCAGGGACCCAAGTAATGGAAGCTGGATTCGAATCAGGCCACGGCAGATGGTGGGACTTGAATTGAATAACAGCTAGAATTAAGAATCTAATAAAACTATCAATCCATCGTCAATTGTCAGAAAAACAAACCTGGCTCACCAACGTCCTTCAAGGAACGTAATCTTCCATCTTCTGGTGGTGTAGTCCACATATGACTGCACACCCACAGAAATGTGGTTGACTCTCCATCGCCCTTAGAAATTGCCAAGCCACTCAGTTATATTAATCGCTACGAAGTGCCAATGAAACTGGATGGACCTCGACGTTAGCAACTTACAGCTCCTCGAATGCTGCCTGAACTGCTGTGCTTTTCCAGAACTACTCTTATCTAGCAAATTACAGCACGTCGACTGCAGTGGTTCAAGAAGGCAGCTCATCAACACCTTCTTAAGGGCAACTGGGAAAGGGAAAGGGAAATAAATGCTGACACAGCCAGCAACGCTCACAACCCATTAACGAGTAAAAGATGATGATCATAATGAGAGAAGAGAGACAGAGGGGACATACTTCACTGTAAAAATGGTCTTGGATAATGATGGTTAAACAAGTGACACTGCTGTGCCGTGGATGAATAAATAAAAGTACACGTTTCCTCTCTCTACCTCTGCAAACATCCCCACTGATAAAATTCGTACTGGCTTTGTAACATGGTTGAATCCCTTACGGCTCTCCGTACCATAGTCATCACCTCCAGCACCTGCAATTCGCCCTCTTCCTATCAGCTCATTAAATCAAAACAATGTGTCCTCTTCCTGATGCACTTCACCTGCAAGGACACCGCTTACAATCCCTTTAACTTCTATATCAGTTTTTGATCGGCGTTTGTGCATTCCAAAACTACAGTTCAGAATTGGTACGTTGTTTGTTAGTCTTATAAGCCTCTCATACTCGAATCTGATCCATTACGTTTTGACTGAGGGACAGGTGGAAATATCTTTTTGACGTTTTGTGTGTTTCAACAGAACTTCCTTTTGTTGAATATTTTACGCTGCTCCATCAAATGTTTCTGACTGTTCATTTACAGCTTTGTGCTACCGTCTGTTTAATCGTTTTACCTTCGGCAGTTATTTTTTTCTCTCAAGCTCAAACAGTTGGATTTATTTCTGTTTAAGGTTGTTTTTTGTCCGTTGTGTGGTGACTTTCAAGCTTCATAATCCCTTTGAAATCCACTTTATTACAATTTCCCGGAGGATCTCCGAGTCTTCCACTCCTGCATAACTCAGCTTCATGACTCAACGATCGATCTGCGATAGTTACGCCCCTAGCCAGTTACACAATGTGTTACTCAAAGAAGCACTGACAAAAACATTCTCCAAACTTCTAAGCGATAGTGTAATTCTCCCATGTTATACGAAGATCGAAATATCCCTAACAATCGCAGTGCTTTTGTTACAATTTCCGATGAATTACTGTTTAATGCAGTAATGAGCATTGAAATTCTCTTACGTGGCCTAAACACTGTTGTCTTGCCTATGTTTTTGACACATATTATCCTGAATATGAACGCGAACTGATTCTAATCCATAATCTGATGCCAATTCCTTTCTCCTTAGTACCTTTAAGTTCCATTACTGTCAGGGTTACACATCCTCCTTTACCATTCTGCCTGAGTCTCCGCAAGGTTGTGCATCATTGAAGATTTCTGTTCCACCATTTGTTCACCCTATAACCATATCCCTACAGTGGTCAGACTTCTTTCTCTCTATGTCATTATTCCGCCTATCTTATTGCAAATACTTTGCCCATTTTAAAAAAGAATGTGATGATTTATTTTTTTCCCGCAATTACCTGTAAAACACCTATTCACTCATGTGTACTTCTAATTAAAAATCTGTCCCTTCCTGTTCCTTTTTGCTTAAATTCAGCCAAATCCCCATCCTGTTCTGATGCTTCAGATTTTCTCATTGGATTTCGAAATTTTCTTTCCCCTGAACCTTGCGTGGTATCCTCTCTGTTGTAATGACTGATCAGGGCACTGGTCCCAGTACGACCCCAGTGCAGTTTGTCACAATGTATTTTTTGAACATTCACTCTTGGATGTGGGTGCCTTTGGCTGGCAAGGATTTACTACCATTGTTAGCCTCTCCTGAATTGAGTTAAGTGCTGGGCCAATGAGTCAGCCACATTGATCTGTGTTTGAAGTCACATTTTGACCAGACTTGGTGAGCACAGTAGATTGCCTTCCCTGATGTGTAATAAATTATCTGACTATTCCTAACATCAGAAACTATTGATTAATATTTTGGCAAGCACAACAGCAGGCCATTGCCTTAACGTTTTAACCAGTGCACCATGAATCAAAACCTCTGCTTCCTGATCATTGATTGGTCCTGACACATTCCGGTACCCTGCTTGAATCACTCAGTACGTCTCCTTGTGCTATTGCTCACTTTGTGCGCCTAACGGCTGCTTCTGTTAGCGCATCTCATTCTTTGCATCTACTCCAGTTCTTGAGCTAATTCAACTTCCCACTCCAGAGAGGTGAGGCCGCACGAGCCAAGAATGGAGACCCTGAATTTCAATGTCTCTAAGGGATTCAATATCATTCGACATGTATAATCCACACTGAAAATATCTAATTTCAGTATATGTATATTTTTCTGACTCCTGTCGGTCGTTAGGAAGTCCCTGACTCCATTAACTTTCCGACTCTTGTCTCATCCATGACCACAGTGAAGACGGATGGTTCGCCAGAGAGACAAAGGACAGGGAAATCTGGAACATTGAATAAATCCAGCAGCTTGATAATATCAGTAACAGTGAACAGAGCAGAGAGCAATTAATGAATTGGAAACACCGCCCCCAAAGAAACACCACATCGACACGGAGCTGAAGTGTGAACAAAGTTCAGCAAGATCTCAAACTTGATCACCACTTCTTAATAGAAGGCCTACATTAAGCTTTGATGCACAGTATATTCCTAAAACAGCACAGGAATATCGCAATTATCAATCGAGTCCTGTCTGCCTCAGTGAGGATTGATACAGCAGAGGTGTAAGCCGGCCTCCCAATACCGTGAAGACTGAGATTTTCCTGTTCTGTGTTCCCTCTCTGACGCTATATCCAATGTCTTGTTTTTTAGTCATAAATTAGGTCCAACTCATCTATGCCAGTGCCTTGAATCTTTCTACTTGCCATAACAGCACATGCCTGATCACTGTAAATACTATTTCTCATAATCCCTTCAAACACATCAGCCACAACCGAAGTAAGGCTCACTTGTCTATAATTGGAGACAGTGAAGAGTGCAGATGCTGGACTTCAGAGCTGAAAATGTGTTGCAGGAAAAGCGCAGTAGGTCACGCAGCATCCAAGGAGCAGGAGAATCGACGTTTCGGGTATGAGCCCTTCTTCAGGAATGAGGAGAGTGTGCCAAGTAGGCTAAGATAAAAGGTAGGGAGGATGGACTTGGGGGAGGGGTGTTGGAAATGCGATAGGTGGAGGGAGGTTAAGGTGAGGATGATAGGTGGGAGTGGGGGTGGGGGCGGAGAGGTCAGGAAGAAGATTGCAGGTTAGGAAGGCGGTGCTGAGTTCGAGGATTGGGACTGGGACAAGGTGGGGGGAGGGGAAATGTGGAAACTGGAGAAATCTAAGTTCATCCCTTGCAGTTGGAGGGTTCCTAGGCAGAAGATGAATCGCACTACCTACAGCCATCGTGTTGGTATGGTCTGGCAATGGAGGAGTCCAAGAACCTGCATGTCCTTGGTGGAGTGGGAGCAGGAGTTGAAGTTTTGAGCAACGCGGTGGTTGGGTTGGTTGGTCCGGGTGTCCCAGAGGTGTTCTCTGAAACGTTCCGCAAATAGGCGGCCTGTCTCCCCAATATAGAGGAGGCCACATCGGGTGCAGCGGATGCAGTAAATGATATGTGTGGAGATGCAGGTGAATTTGTGGTGGATATGGAAGGATCCCTTGGGGCCTTGGGGGGAAGTATGGGGGAAGGTGTGGGCGCAAGTTTTGCATTTCTTGCGGTTGTAGGGGAAGGTACCGGGAGTGGAGGTTGGGTTGGTGGGGGGTGTGGACCTGACAAGGGAGTCACGGAGGGAGTGATCTTTTCGGAACGCTGATAGGGGAGGGGAGGGAAATATATCCCTGTTGTTGGGGTCTGTTTGGAGGTGGCGGAAATGACGGCGGATGATACGCTGTACATGGAGTTTGGTGGGGTGGCAGGTGAGGACGAGTGGGGTTCTGTCCTGGTGGCGATTGGAGGGGCGGGACTCAAGGGCGGAGGAGCGCGAAGTGGAGGAGATGCGGTGGAGAGCATCGTCGATCACGTCTGGGGGGAAATTGCAGTCCTTGTAGAAGGAGGCCTTCTGGGTTGTTCGGTATTGGAATTGATCCTCCTGGTAGCAGATGCGGCGGAGACGAAGGAATTAGGAATATGGGATGGTGTATTTACAGGGGGCAGGATGGGAGGATGTCTCGTCTATGTAGCTGTGGGAGTCGGTCGGTTTATAGTGAATGCCCGTGTTGATTCAGTCACCTGAGATAGAAATGGAGAGGTCTAGGAAGGGGAGGGAGGAGTCTGAGACGGTCCAGGTGCAACTACTACAGCTGTCCAAAAGGCTCTACCCAGTTGTCAAACCGCCTCCAGTCCCTACATATCTCCCAATCTGAGTAATCTGATCTAGATGAGATATAGATTGCTTTTTGTGTAAACATGTCTACTCCCGACAACCCTTCCTGATTGTGCAATCTCCGTCAGACACCACACTTTCCAGCTGTCTGAAACTTCTTTCTGCCCTCCCCATCTGAAGTATTTCAAGTTGGCTCCTATGACGTACTGGGATCATTTCAGAGGTAGAATAGGGTCTAGACCCTGAGGCGTGTTACAGACGTTGGTAATTTTGTAGAAATGGGAAAAAATTGCAAAAGCAGGAAAAGACATTCACCCTGCAAGACGATAGATATAGGCGGAAATATATAACCTGTATGATGGAACCGACGTAGAAAGAATTGTGAAAGCAGAGGAAAGTTGCAGTTTAAATTGAGGATTTTCTGATCGAATCAATGGTGGAATGGGCGGATTCTAATAATAAAGGTTTGTGTCGGAAAGTGCATAATTCTGGGATCCTGCTGATCTGATTCAGGAGCTCATTACGAGAATGGCTTAACAGATCTTCCGATTCCCAGGCTGGAAGATATGAGTTCAGAATTGCATGTATTTGTCCATTCTGTCTGTGTGCCTGCTACCTACCTGGTACTGCTCCGGTCGAAAAAACTTTGCTTGCATGTGGTGAATTCCAGATCTATATGGCTGTCCAGAGTTCATCTCATCAAAGATTTCGTTTGGGGTATTATTTTTCAATTAGTGTTAAGTGGTAGTTTTGTGGGAAGCAAGATGCAAGATGATAGAGAATGAAATCTTCAGCTTTGAATCTGCCTCATGCAGTGCGGTTTTATATATTCTGTTGATTTCTGCAGATTATTTTTTAGTATGATTGCATCATAAAAATCTAGCTGCAGAGTTTCTTTGCTTGGTTGAGTTTGCCAGCATGTGAATTGAGTAGTGTGTATCGCAAACCCTTTACTAGGCAAATGTATTTGTGGACAGTCTGTGACAATGTAAATACCTATCTGGTAATGTCATACCGAGTTGCTCAGAGATTCGTGCACTGGGGCCTGAGCAGCAGGACCTGGCAAAACTCATGCTGTTTTTTTACGTGCAGCATGGCACCAGGCTCCGTGAGATCGACTCACTGAGTAAATGAAAGGCATGGAGCCTGGGATCTTCCTGTTATGTATGACACTGTGTCAATAAACATTCCCTCTCATTCAATGAGCCTGGTACATTTTCCAATCCCTATAATACACCCTCACGGCAAATCACTCGAGGTGAAGAATATCTTCCCTTCTCTAACCACCTCTAGCCCGTACAGATTGGCCTTCGTCTTTTACCTCCTGCAATCCCTAATGATCGTGTTTCTTGTTATCTCAACGAATTGCTATGAACTGTGTAGAAACAAATGTTAAGTAGGAGTTTATAACAATGAATATTC
Organism: Chiloscyllium plagiosum; assembly: GCF_037043375.1. NCBI lineage: Eukaryota > Metazoa > Chordata > Chondrichthyes > Orectolobiformes > Hemiscylliidae > Chiloscyllium > Chiloscyllium plagiosum. The sequence goes on from NW_028270190.1 coordinate 11,798,486, forward strand.
CCTTCTCCGCTTGATATGGGAGACTGTTTTCGAACTGATATTGTTCTGTCACTCCAATTCTCATGCTCAATCTCCAGACTTTCATATCCTCCATATTGATGTCAAGTTATTGATCACTTGCAACATTTTTATAATTCCTATAGCAGCCTGCAATCCCTCAGTGCACCCTGTCTCTGTAATCTCGTCAAATGTTACAGCTCACTGCCTTTGTCATATGTTCCCACATCTGAAACCCTCTTGACTTCTGAAACCTGCTCCAGAACAGCACTCCACAAATCTCTGTGCCTGCTGGAAATGCTGCCAACTGTCTTAGACAACCCTCAATAACTCGCTGAACTCTTGCAGCCTTACAACCCTCCGTTACTCTGGCTCTTCCAATCCCCACACTTCTCTCTGGCTTGGTAAACTGAACCATTCCCATCAAACCTCCCTATCTCAGTAACTCCTGCAGCTCCAAATGCCACCTCTATCTGTGTAATCTCCATTCATTCCAACTCTCCCTAATTCTGTAGACTCCGACAGTTTCAAATACTACCCTTCTTAGTGCCGTCTCAAATCCCTACATCCATCACTATCTCTGCATCTTCTCTCGTACGAACTACCCTGTATGACATCTTTAGTCCCTTCAAACACCTGATGTCAACGAATTTTCAGCGATATCAAATCTCATCAATTCAATAGCATTGTGCCGTCTCGACAGTAACCCGGTTCTCTGTAAGCTTCTCCAATGGCTGCATTCCTCTTTTCACTCCTTATCCCCTTGAATGAGTGAGCCCTCAAGCTTCAGATTATTGCTCAGCTTATCTAGAGTCTTAGCATCAACTCTGTAAAAGATGTATCAGTGAATTCACCCCTCAATAGTTGAAATTCGAATGAGTTGAAGTTCTATCTTCTCGAACTCGTCCCATGAACATCCTTCCATCCTGAGGATGAATCACGTCAGTCATCTCTGGGCTGCCTCCAGTGCAAGAAGATTTTCCATCTTGATGGAGACCAACCTGTTCTCAATATTCACAGTCTGGGCTGAATCGTGCCTTCTATAGTTATTGCAAAACTTCTTAATTTTTAATCTTAATTCGTCTTTAAATCAATGTCAGTATTCCTTTTATCTTCACTGTGACTCGCGTAACCAGAACGGCAAGTTTCTGATATTCATGCGTAAGTTATTCTGCGATGCAGCTTTATGCAGTCGATCTGAAACCAAGAGATGATAACAATAAACAAGAAAGTTCTGCAGTGTATGATAAATGATATAACAGTATGAGAACTGCAAATGTCGAAACAAACGGAAGAAAAATATCGATAAGGTAATAAGATATAACAGTAGAATTCGGACAGTTGACTGTCGAGTCTGCGCCACCATGAGATTATGGCTGATACTTATCTCATCACATTGTCTTGGTTTTTCCCCGTAATCCTTGAGCCCTTGACTCATCAAGAACCTATCGATCTCTGCCTTCAAGTCACTCAATGATTTGGCCTCCGCAGCACTCCGTAGCAATGATTTCCACAGATTTAACATCCGATGACTGAAGAAAGTACTCCTCATCTCAAGTCTAACTTGTCATCCCTTCTCTCTGAAGCTGTGCCCTTCGGTCGAAGTATCTCTTACTAGTGGAAATGCCTTCTCTGCTTCACAACTATTCAGAACCCTTCGTATTTTGCGAGTTTACATGAGCTCCGGTCACATTCTTATAAACACTACCTAGTACAGTCCAATAAACCCTAACGTCTTCTCATATGACAAGCACTCCACCCCGGAGTCTTTCTTGTAAACCTGCACTGTACATCCCACCAAGGCGTGTAATTCCTTCCTTCGGTATGGGGCCCAAAGTAAATTACAACATTCGAAATACAATCTGATTACAGCCTGATAGAGCCTCAGCAGGACGTTTTCGCTCATGCATGCTAGCCCTTGCTAAATGAATACGAACAATTCCTCCAGCCTTCTTGAATAAGAGTGAACCTGTATAATCATGAGCCAGCACTCCTCATTCCCTTTTTGCTTCAGATCTTTTCCAATTTAGAAAATAACCTTCGCTTTTGCTCTTCGTAGCAAAGTGCACAATCTCACAATTTTCTCCATTTTATTACATTCAGCTACGTTTTTGCCAACTCTCCTCGTCTGGCTTTCTACAGCCTTCCGTTTTCCTCAAGTCTTCCAGCCCCTATCTCTCATTGCAGATGACACAATCCTCGCAACAACAGTACATTTGTCCAGACTACATACGTATAACATATACGGTTGTGGTCCCAATGCTGACCACAGCGGAACTCCTCTGGTCGCCAGATGAAATCCTGAAAAAAGACCTCCTTATATAAACTCTCTGTCTTATCACAATCAACAAGTCGTCTACTCGGAGCAGGTAAGTTGTTACGAAAACAATGATCTGTTTTACAAAACCTGTTGGGTTTGTTCCTTTTCTGTCTTTAGACAGCAGAAAATTAAAAAAAAGGTAGGAAGAGGGACTTTTATTGGGATTTTCAGAATCCGGTCAAAAAGTACCCACTGAACATTTGGATAAGGAAAAATGACAGGTAGGATTCGCGGAAATGTAATGGCATTGGTTGAGAATTCTAGAACAGATTCAAAGCGAAGTGGTAATAAACAGATTTGTGCTCAAGACATAAGTATTCACAAATTGAATGGATGAATTTGTTGGATGGACAAAATCTAATGTTTACACATTTGTTGATTCTGCAAAACTAGATGGGAGTGTGAGTTCTATAGAGGAAGTAAAGCGAGCATGAACGATTGTGAGTTCCTCTTTTGTTCGTATTCATTCTGGGATTTGCCAATCAGTGGTACGACATTATTACCATTTGTATTTACCTGTAGAAGGTGATGGCGAGCTGCCTTTCGTAGCCACTACAATGCCTTGGGTGCAGTGACAGTGAAAGTGCTGGTAGGATGGAGCGTGGATTGAAAGTGGCAGTGGAAATGCAGGTGTTCCCTACACCTGTAATACCTGATTCCTGAAGAAGGACTAATGCCCGAAACGTCGATTTTCCTGTTCCTTTGATCTTCAGTGGGTCCTTCAAACCAGGTCTATCTCGATCTTATTTTCTGCTTCTTAGGGATTTCTGCTTCACAGGACACTGATCATTAACGGTACGTTTAAGAGAGGTATTCTCTGGGTATATTGGAAGTTCTCATCCAACTACTCAAGTTTCACTGGCTTTATCCCCCCAAAGCATCGTATTGTATCATTGGTTTTGAAATGTCAATATTCAAAACTCAAACATATTTGCAGGTTGATAATTTTTGGCGTATAATTCACACTGATTGGCCGAATTTGGATTTCGTTTGGTGTCTCCAGGCAACGCAGCGATAAGAGCTTTGGATCATGTGTTACATTGTTACCTCAGCGAGATTTGAGAAGATGTAGAGCTCAGGTTGATGTTCTGGATGTAGTTTTGCTCGCTGAGCTGGAAGGTTCATTTCCAGACGTTTCGTCACCCTAATAGGTAACATATTCAATGGGCCTCAGACGAAGAAAGGCTTTAACATCCTGATTTCAATTTATGGATTAGATTAGGTTTCTTAGATTTCTTACAGTGTGGAAACAGGCCAGTAGTCCCAACAAGTCCACACCAACCCTCCGAAGAGCAACCCACTCAGACCCCGATATTTAGTCCTTCACCTAATAGTACGGACAATTTGGCATGGCCAATTCACCTAACCTGCACACCTCTGGACTGTGGGAGGAAACCGGAGCACCCGGAGGAAACCCACACAGGCACGCGGAGAATATGCAAACTCCACACAGACAGTTGCCCGAGCGGGAATTGAACCCAGGTCTCTGGCACTGTGAGGCAGCAGTGTTAACCATTGTGCGACTGCACCGCCCGTAATGTTTGGGTTTCTTTGGGTTGGTGTCGTCATCCCAATATCCAAAAACGAAGCTGCATCAAAACATTATTTCAATGAACCAACACACACTGTAGCACAGAGGAACTACGCAGAGCAGTGGAAAATCAACTGTACCGTGAATTCAAAAAGAATGGCTACCCAATGAATACAGTCCGCCGACTTCTCAGCAACAAACCCAAACAAGCAGACAAAACATGTCCAGAAACCCAAGCCAATCTCCCCTACATCAAAGACATCTCAGAAATGACTGACAGACTCCTCGGACCCTTTGGCATCTTCGTAACACACAGACCCACCTGCAGACTAAAACAGTATCTAATGAACTCGAAAGACGCCATACAGACAAGCAAAACTAATATCATTTATACAATACCGTGCAAGGGCTGAAACAAACACTTCATTGGACAAACAGGCAAAAAACTAGCCCCCAGAATACATTAACACCAATTAGCCACAATACAAAATGAACCATTCTCACTGGTATTCTTACATGCAGATAATGAAGGACACCACTTCGACTGGGACAACACATACATCCTAGAACAATCCAAACAAAAGCACGCATGAGAACTACTAGAAGCATGACATTCCAACTGGAACTCTAACATCAATGAGATCGAGTTTGACACCATCTACCAACCCCAAGGAAAAGAATAGGAAGTGACTTCACCACAGGAAATGGCATCATCACAGGAAATAATATCATCAATTCAAGCAAACCCAAACATATAAATAGAAATCAGGAATTATCAGCAGTGTTTCACCTGACGACCGCTGAAGATCTTACCCATTCGGCTGACGAAAGGGCTGGGAATGAACCTTCCAGCTCAGCGAGCAAACCTACATTATTATCTTATTCAGAACACTTTGTGCTGTGTCAGATAGTTCTTCTGGCTTTTAACACTCCTAATGGTACAGTACATACACCTGTATAACACCACCCGCATAAGAAAAATGTACCATCATAATGAAAAACGCCTTTATTTTTTTCTCTATTCTTTAAACTCATTACGTTAATATACCGATACATTTGATCGAAGTTCACATTAACCTCTTCCCTTATCACTGTGTGTATATAATTATATATAAAACATAAAATAAAAACAAACCTCATCTAAGCTTTATCAGTTAATTTCGTGATAACGCATCTGCAATTACATTCCTATGATGTGCTTCATGTACGATTTTTAAATTATAATTCTGCAACAAAAGACTCCAAGGAAATTGTCTGAGTCTTTGTCTTTGAAGCATTCTAAGAATCGAAGCGAGTTGTGATCCATATGCAGAACCGTTTCCGAAATATTGTTGATGACATACACATTTAAATGTTGTGTGACCAGTACCAATCTCAATAGTTCCTTTTTGATCGTGAAGTATTTTCTCTGGTAGAAGTTGATCTTCTTCGAAAAGTAACCAACTGGCAGTACAATTTCATCCTCCTCTTCCTGGAGGAATACATCTCCCGCCAATGTCACGAGCATCGATGGGGACTTTATAAGCTTTTGAAAGATTTAATGAAGGTAAAACTGGTTTGATGATTAATATGGCTTTCAAATGGTCGAATGCTTCTGGGCATGGCTCTGAAATTGTGTGTACTCACGCAGCAAATCGATTTACGGTGCCACTGCACTGCTGAGGTTTGAGACAAGCTTCCGAGAGGATCTGTTGAGTCCTCAGAATCGAAGCACCACTTTGTTTAAGGTCGGTCGTCCAGCTATTATGTAAAATCTTACCTTTATCTGCCTCCCTTCTTCAAACAGATGTGTCATATTTGCTGTTTTTCAATCATTTGGGACGGACTGCACCAGAGTCCAGCGAACTTTGGAAAATTACCGCCAGTACATCTGCGATATCCTCCGCCATTTCTTTTAGTACTCAGGGATGCATTCCTTCACGGATAGGAGACTTCTCCATCCTTAGTTTCATTAAATTGCCCAACACTAACTCTTCCGTAATAATTATTATTTCCAGGTCCTCGCCTACATTCTTTTTTGCCAATACTGCAAATGTATTAGAATCCTTCTCTGTGAAGACCAGTACAAAATGCCCGTTCAATACCTCGGCCATTTTATCATATCCGATCACTAAATATTCCCCTCAACCTCTGAAGGATCACCCTTTACTTTGTCGTTTTATATATTGATAGGAACTTTTGCTCTCTGTCTTTATCTGTTTTGCCAGTTTTTCTTTTTGAATAGTCTGTTTTAATTTTCTTTAGAGCTCTAAATATGGTTTTCTGTTGACTTTCAAGTTTTCACAATTTTCTAGTTTCACGCCGTTTTTGACCTGCTTTGTATGCCTTCTCTTTCAATTTGATAGCCTGCCTTATTTAATCAGACAGATTCGGCAGATTATCGCACTTCTTACAGTTCTTCCTTTTCGAAATCCCTAATAATCTTTCTGAAATTTTCTTCGAGACCACATTTTTCAATCTGATCAATTGAGTCAATTTGGATTTACATAACACCTTGTGGCCTTGTCAGAAGCCGTCATTATTCCCCACCTCAAGAGCATATTTGGAGGACATTGGCTGAAAATTACTGTTACCCAATGGTTTATTCCCTTTCATTTTATTTTCAGGGTTTCATTTTGTTCTGGATTGCCAATCTCTTTTCTTAATAAAGCCTTGATATAATTCTTAAAAATATACAACAATTCCACCAGCTTTCCTCCTTGTCTATCCTTCTGGAATACGTTTCCTTGGACATTTAACTGCTCCGACCTGATCTCCCTGTAATTTTGCAGTAATACCCACCAGATCATAATCAATTTTCTCTCGTAATGTTCTCAGCTCATCAGTTATATTCAAAATGTTGCGTGCCTTACGGTGCAAGGTTATTCAATAAGCTTTCGTCATTTGTCTTTCCCATTCAAAATTTTCTTGTCCACTGGTTTCTTGATCTCACCGACCACACTCCTTCTCATCTTCCACATTCTCCATTCTTATTTGTTAATCGCTGCGAAAATTGTGCCTCAGCTCAATCAGTTACTCCAATTTTAAAATCACATTTCTTTTTTTACAATTCCTTCACTCACCATCGTCATTCGACTGGCCCTGTCTGTTGATCCTATTGGACTCTACTTATTGATGACTTTCTGACCTATAGCTTTGTTTCCCAGCCTCCTGTCTCATTGCTTTAAATCTACCGGAGTTACAGCATTAAACCTCCCTGCAAGTATGTTCGTGCACCTTCAGTGAAAATGCAACTGGTCTTTTTTGCGAGGTCATACCTGCCCTGGAAGAGACCCCACTGATCCAAAAATCTAAAATCCTCCTCCTCAACAAATGTTCAGTCACATATTAAACGGTATCATCGTCCTCTTACTTGTCTCCATTCCACATGGCATGGGTTGTAATGCAATGCCAACATTACAACTGTGGAGATTTTGCGAGATCCCTTAATATTCCTTGCAAAATATTTTCACTCTTTCTAACAATGTGATTGGCACCAGTGTGTACCACGACAGCTAGCTGCTAACCCTCTTCATTTAGTATGTCCAAAGCATGCTGGGAGACATCCTTGGCCATAAAACATCCATCCTTCTTGTGAAGAAATAACACAGTCATACAATCGCTCTATCGTGGAAACAGAACATTTGTTCAATATGTCCACACTGACTCTCTTAAAAGTAACACACTCAGACCCATTCCCCAACACTATTACTCTGTATTTACCTCTGACTCCTGCACCTGACCTATTCATCTGTGAACACGATGAGTGAACGTTTATACATTCAGGCCAATTCCACTACTCTATGCTGATGCTGCATTCTCATAAGAACTACTGAGCATTTCAAGCAAATTATGGTTTTTCTAATAATGATAATTGGGTATTGATCAAAACTAATGCAACTCAGACATGAAAAATAAATGGCATTTATATTCTGAGAATAAAACTAAATAACAGACTGTTCTAAAATCACACCAAATGTCCATTAAGTTATTTTTGTTTCAGTCTATGAAGGTCATCTGTTCACTCTCCCAATTCAACAATAAAATAGAATGTTACTTATTTGATATCAGACCGCGGAGAAATGTTGCATGTTTTCTCAACCTGATGGGTATTAATTACATCTCATTATGTCACTTCAGCCCGAATATGGCGTTGCTTCAGAATACATACAGTTACAAATGCACACCGAAAGACCAAAACAGATATACACATATGCACAGCTATATCCACGTGGACTCTCTCTCTCTCTCTCTCTCTCTCTCTCTCTCTCTCTCTCTCTCTCTCTCACACACACACACACACACACACACACACACACACACACACACACACACAAACACACAATGCATTACTTTATCGAAGAATACCAGTAACACTATAAGTAACAGGAATGATAATTGGAATGAAATATTTAAATCAAGGAAGAATGAGAGAAATTGAGACTATTTTCCTTGGAACAGATATCCTATTTTGTGAACTTACTAATTTGCTCAAAATCATCGAAAACTATGCAGGGCAGGAGAAATAAAAGATGTTTTTTGTCCATTAGTTCATAATAAGTTAACCACGCGTTCCAATTTCAAGATTGTCACGACATAAGATCGGAGTCATAAGAGGAGAAACTTCTTTATACGGAGAGTTATGGATGTGGATACAACGCCTCATGGAAATTTACGAACATTAGTGGCGATGGAGACAGACCTGATAAATGGGACGAGCTGGGGACACATTTCAGGAGACAATGCCTGAACCGTGGACAAACGTCCTCGACCTGTCTTTCAGATTTCTGAATCATCAATATCATGCATTGATGCTAATTAAAGCCAAATGGCGTTTATTTCCCATTGTGAATTCTGGGAAATATCTGTTCAAATTACGGGCTATAATACATGTAAAATGCAGGTGTTTCAAGGTCAGCTTCATGGTAAAGTTTAATTATTAGTCAGAATAGAGCATTTTAATTTTTCAATCGCAATGACTAAAAGAAGTGTTACTCGTATTTGCAACAACACTTTTTGAAACCGCCTGCTTAATAGATCTTGTTCCACGAATTATTTTGCATTGTAATTATTACTTACTTTAAAAAGAAATACCTAAGTAAAGTATCTTCAGTAAAAATATGGTATATTTTTCTTATGCAATTCTGAAAAGCATTACTATTAAATGCATAGAACATTAATCTGATGAAGAACTCCTGCCCAAAACATTGATTTTTCTGCACCTCGGATACTGCTTGACCTATTGTGCTTTACCGGCACCACTCTAATCTCGACACGAATCTAAGTTATACTGTCACAGAGTCCAAGAGGTGTACAGCACGGAAATAGACCATTCCAACCAACTCGTCCATGCCGATCACATATCCTTTAGCAATCCATTCTCACCTGCCAGCACCGACACACACCCTCCAAACCCATCCTACTCATAAACCCATCCAGATGCCTCTTGAATGTTGCAATCGTATTCGCCTCCAGCACTTCCTCTTGCAGCTCATGCCATACACACACCACCCTCTGCGTGAAAACTTTGCCTCTGAAGTATCCTTTATATCTTTCCTCGCTCAAACTAAACCTATGCCCTCTAGTTCTGAAGTATCCCACCCAAGGAAGTGACATTATCTAGTTATCAGATCCATGCCACTCATGATTTTATAAATCTCTATAACGTCACACTTCAGTCTCCGACGCTCCAAGGAAAACAGGCCCAGCCTATTCAACCGCTTCATGTAGCTAAAATCCTCCAATCCTCGCAACATTCTTGTAATTTTATTCTGAACCGTTTTAAGTTTCAAAACATTCTTCGGATAGGAAGGAGACCAGAACTGCATGAAATTGTCCAAACGTGGTCTAACCAATGTCCTATTACAGCCGCAACATGACCTGCCAACTCCATGACTCGATCCACTGACCAATTAAGGGAAGCATACCAAGCACCTTCTTCGCTATCCTGTGTAAATGTGACTCCATTTTCAAGGAGCTATGAAGCTGCATTCCAAGGTCTCTTTGCTCAGCAACACACCCCAGGACCTTACCATTTATTGTATAAGTCCTGCTAAGAGTTGCTTTACCAAAGTATATCACCTCACATTTATCTAAATTAAAACCCATGTGCCACTTCTCAGCCCATTGGCCCATCCCGTTGTAATCTGAAATAATCTTCTTCGCTTTTCACTAAAACTCCAATTTTGGTGTGATCTGCAAACTTACTAACTGTGCCTCTGATGCTCGCATCAACATCATTTACCCAATGCCGAAAAGTAATGGATGCAGAACGTATCCTTGTGGCACTGCACTGGTCACAGGGGTCCAGTCTGAGTATAAAACCCTGCACAACCACAAATGTATTATACATTTGAGCTCGCATCCGAATGGCTAGTTCTCCCCGTATTCCATGATATCAAACCTTGCTAACCAGTCTCTCATGAGAAACGTTGTTGAACGCCTTTTTGAAGTCCATATAGATCACCTCCACCACTCTGCACTAATCAGACGTCTTTATTATTTCTTCAAAAAACTCAATCAATTTTGTGAGACATGATTACCCACGTACAAAGTCTTGTTGACTATCACTAATCAGTCATTGCCTTTCCAAATATATGTACATGCTGTCCCAGAGGCTTCCTTTCAATAACTCACCCACAAACAACTTCAGGCATACTGGTCTATAGTGCCGTGGCGTGTCATTACCAGCCTTCATTAACAGTGGCACCAGGTTAGCGAACCTCCAGTCTGTCAGAAACTCACCTGTGACTAGCGATGATACAAATATCTCAGGAGAGGCTCAGCAATCACTTCCCTAGCTTCCCTCGGAGTTATAAGGTAGACCTGACCATTTCCTGGGGGATGTATCCACTTTTACATCTTTCAAAATATCCAGTACTTCCTTTTTTGTAACATGGGTATTTTTTCAAGCTGTCGCCATCTATTTCCCTACATTCTATCTGGTCCATGTCCTTTTTCACAGTAAACATTGATGCAATATACTCGTTTAACATCTCCCCCATCTCCTGCGGTTCCACACGGAGGCCGCCCGGCTGATCTTTGAGAGGTCATATTCTGCACACATATACAGCATTGCACTCATCCGGTTCAATCATATGCACACTATTTCTTTTCAATCCACGATAACGTATCTGTTATCCCATTTTTCAACAGCCACAACATGTAAAATTTCAAACACAAAAGAATGCAACAAAACCTCCAAACAAATAGTCTCATACCTTTTTGGTCTTCCGAACTCTCTAGAAATGTGAGAGGTTTGTGGTTTCTGTGCATTGTTTGTTGAGAAAACATGAAAATGCTCTAACGCCTGCAACAAGCATAATAACCCTATTTTTCTGGTGTATATAAAGTTTTTTAAAAAATAGCTAATTATCCGTTCAATTCCATCATCATCTTCCAGCATCAATAGAGCACTAACCCCTACACCGCTAACATCGATTGCAACTTTGAAGTGTTTCGAAAATGGTGTAGTTAGAAAAGATGTGTAGGTTAATATGATTTTTTTTAAGTTCCCAAATAGCTCTTGACATTATTCTGTCCACCGTAATCTCGTTTCCTTCTTTCGTAAATCTTTCAGTGGTGCCAACATGCTGTAGAACTTTGGAAATCTTCTGAGAGAATCCGCTCAGAAACAAAAAGGAAAATAAAAACTTCTTTCAACAAATTTTGTCGTGGAAATTCCTCGACGGCTTTCGGCTTCACGCTGCTTGGGGTCACGCATCCATGCCTGATGTTATGTCCGAAGGTCGTCAACTCTTCTTTCATGAATTCTTTTGTCTTTCATTTTATTACCACTTTCCTTTTCGCTTCATTCAAAGAGCTTTGTCCTTTCCATGAAGGTTAAAGGATCATCACATTATGCGCATAAACTATATTATTTCTTCATCCAGCCACAACTCTGTTCATGAGTCTTTGGCAAGTGGCTGGTGTGTTCTTCAAACAAAGAACTTCACTTTGAATGGATATCGCCCATTTGGGATTACAAACGTAGAAACTTGTTTTGACATCTCTGATAAAGGAACCTGCCACTAACCACGCAGTTCGTCCAACTTCCTATTGCTTCTGTCATACCCAACTTTCTCTACGCTGTTCTACAATGTTGGCATTGAACAAGAGTCTGATTTAGATTCAGTGTTGCCCTTCCAATATTCGATGCAAAATCTTTGAATCCAAGCAGATATCAGTGAACTCCACTCCCTCTCACTCGGTTGGACGATGTCTTCGTTGAGCATTTCATCCACTTGCTTATGGAGATGTGTGGCTTTGTGAAGTATTGCAAGTTAAGCACGTCAGGGTGTCTTTTTATTGGAACAGTATTCCATACTTACACGACTTGCACAGTAGCATTAGTCCTTCTCATTTTATTCCTGCATCTTCTCATTCTGCTGCAAAAAAATCTCTCAACACACACCGTTGCTCCTGAGACAGACACTTTCATAACCTATCCCACTCTTCAAGGACGTCCTCATTGTTTGACGCATTTTGAGGCATATCAATCTCCACTCCGTCTGCTTTTGATTCGTCATTCTGTGGTACAGTAACTAACAGCTGTTTCTCCAGTTCCGTACTTTTTTATAAAAAAGGTTTCAACATATTGACATGACATAGTCGGTTGAGTAGGGTTAGCTTTATCCGGCACCTTTACAGGTATTCTACCCGATTCAAGATTTTTGTCAGTTTGAAAGGGACACTCAGCCTGCCTTTGACGGCATCCCCTAGCACTGGTAGCAATACTAGTATGTCATCTGCATGGGAAAAAGCCCGAATTTCAGAATTTATAACTTCATTCAGTGCTCTGCCCTCTTCAGCTGCTGTTTAGCTAACTCACTATCATGATTTAACCTCTCCTCCACCTCAGTTACAAAATAGACGTGTGAGATCTGTGACTTTGATCCTGCCAATTTCTCTTTAAATACTTTGAATTGCTTTCTCACCTCATGTCCGATTGTTAACAAAACTAGAGTAATCTGAGAGATTCGTTTGGAATGAGAGAGACAATTTTCAGGTTGTCAGGTGTACGTTGATTTTAACGAAAATAGAGGCTCTTTTAAAGAAATAGTTTTAAGCTAAGAAATAACTTTGAGTATTGTACTTGACCACAAAAGAAGGAGGAGGGGCATTTCGCAAAAAGCTCATAGTCTGTAGGTCGGCTTTTTGGACTTTCAAAATATGTAAGGATGATCTCAGACGTCAGAAGGTTAGAAAACAAAAGAGGAACTTGACAAAATAACAGGAAGGCTGTAACAAGCAAGGACAGCCAAAAAGGACCGATTTAAAAGAAAAACAACTGATGTTGGAATAAATGTACTGATTTGGAATTCTTTGACATGGACTGGAAGTTATTGATTATGTGGGGTTCGTTTTTCATAATTGGGGGCTCTCGTCCGGGATGAACTTCAGCTCCTGGAAAGACTCCCACCGTCGATAACTGAGAAGGCGCGCCCTGTTCCTTTAGAACAGTCTCGTGTTTTTCAGCGCTGGGTGGCTTGAGGGATTGCCTGAATTGGATCCTTTAAGGGTCATTCTGAACCTTGTTAGTGACTGTGTGTACCTTGAATTGGACTCAAGGGGACCTTGGGTGGGACCCAAGGGGGAAGGCACAACCGGAAGACGTCCAATATCCAGGTAACTCTGTGCACAGACCAAGGTAAGAAAGTGGAGTTTAAAGTACTACCTTGGTGGCTAGGGCTTGGGTTTTAGTAGTTATGAGGAACTAACGATAGTAACCTGGGGGTTCGGGAGTACCAAACTCCTACCTCGAGGTTGGACGCGAGATTTCTGGTTCATAGGAGTGGGACCCCTCACTCGATTGCCTTTTCGCGATTTACAAGGACACCAGAATCACCTGACAGGGTTCAGGCTAACCCCTAAAAAGTGCCCTACCTTGAGTTGGACACAAGGATTTTCTGGGAAAGGAATCCTCGGATTCTATAGGGATTGAATCCCTATTGGGAGAGGTGATTGAGGCCACTGGGTGGTTAACTAGGGTAAAATGGGTTGTGCAACAAGTACTGAAAATGTGTTGCTGGAAAAGCGCAGCAGGTCAGGCAACATCCAAGGAGCAGGAGAATCGACGTTTCGGGCATGAGCCCTTTTACTCCTGTCCTTGAATGCTGCCTGACCTGCTGCGTTTTTCCAGCAACACATTTTCAGCTCAGATCGCCAGCAGCTGCAGTCCTCACTTTCTCCTAGTGTGCAACAAGTATCAAAGGAAAATCCTCCGTTGAGAAGGGTGGTGTCCCTGGCAACATTCCTCAAGAAATTCCGTTGGGTAGGATGTTGGGAAATTGGAAACAAAATGAATACACACGACAAAAAGATAGAAAGAAGATGATAAAGTATTGTTGTTTTGTATGGACTGAGGAAACTATTCTTCGTACTGCCGTCTTCTGGACAAAATACGGGTCGGACGAAAACTGGGATTGTCAATATTTAAATTTATGAGTTTATGAAAAAGAACCCTTCAGTGGGGAGGAGTCTGATTATGCCTCCTATTGGTAGTGTGAATCTAAGTACGGAGGTGCGCTGTAAAAGTAGATGAAAAGAAAATCCCTAGTGTACTACCTCTATCCCCGTGGGAAGTATTAGATGATTTACTCCCGCCATATGGAAGAATCCAACAGCCCGTGGCGAGTCAGGGGCAGGCAGTGGGACTGCGGCAGAGTTATGAAGTTCCCACCACGTCTGAGACAGAACAGGAAATTGACAAAAGTCAGGTCCCGATTGCAAAACGCACCAGAAGCCAAATGAAAGGATTAGAAGAAAGTGAAGGGGAGGCGGAAGAAATGTTGGTCCAAAACATGCGTCCATTAATAGAGGTCCCGATCGGGGAAAGAGAAATTGGATTTGTTAATGCCCCTTTAACTACAGGGGAAATAAGGTCCTTTAAAAAAGAAATGAAAATACTTATAGAATACTTATCAGAACAGTTTGATCAATTCCTGGGTCTGCATGTATATTCTTGGACAAAATTGATGTCCATACTAAATATTTTGTTTAGTGGAGAAGAAAGAGCGTTGATAAGGAAAGCAGCATTTGGGGTCTGGGACTGGGAACACCCCATGGGAACTGAAGGGGCAGGTAAGGCAGAGAATAAGTTTCCCTGAAGAGATACCAATTGGGATCTTCAAATACAAGAAGATAGGGAAAAGATGAAAATTATGAAAAAAATATTAATAAGGGCAATTGGAGAAGCCGCCCCGAAGTCGCAGAATTTAACGAAGGGATTTGAGGTATGTCAAGAAAAGGAAGATTGTCCCTCGGAGTTTTTACAAAGACTGAAGGACTCTATGCGCAAATATTCTGGGATGGATTTACAGGGGCCAATAGGGGAAAGACTGTTGAAAATACACTTTGTGACTTAGTCTTGGCCAGATATTCAGAAGAAAACACAGAAAATATAGGGATGGAGTGAGAAACCATTAGATGATTTGCTGAGGAAGGCCCAGAGAGTATTTGAAAGGAGAGAGGACGAAAGTCAGAAAGAAAAGGCAAATATAATGGTAGCTACGGTTGCTGAAGTACTTAAGAAAAGGACTGAAACAAAGGAAATAGATAACCGAAGGAATATGTGGCAGAATGAGAAAAACCAAGAGTATGGAAGAGGAAAGGGGATACCCGTCACAGGGTCTAGTAACATAACAATAGGAAAGGGAATGAAGAGACTGCAGTGTTTTTACTGCGGAAAACCAGGGCATTAAAAGAGGGATTGTCCCAGTCTGAAACGGGAGGCTGAAGTGATCCCGTTGATGGCCTTTGATGAGGAATAGGGGTCTCAAGAACTCCTGCCCCCGGGGACCCACCAGGAACCTTTAGTAAATTTGAAGGTGGGACTCTATAAAGAAGAGATAGTATTTTTGGGAGATACCGGGGCAGCAAAGTCCTCACTGAGTTTTGAACCAAAGGGAATTTATAAGTCAGAAAAAACCGTAACGATCAACGGAATAAAGGGTGAAGGATTCAGAGTCCCGGTATTACAAAGTACACTAATTAGAAAAAACGGAGAAACGATCAAAGCGGAATTTTTGTGTATCCCAGGGGTTGGGTTCAACATGCTGGGATGGGACTTGATTATTCGCCTGGGAATATAAATTGGAATATTGAATCAAACATTAGTGGTACAGATGGCAGTCTTAATTGAAGAGGCAGAAAATAATATAGACTGTGGGCTCGGGAAGGGAACCGTGGAAGATTACAAATACCCCCATTAGAAATAAACTTGAAAAATGAAGGAGAGGTAGTGCGTCAAAGGCAATATCCAATCCCGACGGAGGGACGTAAAGGATTACAGCCAGTAATAAAGGGGTTGGCTGGGGATGGATTCTTAGAACCATGCATGTCTCCTTTCAATACTTCTATTCTCCCATTAAAAAAAATCGGACGGCATTTACCATCTGGTGCAAGATTTAAGAGCACTGAATCAAAAAGTTCAAAGTCGTCACCCCGTGCTCCCCAACGCTAATACAACATTGAGTAAAATTCTGCATGACCATAAGTGGTTTAATGTGATAGATCTAAAAGATGCTTTTTGGGCCTGCCCATTGTCAGAGGGAAGCAGGGACCTTATTGCCTTTGAATGGGAAGAGCCGAACACCGGATGAAAGCAGCAATACAGATGGACGGTACTCCCACAGGGTTTTACTGAATCTCCAAGTCTCTTCTATCAGCTAATAGAGCAGGCTTTGGAGAAATTTTATATCCTTGCAGGAATTACTCTGTTACAATATGTAGATGATTTGTTAATTACTGGTAAAAAGAAGGATAGTGTGACTGAGGCTACAAATAAGTTATTAAATTTCCTGGGACAACAAGGGCTAAGAGTCTCTAAGAATTAACTCAAATATATGGAAAAAGAGGTCAAGTACTTGGGACACTTGATTAGTGAAGGAAAATGGAGAATAAACCCAGAAAGAAAAAAAAGGATTATAGAAATACCGTTATGAGAAACAAAAAGGGAACTACTGAAACTTCTGGAGTTAACAGGGTATTGCAGATTATGGATAGATTCTTATGCTCAGAAAACGAAGAAACTATACTTGAAATGACTAGATGATGAACCGAACAGCTTAAAGTGGACAAAAGAGGAAAGTGAATTAGTTGAGGAATTGAAACAGAGTTTGATTCAGGCGCCCGTCATCGCATTGCCTTCCTTAGAAAAACCCTTTTGGTTATTTGTTACTGTGGATGAGGGACTGGCCTTAGGGGACCTAACTCAGACAAGGGAGGAAAGAAACAAGCAGTGGCCTTTCTGTCTAAAATCTTAGATCCAGTCTCCAGAGGTTGGCCACAGTGTGTCCAGGCAGTCGCCGCGACAGCTTTATTGGTTGAAGAAAGTCGTAAAGTCATATTTGGGAGAGCCCTAACAGTCAGCACCCCACATCAGGTACGAATCATCCCAAGCCAACTCTAGAATTCTAACGACTCTAGAATTCTGAAGTATGAAGCCATTTTAAGAGACAAGGACGATCTTGTGTTAGTCACAGACAGCTGTTTGAATCCGGCCAATTTTTTCTGGAGTGAAGAAGGAGAATCTCCTAGAAATCCCGAACATGACTGTCTCAGACGAAACTATCAGACGAAGGTACGGGAGGACCTGGGGGATCTCCGGCTACATGCTGGAGACCGAATATTTATAGATGGTTTCCCCCGAGTCATCGAGTGTAAAAGACATAATGGATATGCTGTGATTGATGGAGACGAAGAGACTGATTAATTCTGGTAGATTACCTGAGAGTTGGTCAGCACAGACTTGTGATCTTTATTGCTCTAGATAAGGCCGTTAAAGCCGTAGAAAATAGAGATGGAACGATGTATTCAGATTCTAGATATGCGTTTGGTGTAGTACACACCTTTGGAAAAATCTGGAAAGAACGAGGTTTAATTAATAGAGGGGCAAAGAATTAGTTCATGAGTGATTAATAAAGCATGTTTTATAAGCCCTATTATTGCCTTGGGAAATAGCTGTGGTTCATGTGACTGGGCATCAAAGGGTGATACTCTCGAAGTAAGGGGGAATAGATTGGCGGATGAGGCAGCTAGGGAGGCGGCCATGAGTCCACCTGAATGTCCCCTGATATCTCCGCTCCCTAATCCTCCAAGTACTCCGTTATTTAATACTAAGGAGGAGGAGGAACGGAAAGACATAGGTGCAGTTAAAACAGAAAAGGGGCGTTGGCTGCTACCTGATGGAAGAGAGATGCTTAATAAAATGATAATGCGAGAAATTATTACCATTTTGCATCAGGGAAGTCGTTGGGGGGAGGGGGGTGCAGGCAATGTGCGATTTAGTCCTGCGAAAATATAGATGTAAAAGAGTATATAGCATTACCAAACAGATACGTGAAGATGGCATAGCATGTAGATAGATCAAGAAAAATGTTTTGAGGAGACAGGTTCACGGAGGACGACCATCTTGCCTACGACCATTTCAAAGTATTCAGGTAGATTATACCGAGTTATCCCTGGTGGGAAGGTTGAAGCACGTGTCGGTGATCGTTGACCATTTGTCTGGATGGGTTGAAGCATATCTCATGGATACAGCCACTGCGAATGGGGTATCCAAGGTGTTTCTTGAACAGATAATTCCCAGGAACGAGATAGCAGAACATATGGACTCAGATCAAGGTACACATTTTCTTCTAACGGATTACATGAGACAATGAAGAGGTTAGGAATCTCCTGGGAATTTCATACCCCTTGGCAACCATCTTCATCAGGAAAATTTGAAAGAATGAATCAGACGCTGAAAAAGCAACTATCTAAATCAGTACTTGAGACCAAACCCCCGTGGACAAAGTATCTTCCCTTGATTCTCTGATGGGTGCGAATAGCACCTGGAAAGGACTTGGGATTGTCCCCCTATGAAATATTGTTCGGTTTAACTTATTTGGGCACAAAAGGGGAGGTTCCAATTGTGGAAATTAATTAACAGAACTTAAAGAAGCATATAGTGGCCCTGTCCGGTTCTCTATCATTTCTTTGAACTCAGGGTCTGCTTGCCCAGACGCCACCCTTTGACTTTCTAGTGCATCCACTCAGACCGGGCCATTGGGTTCTAAGCAAATCGTGGTCAGAGACGAAACTTCAGCCAGACTGGGAAGATTTGTATCAAGTCCTCCTCATGACAGAGACAGCAATAAGGCCGGCGGAGAAAGGCTGGACTCACTACACTCGGATCAAAGAGTCAGTGGAATTTCTAATTAAGGAAAATGTCTGTACAGCTGAATCAACGCAACAACCGCTGAAACTCAGGCGAAAGAGATTTCTGAGTAACTGATTATACAGTAGTGACGCGAGCGCGGGATTATTTCTGTAGGATTATATACTAAGTATGTCTGTGCTTCAGCACGATTTGTAGAATGCTGGGGACGCTTAGAGTTTTATACTAGCCCTCTTAGTATTGGGATTTTGTCAAATGTCATTTTCATATGTATTATTAATGGTTCCTGAATCTGATAATCCACAAGCAATGGACACTGATGCATGCAATTTAGAAAATTGTGGGGATGTAGATAATCAGAGATAGTACTGCAGCTCAGAGATGCATCTTGTGTCCTATGGGGATGGCCTCGTGGATGGTATTGGTATAATGATCTCGTAACAGTACGCCAGGCCCACTTCTGACCAGATCTTGATTGTCCCGATAAAAAGTGTAACCCGATATACCTTATGATAAGGAAAACCACGTGGCACGAAGCAATTCTGGGGGGACACCTATCAGGTCCAATTAATTAAATGAAATATTTGGGAAAGAAATGAAAACAAAGGGGAATTATTTCTCGGGCTGTTGTTTTCGAATTAGCGTAGGACAGGGAAAACGAGCAGAACTAGTGGATAATAAGGTACAACCTTTCACCCCTCCCGATGACCTTAAAGTAGCAAAAATTATAGAGGTAACGGAATTAAAACAGACCTTTGAAGTAGAAACTGGATACGGGGATACAAATGCTTGGGTCGAATGGGTGAAATATACTGTGAAAAGTCTGAATAAAAGCAATTGCTATGCATGTGCCTCAGGTAGACCGGTGTCTCGTGTGGTCCCCTTTCCACTCGGGTGGAAGTGAGACAGGGCTGGTAGAATATGCATGATAGTCCTGGATCAGGATGAGATGGCATGGGGCAACCCAGTCTGTTAGTCTTTATTGTTGTTGTTCCCTCCCCTGAAGAAGGAGGAATTAAAATGTCCCCCTTCTTTTTCAGACGTGGTCGGGAATCACACCTCATGTGTACGAAAGCAGGGATCAGACCAGTCCCGATTTGTAGGAGACTTAAAGTCATGCTCGGAAATTGAATCGGTTTCCGAGACAGAGTGGGGAGGAAACTATTCAGCCTTAAAGATACCCCGAGCGGATTTGTAGTGGTACTGTAGCGGAAAGATTATAAGACCTACTGTGCCCTCTGACTGGCGATGCACTTGTGCAATTGTACAATTGGTTATTCCATTCGCCATAGCATTTGAACGAGGTGAGATTCCTGAAATGAAGAAAAAGAAGAGGGCACGGTCATTCTTTGCTACCTCCTTTGATGATGATATTTATTTAGAATTGAAAGTGGTTCCAGGGGAGGCGGGGGGGGGGGGGGGTGTGATTGACGATTTTAAGGCCAGTAACCAGATCGCAGCTGGATTTGAGTCTCTCTTCTGGTGGGTTAGGATTAATAAAATGTTGATTGGATTAATTACATCTTTTGCAACCAATAAAGATTTATAAAGCACACCTGAAACGCTGTTAAAGGAATAGCCGAAAAGTTAGATGCCACAATCAGGATGGCCTGGGAAAATATGATGGCCTTAGATATGATGTTGGCAGAAAAAGGGGGAGTTTGTGTTATGTTAGGGGTAAGTTGCTGTACCTATATTCCAAATAACACGACCCCAGGCGGCTCGATTAATCGAGCGTTCCAAGGATTGACGACCCTCTCACGTGAATTGACACAAAATTCTGGGGTGGACACTTCAACAATGGGGTGGTTGGAATCTTGGTTCGGCAAATGGAAATAAGTTGTGATTTCTATTCTAACCTCCTTGACAGTGGTCGTTGGGATTCTGGCAGCACTGGGCTGTTGTATTATTCCTTGTATTCGGGGTCTCGCTCAGAGAATGATGGAGACCGTCTTGACCAAACAGATACCCTTGGAGGGTATGCAAGGCGACGTCCTTTACTTGTTAACAACTTATTATGTCTATAATACCCCCGAAGGCGTTTCCAAAGTAGATGAACTTCCAGTTCTGATGCTCTCTAACCTGGAGGCCTCATTGTCCAACAATCAATGAGATCAGCATACACTGTCAAATAGAAAAGGAGGGATTGACAGAGAGAAATTTCACGTTGTGAGGTGCATGTTGATTTTAACGAATATAGAGGGTATTTTAAGGAAATCGTTTGAAGCTAAAAAACAGCTTTGAGCATTGCAGTTGACCACAAAAGAGCAGGAGGGGCATTTCGTAGTCTGCTTTTTGGACTGTCAAATTAGTAAAGGAGGATCTATGAGGTCAGAAGGTTAGAAAACAAAAGAGGAACTGGAAAAAAATAACAGGAATGTTGTAACGAACAAGGACAGCGAAATTAGACAGATTTAAAAGAAAAAACAAATGAGGTAATTAACAAGTATGATAGGTTTAGGTTTGGGTGCAGGGAAATGTCAAATGAAGGAATAACGGGCGGAAGTAATAACCAAATAAGTGGATAGACTGAAATAGACACTTATAATAGGTTTATTGTTCAGTGTAGGTGTGTCGAGAGACCCGTCAGAAAATTATTGATTAAGTGGGGTTCGTTTCTCACAGGAGCATGTCTCATGGCAAACCGTAAAGAAAATGGATATTTTAATCCCAATCATTTGCATAATCCTGACAATAATCTCTTAACATGGACTTCAGGGTCGATTGCAATCCTTTCAAGACTCCCTGAGATTCAGGATGGTATGCAATTGATTTAAACTCCGTGACACCCTTGAAAGGTTCATCAATAAAATTAGACCGTTAGTCTGACAGAATCGCTCTGGATAGGCCATACCTCGTGTTGACAGCTATTGATTTCTCCACCTGCCAGCAGCCGGCCCATATCCCTCCAAACCCTTCCTATTCATATACCCATCCAAATGCCTCTTCAAAGTTGCAATTGTACCAGCCTCCACCACATCCTCTGGCAGCTCATTCCATAGACGTAGCACCCTCTGCATGAAAATATTGCCACTTAGGTCTCTTTTATATCTTTCCCCTCTCCCCCTACATCTATGCCCTCTAGTTCTGGACTCCCTAATACCAGGTAAAAGACTTTGGCTATTTATCCTATCCATGCCCTTCATAATTTTGTAGACCTCTATAAGGTCACCCCTCAGCTTCCGACACTCCAGGGAAAACAGCCGCAGCCTGTTCAGCCTCTCCCTGTAGCTCAGATCCTCCAACCCTGGCAACATCCTTGTAAATCTTTTCTGAACCCTTTCAAGTTTCACAACATCTTTCCGATAGGAAGGAGACCAGAATTGCACGCAATATTCCAACAGTAGCCTAGCCAATTTCCTGTACAGCCGCAACATGACCTCCCAACTCCTGTACTCAATACTCTGACTATTAAAGGAAAGCATAACAAACGCCGTCTTCACTATCCTATCTACCTGCGACTCCACTTTCAAAGAGCTATGAACTTGCACTCCAAGTTCTCTTTGTTCAGCAACACTCACTAGGACCATACCAGTAAGTGTATAAATCCTGCAAAAATGTGATTTCTCAAAATGCAGCACCTCCCATTTATCTGAATTGAACTCCATCTGCCACTTCTCAGGCCATTGACCCATCTGGTGATGATCCTGTTGTAATCTGAGGTAACCCTTTTCGCTGTCCACTAGACCTCCAATTTTGGTGTCATCTGCAAACTTACTAACTGTACCTCTTATGGTCGCATCCAAATCATTTATGTAAATGATAAAAAGTAGAGGCCCAGCACTAATCCTTGTGGCACTCCACTGGCCACAGGCCTCCGGCCTGAAAAACAACCCTCCACCACCACCCTCTGTCTTCTACCTTTGAGCCAGTTCTGTATCCAAGTGGCTAGTTCTTCCTATATTCCATGAGATCTAACCTTGTTAATCAGACTCCCATGGGGAACCTTGTCGAACGCCTTACTGAAGTCCATATAGATCACATCTACTGCTCTGCCCTCATCAATATTCTTTGTTACTTCATCAGAAAACTCAATCAAGTTTGTGAGACATGATTTCCCACACACAAAGCCATGTTGACTATCCCGAATCAGTCCTTGCCTTTCCAAATACATATAGATCCTGTCCGTCAGGATTCCCTCCAACAACTTGCCCACCACCGATGTCAGGCTCACTGGTCTATAGTTCCCTAGCTTGTCCTTACCACCCTTCTTAAACAGTGGCACCACGTTTGCCAACCTCCAGTCTTCTGGCACCTCACCTGTGACTATCGATGATACAAATATGTCAGTAACAGGCCCAGCAATCATTCTCTAACTTCCCAGAGTTCTCGGGTACACCTGATTCGCTCCTGGGGATATATCCACCTTTATCAGTTTCAAGACATCCAGCACTTCCTCCTCTGTAATCTGGACATTTTGCAAGACGTCACCATCTATTTCCCTACAGTCTATATCTTCCATATCCTTTTCCACAGTAAATACTGATGCACAATACTCATTTAGTATTTCCCCCAATTTCTGTAGCTCCACACAAAGGCCGCCTTGCTGATCCTTGAGGGGCCCTATTCTCTGCCTAGTTACCCTTTTGTCCTTAATATATTTGTAAAGCCCCTTTGGATTCTCCTTCATTCAA
Source organism: Chiloscyllium plagiosum (assembly GCF_037043375.1). Taxonomy (NCBI): domain Eukaryota; kingdom Metazoa; phylum Chordata; class Chondrichthyes; order Orectolobiformes; family Hemiscylliidae; genus Chiloscyllium; species Chiloscyllium plagiosum. Next base: position 11,822,107 of record NW_028270190.1, read on the forward strand.
TTTGCCAAAGCTATCACATGTCCCCGTTTTGCCCTCCTGATTTCCCTCTTAAGTATACTCCTGCATTCTTTATACTCTTCTAAGGACTCACTCGATCTATCCTGTCTGTACCTGACATATGCTTCCTTCTTTTCCTGAACCAAACCCTCAATTTCTTTAGTCATCCAGCATTCCCTATAGTTGCCAACCTTCCCTTTCACCCTGACAGGAACATACTTTCTCTGGGTTCTTGTTAACTCATTTCTGAAGGCCTCCCATTTTCCAGCCATCCCTTTACCTGCAAACATCTGCCTCCAATCAGCTTTTGAAAGTTCTTGCCTAATACCCTCAAAATTGACCTTGTAACTTTTATCATCTTATCTTCCTGTTGTAAGTCCGTAAGCATTTCGGGTCGGAACACCTCTCCTTGACCCTCTGCCTCTTCAGAATTTGCTTTCATCTTTACATCAAACAGGCTGTCTACTAAGTTCACCTAAACTCCTTCTGCTTTCTTATGACAGTGGGATATCGTTTCTGTATTGTCCCGAAAAAGTAATACGCTTTTTTCTTTTAACTCATCAGTTTCCTGGTCATCCTTTGGCTTCTACACCACAAGGTGCGCCACTTTGGATCTTGTCAGATCATCCCAAGGCTAAACTGTATTCCTGGAACTGACATTCGGTCAATCACTCCCACTGCTACTTTCCCAGTCTTGCTTTGCTCCTCCAAACTGATCTGACACAGAGAAAACGAAGTTTTCTCCATTTATTCCAGACGTTGCGTACCCTCTCCTGTGACATGTCAGAAAGATTAAAACTATTTCATCTGTTGCGTTCAGAGGTTGCCCTTATCCTGCATCTCTTAAAATTGTAACTTCTTTCACTACTCCCCTTGCTCTTCCTGAGTACAATTTACCCAGAGAGGTGAGGTCTTCATGGAAACCGGTCTCCACCTCAGTTCCGAGCTCTTGGTTTCCTTGACTACTCTAACTGATTCCACTGGCTTAGACTCTTTTACCACATCCTTTCCCAGAAATCCTTTCTTTAATGACCAAGTCTGTGACTCTGTGGGTCCGAACTTACCACAGTGAAACAGGTTAGGCTTACAATTCTTTTGGCTTCTTTTTTCACCTGTGGTAAACCGTTTCCAGTGTGCTCTCCTGTAATGAAGTTGAAGGCGTGAACTGTGCCTTTAAGGGAAAGTGAATGTTGTTTGCATTGGCAGCCTCCAAGCAGCTGTCATATGACTCGGTAGCAGTCTCAGAGAGCACTGGAAAATTGAAACTATGTAATATTTGAATGTGAAATGAATGCCTGAGCTGGTTGCTCCTCTCACAAAAACTCGAATGTAACCAATCAGTTTAAGTTATGCGAAAAATCAATCGAGTTTTAAATTATTGCTGAAAGAATACAGCCAGCCACTGCATAGTTTTGACGTTAAATTCATGTAATTTTAATCTTTTTTTAATTGGAAATGCATATTGTTACAGAGTTGGATTTGGGTAATAAGCAGTTAAGAGAAAGATGGGTTTACAGTTCTGTATCGGTATTGTTTAATGCACACTTTTAATGTTCAGGAATACATTGATATGTTTCTCTTTAAATCGTGGAATTTAAGAGGTCTCTGTCACTCACATTTGAAAGAATTACGAGGGCAGGTGAGCATTTTTGGATGCTTGGTTTAGTTAACAGAAAGTTTCATGCCCGTTTCGTCACAGGACGCAATTTTTTCCAGGTGAATGTACGCCCGTTCTTCTAATTTCTGTACCTCTTGGGATAAAATTCCTGTCAGAAACTAAATTTTATCTATTGCGCCAATGCACATTTTTCTATTACCTTTACCGCTCTTCTCACTTACTGAATTTTCTGTTCATTCACATGGATTCTGATGATGTCTGGAAGTGAGGTTTAAAATTCCTTCAGAAGAATAATCTCTCCGAGAGACTCATAGTTCTTTCTTGTTTTTTAAGGCCCACACCTTTCTACCACAATTTCTATGTTAATTCTTTCAAATTAACCGAAGTCTGGCCTGTGATGCTTCTTCATGTTTTTGTGCCTCTGTCTGCACGCTTCCGGCACCAATTCATGACACTCAAAATAGTGTTCCAGCCATCTGCATAATATGTTTACCCCTCACCTGGCAGATCTACATGTACATCACCAGCTCTCCTACCAGCATATTCGGAACGAGCGGTATCCACATGTTCTGAGACAATTTCATCTGCTTAACCAACTTTTCAAAAGAAATAATGAATGCTTCGACACAATTCGAATCAAAATGAGGCAATGTCTTAACATATCTGTATAAATCCCTGCATTCGCCCTTCATCTCCATCCTGTTTTTTCGTTGACTTTCCTGACTGATTTGCAACTTCTGAACTTCAAATTCTCTCACTGTTTCATTTTGCTCCGCCAGGATACATCTCTCCACTTCTTTGTCCACTTTGTTTCTTCTCCCTCTCTTTCTCTTCCTTCCACCTTTCTTTCTGCTCAGCTAAGAACTTCCTCTCCCTTTTGTTTTTCATCCCTCTCTCTCAGACAACAAGTACAATTTAATAAAACAGATCGTTTATTAAGGGAAATATTCATGGTAGATACCGATTTTTCTATTTCTAAATTAGCTAAAGCTCGTACATTTCAGTGATAAAATAAATTAGTCAACTATAACTAAATTCATAACAGCGCCAAATCAATGTGATTGTTCAATTGTTTGCTCACTGTGATTATGTAATGGTTCAGATGCCAACAAGTTTTGAAATGTTAGAGTGAAAATGCATTAATTTGAATACTATCATTGAATATGTAATTGTGATCACCACAACAATCACACATGATATTTTCTGTTCGGTATAAAATAAAATGCGCGCTTTTATTTTTGTACCATAAATTGTGAACATAGATTTGTAACTTAGTTCCTTAAATAGACTAACAATGTAATTGATCTCAAAGATAATGGAAGAATTGTTCAATGAAATAGTTCACATCGTATTGTTGGGTAATTCACAAAATATGGTGTATATCGTATCTTTGTTCAGATCAGAAAACACTACTTGCAATCACGACAGACAATAAAGTGGATTACAAAAGACTTGAAAACAGGCAGAGTGCTACTGTACTTCACAGATGCCCGCGATTCTGAATGATGCACTCGCCTTGCCTTCGAAATCTTTCCAGACAGCTTACAACCTGGGTCAGGACAGTTATTCAAAACTCCTTCACAATAAATCTTTTGGATACCACCTTATGTAGGGGGCAAATTCCCATCAGGCTGTCATTGGGGTCATTGTATGTAAAAGTTAGGACTGCAGATGTGGCAGATCAGCATCAAAACGTGTGGTGTTGGAAAAGCACTGTAAGTCTGGCAGCATCCAAGTTGCGGGAAAGACAATGCTTCGACAATCAGCCCTTCAACAAGAATGAGGTAGAGTGGGCCCAAGTGAGCTGAGAGATAAATGGGATGGAGTGACGCTGGAGAGTCAATAGCTGCGAATACGATATGTAGATAAAGGTGGGGGCTGATTCTGATAGGTCGGAGAGGAATTTGAAGTTGGTAGATTGGAAAGGCAATGAAAAAGTACGACAGTTCAAGAGATTGATCATGATTTGGCAGGTTGAATCATTGATTCGGTGTAAAAATGGGAAATGAGGAAACTGGTGATGTCGACATTGGTCCCGTGTGGCCAAAGCTTGCAAGATGGATGATGAGGCGTTCTTCCTTCAGGCGTTGGATAAATAGACTTTCGTGTCAGAGGAGGCCCAGAACTTACGTGTCCTCATCCGAGTAGGGTGGGGAGAGTTGAAGTGCTCAGCCACAGGGCGGTGAGGCTGCATCGTGTGTGTGCCCCTGAGATTTTGTCTGAAACGTTCCACAAGCTGACTTCTGTCTTGCCAAGTAGAGAAGACCACATTGACAGTAACAGGTATAGTAGATGATGCATGTCCAGGTCAGGTGAATCGCTGTCAGATGTGGGAGGATAACTTGAAGCCTTCAGTGGAATTGAGGGAGGAGGTGTGGGCGCAGGCTGTGCACCTCTTGCAGTGGATGGTGGTTTGGTGGGAGTGCATGCATCAATCATTGGAATCGCGGAGGAATTGTCTGCGGGAAACGCAGATAGGGATGTGTAGAGAGATGTATCCTTGGTGGAATGTGGTCTGCTTGCAGGTGACAGAAATGGCTGAGGAAGATGCGTTGTATCCGGAGGTTAGTGGGGCGAATTGTGATGACCAGGAGAGTTCCGACGTTATTGCGATTGGAGGGGTCGGGTTCAAGGGTGGTGGTGTGAAAAGTAGAGGAGATGTGCTAGAGGGCATCATTGACAGTGTGGGCAGGGAATATTTTGCCCTTTGAAGAAGGAGACCATGCGGGATGTTCCATGGTGGAATATATCTTCTTGGAGCCAGATACAGCCGAGGCAGAAGTACACCCCTCCCATTGCAACAAGACTCAATTCCTGGTCCTCATTTCCACCCTACCAACATTTGGATGCAATGCATCATCATGCGCCGTTTCTGCCAACTTCAATCAGACCCCACCTTCAGGGATTTATTTCCCTGCCCTCACCGATCTGCGTTTTGCAGCAGAGTGGTCCCACCGTGACTACCTTGCAAGATTCACGCTCCTGACTAACACATCCTCCAATCCCAGCATGTTTCCTTGCGAGTACGAGGTGCAAACCGTGTGTACACTAACCCCCTCATCTCCCGCCTACCTGTCGATCCAAACACGACATCGAGTGTGCCCCTTACTGTCGATGTAGTACCTTCTATTTTGGGGAGACAGAAAGCCAACTTGTGCAAAGTTTCAGAGAACATCACTGGGACACACGCACTAATCGGCCCCACAACCCTATAACCGAACACTACAATTCCCCATTGCACTCCGCCAATATCATGCAACTCTTGGCCCTCCTCCACCAGCAGACTCTATCCACCTGATACCTGGGTAAAGAATGCCTCATGCTCCATCTTAAGACCTTCTAAATACAAGGATTTAATGTCGAATTCACAAGTTTCCACATTTCCCCTTCCCCACCTGATCGCATCCCTAACCCTCCGAATTGGCTCCGCCCTCCTGATCTATCCTACCCAACTATCTTCCTGCCCAACTACTTGCTACACCCTCCACTCCGACCTATCACTATTGCCCCACCTCTATCTTATTCCCAGATGATGGTAAAAAGGGATTTAGATATTTAAGTGGCAATGGTGGACCGAGACATTGGACAAATCTGTTTTTCCTAAGTGTTATATATGCTATGTTCACAGGACTCTTTTTTTACCCTTGCACACATGTTACGGGAGTAAGCCAATCAATCTATATAATCCGAAAAAAAAATGTGATCAATGATTTCTGAATTTATTTACTCATTCGTCTTTTTTTCAGAGAATTATAAGATCCAGAGGTGGGTGCAATATCGAATTGTATAACTGATTAAGGCTTTCCAATCATGTTATCAATTGTCAATCTCTTGCCACATATTTGCAACATCCTCTGTTGTTATCTTAGGGCATGTGTACTTTGGCTAGAGAAAGAAAGGAGCGAGGAAGTAATATAGAAAATTGAATGAAGGAGCTCTGGCTAAAATATACATGTGAAACAATATTACAGCATGTTCATGGTGCAAATAATTAATACACTTAACTCAGTTTTGGAATAATGTTTACCAGAATAATCCTCCACTCTATCACTTCTGTTTTCTTGTTACAGAAAAATCGCTGTTGTTGAAGTTCTCTGTCGTCAGATCAGTTTTTGTTTAATCGAAATGAATTCATCTTGATTTATTTCGCAGTGATTACTATGTGCACATCAAAAGTTTAACCAACATAACTTCTCTCTTCGACCCCTATCCCTGTTTCGGTTTGTTTTTTATTGCTGTGGATAGCTTGCTCTCTGTTATGCTCCTGACCCATTAAATCGATTGTCTGTGGTACGCATTTCCAGTTGATGAGGTTTCAGTTCACTTTAGACCTGGACGAAAGCAAAGCCATTTTCTGAGAATATGTAAACGTCATTGACAATTGCGGTGATTCATATGGAGGGACTGTCTTGTTAACCAAGACTAAATTTGTACTTACTACCTCGTTCAAAAGAAAACGAACCTCGTTTCGTAATTTCCTAGCACATTCCTTTCCGTCCTTTCCAGAGATTTAGCAAGGAATTAGTTTCATTCCGCCGGGAATTGTGGCCACTTGCCATTTGTCACCATATCTTCCAGTTTTATCTTCCTGTGATCTTTATATGTAATTCAATCATCTCTTATAACATAACAGGAAAAGATCTGTGGCATTACACAGTGACTGAAATAACTTTAACAAGTTGGTCGTGTGCTGCAGAATTTTAATTGTTGTACCTGTGCAAAAACGTTTATTTATGTGATAATGCAGTCCACATTGAGAGAAGAGCTCGGGAGCATGGTGAAATTTCCTGTTACATCCAATATTCAAATAATGAAGAAGCAGAAGAACTGAACCTGCCTGAAGGCAAGCTACAGGTGAATTCGTCAAAGTGATTTGTCTTCACTCTCATCCAGTGACGGTTGTCGTGCTACTGACTGACAGACATGCATGTGCAAAAGCTAAATGACATTCCCTAAAACAGGTCTCGCAACATTTATGGAGAGGCAGCACAGTCGACAGTACATCCCTTGCATTCCTTCATCAGAACTAATGACTGTGACATGTCTAATAATGAATTTGTTCAATTGTAAACTCATATGTTACAGCTAATATAACATTACGAAATTGCAACAAAATCGTCCATATTCCATTGATTGTTATGGCCGTGGGCAAGGGGCAGGTGGGTAGATGTTGTGTCTTTTTGAACAGACAGTTAGCTTTTTTATCTGATACAATTTAACAGTATTTCAAATTCTAATCAGGTATTGATCATTTCTTGGAACTCAGTGTGGCTTATCCACGTGGGGCAAGAGCAGGCAGAAGAAACGGATGTACTTTCGGAATACTGCTCCCTCTGAACTAAGTAAGTACCTCTGTTAAAATCGGGGAATTGCAAATCACCTGTCATTAGAATGTTAGTTTAACAGTTCAGGGAAAATTGCCCATATATCTGTTCGTATGTTCCTCTCCAGCTATTCTCCACTGCAAAAATCGTGACTGCTATTCTTTGCTATTGTTTTAAAGTTCCAGTCATGCGTTTACATTTAAAGAACATTCTGTCATGAAGTCCTTTCAAAGAAGTATAATAGATTTCCAGGTCAATATTGCGTCACTGTCTCCTCTTTTACCTCCTTCCATGAATCGCTTGAAGTCCCTGTGTTATGTAATAGAACACAAAACCTCTCAAACATGTTTTTGTTATAGCAATGACATCATATCTCCGCCTTGTAATTTGCCTGCTTAACTCCTCCGTCTCCATTTGCAGACTCTTCCCATTTAATATTAATTTTCCAAACTTGTCAAACCTCGACTGAGTAATGTGAAATACAAATAAATGGATTGTACTCCAAGCGTTCCAAAACCTTTCTCAACGTTCAAGATTACAACTAGTCTACTCTAGGAACACGCTTCTGGATGTCCAGTACATAAATTGACCACCCATGAGTACTTGGGATCAACTCAAAAGTTCTCTGCAGTTTCAACAGCAAGAACCTTCATATACACAGTTCAGATCACGCCCGTTCTTATGAGGCAAATTGTCACGCTGCCTGGTAAACTTCACTGTCTGCTGAACGTTTAAACCTGGCTATCGAGGAGTCCATTAAACTTTAGACAAAATATGACACTACTGCAGTTAAATGGAGAAAAGGAAAGCACATCATGTAAGCAGTGATACGTGGTAGTCAAAAAAGCTAAACTTCTGATTAGTTATCGCGAAAAAAAATGTTATGAAATACAATAGAATTTTCGAGGCTGGATAACTCAATCTTACGGAAACAGTTTTTCCTGAGTCTCAGCAGGTCCAACATTATCAGTGGCGAAAAGCTAACAGATGCTTCCAACTCTTCTGAGCTTGCCTGTCAATCTCTGTAATTTTCTGATGTGTTAGAAGGTGCGCACCCTCGCGTATCACTGCATGGGAAAGCCGTCAAAGGAATGCTTTGGCTTTCTTTTTAAGCGAAGTTAAAATGGCCAAACGGTGTTGACATTTTCCCATAGTAGATGTTCACAATGGCACTTGTAGACTTTATAAAATTATGTTCGATAACATGAGATTTTCCAAAGGTAGGAACATTAGGGAAGGTAGTTTGTATTCTGTAAATTCTTAACATTTAGGCATTCTGATTGTTGCGGTGTTTTCAATGAGCTGGAAAATTGGTTTCCAAATGTTTCATCCCCTTTTTTGGTAACATCCACAATGCTGAGGAGCATCCTGTGAAATGGTGTTGGAATGTTTCAGTTGGAATTTATCTCTTATTGTACCCAATGATTCCTACTGCCAGTTCCAGTGTTTTATTGCAGTGTTTAGTATATTGAATCTACGTCAAAATATTTATGAATGGAGTCCGTAGATGATTGCCATCCTTCTCGGAATTATCTAGCTGGCCTCTTTTTGGCTTATCCTATTACTGTTGTGTTGTGTCATTCGGGGTTCTATCTCCTTGTAGTCTTTGTGTAGACATGACAAGAATAGCTGGTCATTGCAGTCAGTGGCTCGATGATGTTCCTGAATGAGGATGGCTAATTATTTGCCTGTTTGTCTTATATATCGCTTCATGCAGTCTCTGCATGGAGTCTTATACACCACGTTTGTCCTGCACATGATGGGCACTGAGTCGTTTTTTTCTGGTGAGCAGTTGCCTGCAAGTGGTTGACACTTTATGTGCAGTCATAAATCCGAGTAGTCGGAGGAATCTGGCAGTCACTTGTGGGAGGTTTATTTTTGCATAAAATGGAGCAGTTCGTGTGTTGGGTTGTGCCATGTCCTCGCCACGTTGTTTGTCTTTTAGGAACCTGTGGATGAAAGTGCACAGAGTTCAGCATTCACACATTCATGAACATTAACTAACCACTAAACACCAGGACCATCTATCCTTTGAATCTCTGCACATCGAAGTCAAGAACCGTAAATTAGATGTGGAAAACACAACAACAATGGAATCAGGAAAAAATATGTGGGATCATCCTGCATGATAAGGCAAGTGCACCTGGAAGGCACCCAGCTTCCTGGGAGGTACTCAGTCCAGTTGAGAGAACAAAAGTAATTGTCTGCAGCACTGAAATTAACCAGGAATCAGAGAGTGAACAGTAAATGTATCTTTGGTATTTTTCATTATCATTTATCATAATCCAAATTAAACCTCACGGAAACTTCACTCTGTTTACTTCCAGCCACGTGCTCGCCCGCAGTAACTTCTGTAACAATCCGTAATGTCTCTGACTCTGAAGAGAATAATGGCAGAAGGTATGATACCGAGGTCGGGGGTGGCGGTTACGATTTTCCCCATCGCCATAATCCGATCAAGCTTAACACTTAAAGGGGAAGTCACAAAAGAATATGTGTCCTTTTCCATAGCGTCATAGATTCATAGAGATGTACAACACGGAAGCAGAGCTTTCTGTTCAAAATGTCCATGTCGACCATCTATCCCAACCCAATCTACTTCCAACTGCCAACACCTGATCCATATTCCTCCAAACTTTACCATTTCATAAACCCATCCTGATGCCTGTTGCATTTTGTAATTGTACTAACCTCTGCCACATCCTCTGCCAGCTGATTCCATACACGGAGCACCCACTGCGTAAAATAAGTTGCCCTGTCTGTCTCTTTTATGGCTTTCCCATCTCTCTAAACCTATGCACTCTAGTTCTGGACTCCCCAACGCCAGGAAAAATACTTTGTCCATTTATCCAATCGGTGGCCCTCAGGATTTTTTGAAAGTCAATAAGGTTCCCCATCAGCCTCTGATGCTCCAGGGAATAAAGCCCTAGCCTATTCAACCTTTCCCCAATCAGAAAAAAATACACTTCCTCTGCTGTACTGTTGTGAAGTTGGTCCTTCCAAAACGTTACTCTATATTTGAGTTCTTTCAGATAGTTTGTAAACTACGGAAAGATTCCAACTCAACTGGTTTCAGATGGGTTCTTGAGGTCTTTCTGTAAATATCTAACAGAATAATATATCTGGCAGAAGTATTTAAAGTCTCTGAAGAAAATCAGTGCATTCAAAGGGGAATTACCACTTGTCTAACAGGGCAGTTCAGTTGAGAGAATAGTTGAGTACAGAGTCGCAGTTGAAACTAGAGAGCTCTCCCTCTCCTACTACCCTTCCAAGTTCGTAACGTGCAAGCCTTTGTCTCATTTTTACTCTTTGTGCAAAGGGAGTGTTTATTAGGGTTGGTGCCAGTATTTGTGATTAGGATCATTATGTCATGGAAAGCAGTCGGTTTCGGATGCCATAAGTTATTCGGGTAATCAGTCTTCAGTTTGTGGTGTTTCATTCCGCAATCTTGCGAATTAATTCAGTTTATTTATAAACGACGGTCTGAACCATCAAATTCACTCCAGAATATTAATTAAAAACTTACGTAAAACAAATAGCAAAATTTCAGTCTGGGCGACCTGCTTTAAAAATGTTTTGAGGGTTTGTGCCTGGTTCATCACAATATCAAATTTCAAGTACATTAGAATGAATCGATTAGAAATGTGAAACTTGTGTGTTTGAGGAGATCACAAAGGTTATGACAATGATAGAGTCAAACAATTTCGGAGAGGACTGAAAAAACAGCTGTTTGAGCTAAGAGGTGAATATTAGAAATGTTCGGAGAAGATTACATGAGACGCCATTGAATACTTGAAGCCACTCCAGGAAAATGGTCAATTCTCTTATTGCCTGATAGGCTAATACATCTAAGAACGAACATGTTGCAGAGGCATATACAGTTTACGATAGCTGACTGCTGACAATAATCAATAGTAGCATGCTTAAAATAGATGGAGAAAGTGAGGACTGCAGATGCTGGAGATCAGAGCTGAAAATGTGTTGCTGGAAAAGCGCAGCAGGTCAGGCAGCATCCAAGGAACAGGAGAATCGACGTTTCGGGCATAAGCCTTCCTGAAGAAGGGCTTATGACCGAAATGCCAATTCTCCTGTTCCTTGGATACTCCCTGACCTGCTGCGCTTTTCCAGCAACACATTTTCAGCTGCTTAAAATAGATATTCACCAACTCCCTGATTGGCTAACTATTGTGGAATAGGGCTGACTCCCTAAAAATGTTTTCGGATGTTGATTATAATCTACGTTTATATTATAGCTGGCACATTTTTCATAACAAATGGCATGACTTTAAATTAATACAATATTTTCGATGTTACAAATGCCAAAATTGTTTTCGCTCTTTTGGATAAAGGTCGCTCCCAGTGTGATCTGAGGAAGTCCAACCTATAAATGTAAGTTCCTTGTTGCATCTTTTCCACACAGTCTTCTAAGTGTGGAATCGAATTTGAATTAGACGTTGTAGCTACTATTTGTATTTGTGATTTTAGAGACAGTCGTAAAATAGATATCTCAGGAGTGATACAGCTGGTCAAACCACTCGGTTTTACGTAAAATACAATTCATTTGCACATTACGATTAAAACACGAACAAAAAAAAAAAGAATAATTTGGAATAAACTAACTACTTAGAAACCCAACTGATTCAACGTCACAACATAACGAAGGAGATGCTCCAATACCCACAAAGTCCAAAGTACACCTCATTGGAAAATGATAAATTCAAATTCAAGTTCTTGCAAGCGGGAGAGATTGCAGATAGATGAGTATGGCAAGAAACATCAGTTGGAGCATGGAAACCTTTCTCACAATAGCAGCTTCTCTTCGACCAGCAGTTCCGAACTGTCTGTTAAAACAAACTAAAACCGAAAAAAAAAACCTGAACTGCGAAAACTGGTAAATACTCTGATATTGTCCAAAGTAGCTACTTACAGACATTTTGGCATCTCTGCATTTACGAACATCTTGCAAGAATCAAGGGGAAAACCCTAAATAAAGGGTCGCATCTTTGCGTCTCACCCCTCAAAAAAGCACCATCTGTCTATAAATATGGCTTCACTTTGAAAACCCGTTCTCTTACCCTGTGTATACACTTAAAAACATTGACATTACTTTGACCATAACCATGCAAACATGCGGTATTAAATTCCATTTCAATATGGTTACTGCTGCGACCTGATATCTTAGTTTATCAGGAGAAAGTGAGGACTGCAGATGCTGGAGATCAGAGTCGTAACTGGGCTGCCGTGAAAGCACAGAAGGTCAGACAGCATCAGATGAGCAGGACACACATCACTGGCAACATAAATGTTGAAATAGTGTGACACAAACATAAAGCTCAAAGTCTGCTTCTCAATTGACGAATATTTCTGTCGATAAATGTATAATTTTTGGAGCAATATCCGAGAATGATTTCCATTTTATGTCATCTTCCTGTAAGTGTAGAGATTCAGCACTCACATTACTTGTATCTATTGAACCTATAAACGTGTTGCGCAATGATGTATGGCTAAAATTCGGGAATAAGTTTGCACAGTTTTCAGGCAATCAAATGCCTTCTGTTGCCAACTGAATCCGCCTGCTCTTCTTTCGTGAATTAGTGAATGGAGCAGACATAGAGGTAAAACATGGTACTAATTTCTGATTTAAAAAGGATTCAACACCAGAATCATAGTAATGTTCTCTTCGTCGACAGCACGACCAACCCTCAATAATCATTGTTTTCTTTTTTATTCGTGGGGTCATTTGCCCATATCCATTAGCAGGGCACATGAAATTGACTTGGAATTTGGCGAATTGATATTAGCCAGGTTTAATATGAAGCCTTGGGCAGGAGCCCTTTATCAGGAATGAAGGGCTGATGCAGGGCTCATGCCCAAAACGTCGATTTTCCAGCAACTCGGATGCAGCCTGACCTGCTGTGCATTTCCAACAACACTCTAATCTTGCCTCTAATCTCCAATATCTGCAGTCCTCATTTTCCCCTTATTACAAAATCTGTCGTTCGAAGTCAACTGAATAAATCTAATGCATTCGACAAATGTTCCTTCCATGTGAGACTAAAAATCATCAGGTCTTCAAAACGTAGTGCATAATTGGTAAACCAAAAATGATTTTACTGGTTCGTCTTTGAAATAATACTGGCACATTCTTCATACCAAACTGGTACACTATTTTCGGTGTTACAAAAACCAAAATTGCTTTCACTCTTTCGAATAACGATGCAGCCTGGTATGCACTGAGGAATCCAACTTATAGATTTAAGTTACTTTTCACACCTTTTCCACACAGTTTTCCAAATGTGCAATCGACTATGACTTTGTATCAATTTAACATCACGATAGTTCACAGATATCTGCATCCTACAGTCTGGATTTGGAACCATTAATACGTCTGAAATCAAGTCACTGGAATTGATAAGGTCCACTAAATCATACTTTTAAAGAATCATCTGTCACTGAAAGTAACACAATCACTTTGTCTCCATTCGCAGAATTGCGAGCTTTTCACTCCTTGTCTCTTCCTGGTTCATTACATACTCTGATATTTTCAAACCATGTCCAGCCAAATCCCCCACGCTGTTTAATCGTTCCCTGGAATTTGACACATCGCCCAAAATATGGTTTCTGAATTTTGATTCACCAATTTCTCCTGAAACACCTGTGGTCGTCCACTCAGTTCATGCTCAAAACTAATTCAGTTGGACTGAATTTGGTTATTTCATTTGTTCTATCTCTGATGGCAGAAAGTACGAATTGAATTCCTTTATGCCAGTCATCTGCATAGTCTTGGCTGTGAGCCCTTTTACATATAAGGTCTGATGCTACGTTTCTACCACTCGCAGCGGTTATGAATGGTATGCAGTGCGTTGGATTATTTTATTTCGAAGATGTCTATAACTTCGTTGAATAATTTTGACGTAACTTTGACACTTAATTAAGTTGCATAGCTGTGGATGTTTCGTAGCCCTTGACAAATTTGTGTAACTCCTCTCCAATCCTTTTAGCTGTGAAGCTGCTTATGGTTTTTCTCGTGGACACATCCATTATTGTTAACAAATTCTAATTTTTTTTAAATAAAGCTTTTTAACGATATCTCAAAGGAAGGAATGCAAATTAAAAGCGCAAGTTTTATCACTTGCAGCAATTTTTCATGACTTGACTATTATGACACGCCCAGCAAAATTCAACTGCAATCTAATACAGGAGAAAGTGAGTACGGCAGATGCTGAAGATCAGAGTCGAATGTGCGGTGCTGGAAAGTCAATGCTGGTCATGCAGCATCGGAGGATCAGGAGATTTGATGTTTCCTGATGAAGCATGTACACTCGAAACATCGATTCGCCTGCTCCACGCATGCTGCATGACCTGCTGTGATTTTCCAGCACCAAACATTTGACGACATCATGATGCAGTCCAGACCAGTAAAACGCTTTTGTATTTAATTTGAGTTGTTTTCCAGCCTCGACTACCTCCTACTAGTATTTCATGCGCAAGCCAAAACATCTCCTTTCGATAACACACTCATAATACTAATTTCTGAAATACTGCCTTGTTCTGATCTGCTTGAAACTGTGATGGTCATCATTTTCCTCTATTTTTAACATAGTAACAGTCAGGAAGACAGTCAAATTCGTCATGCTAGTCTAAGCCTTGATAGAAGTGCATCAGTTGTCACCATTCAGTTGTAACTCAGTTCATTATTCTGAGCTGAAAATATCCACGTTATCCTCCAAATGTTCCTATTTTCTCCAATCCATTCGATCAAATAGGGTTTCTGATAATTCTACTTCATTTCGTTATCTGTATTCGTTGATTTCTCCTCATGTCTGAAGTGGTTACTTAGTGACCGTGTTACCACACAATCAGGGAAAACCCAGGTTTTGCTTCCGGTAGTAACTTATTTGCATGATTACCCGCTGTTTTTTACACCACAGTCGGCAGCAGTCTTCGTGCTAGTCCACAAGAATGAACTACATTCCCGAGTCCAAGCAATCTTCCAATGCGGTTACAATCACTTCTCCAATTTTCATTTGATACTGTCTCCTCACTCTACATAACTGAGCAAAAAATTCTCACCATGAAGTCCACGCAATCGCACTTCTTTTTCCTGTCAATAATCCTTCAGCGATACGTATTTCCTCACATATCAATATCAAAGATAGACATGATGTCGTATACCTTATACTGAAACCTGTCCTTGCTGGCCTATGGCAGTAAAACTTACCTTTTTGCAGAAATGGCACTTGTTCCTTCGAAGACTTTGGACCTTCTGATGTATCTTTTTCGACTCCACTGTGCTTTCGTTTACCAGTTCAGCAAATTTAACTGGATTATCCTGTTTTCTTATACCCGTCCTCCCAGTACTTTTTTTTTTCTGATCCAACAATAATGTTTCGACATTTGGACCACTTTCTGTCAGTGAAAGCACTGGAACCTTTCAATTTCTCTATCCCCCTCATGGGTTTCCTTGAAGTTAATTTAAACGTGATCTAAAATTTCTTGGAAATGGCCTAGAAGTATCCAAGTTGCAGTAACACCCCTTGTTGTGAAGAAACCAAAGAAAGACCAGGGAACTGAGAAGTTAAATGGAAAATGCCCTGCTATTTTCACAGACTGTGTAATTACAAGATTCAACTATCATAAGTCACAGCACGATGCTAAAACTGTGAGAACTATGGAGTTAACATTCAGTTAGCTGACACCCTGTTTGATGTCAAGGTACAGGGAAAAGTAAATGCCGAACAGCTCGTGTGTTAGGCAGAGGTGCTTACTCTTAAAAATCTAATGGAACTAAAATAGAACAGTGAGACAATAAATACATATATTTTGATGCAGTTTCATAAAAGGAGGCAGCGAATATTCCCCAGGGTTATTATCAGAAAGATAGAACAATAAGAAGAAAATGGGGATTGTGGCAAGTTAAGGCAGACGAGAATTGCACCAGATTGTGTTTCTGGTAGCATGCAGAGAGGATTGGTCTGTCACCTATTTCATTCTATATTGTTCTATCTTCAGATGCTGTTGACCTAACTCACTGACTTGATTTAATTTCTCCCACAAGTGCCAGACCTCGAACACGTCCAGAAAATTGTTCTTTAACTAATTTCAATAGCCGTCTTATTTCATATCTGAATATTAAAGGGAGTGCAATGAGTAGATTTGTTTGGGGCACTTCCCAAGACGACAAATAAGAATGGGAATCCTTTATCCCAATCATTCTTGTTATCTTGAGCGTGTGCTGTTGACGTGGTTTGCAGATTCTGATGTCGTCTTTCTCAAGCTCCTTGGGATTAAGAATGACGCTCACTTGAATTAAAATACTGTTCACATAACCTCTCCATGCCTTTCTCAAACAACCAAGACGTAAATGAGAAAAAATGGTCTGATTCAATCTGCCGACGTAGACCTTACCGCATGAAGAAACCTGCTAATTCCTCTATGAAGCCTTTTGCCTTGATAGTCCAAAATGAAGTTGCGTTCAGAAATCTATTAGACACATTAATTTAATATATTGAGTACTGGTTCACATTTCTGGTTCTACTCAGTCATCATAATTCTCGAGAAATGTTCTTCGAAGGTGGGATTTGGCAAGACGGTTGCTGGTTTTATTCCTGCCTGTGGTTTATCCGCCATGTGGCATGCATGACATGTTCAGCAAGCGTTAACCCCATCCTTGTGCATTCCAGGAAAAGGAAATGATTTTGTACCTTAGCCTGTGTTTTCTGTACTCCTAGGTAACCTCTTACGGGTAGTTCATTTACTACCTGCAGCACATGCTATCTGTATATGACCAGAAACACAATCTGCTGTCACTCTGGCCGTTTCTCATCTGCACGAACCTGCCGTGATCTCTATTTACGTCTTGCGACACGATCTTGCAAATAATAACCCTGGGGAATTTTTGCCTTCTTTTCAGAGTCTGCATCAGCATATGTATTTCTATTGTCGCGCATTTCTGCTCTGAGTCCATTGGCTTTTCAGAACCAAACATGTCTGCATTACTTCGAGCTGTTCAGTTTTTCTTCCAGAACCATTAGGTCAAATAGTATCAGGATCCCAAACCTGACAGCAATCAACGAATTTGTGTGGGTTATAAGAAGTTCAACGTAGCAAAATCGGACTCATAACTAATACGGAGATTGGAGAACTGTATGAAGAAATCAGCACAAGATCGTTTCACCACAAAGTTGTACTCACAACGTGGTTATTGGCAGGTAACTTTATGGGGGAAAGCGAAAATCATCTCTGCCTTGTAACCACAAATGGGCTATGTCAATTCAAAATGAAACACATTGGAATGAAGCTCCCACCAGCTACATTCCAAAGACACATGAATGTAGTTGTGGCTGGGACACCACATTGCAAAAATATATTTTCATGACTTAGAGATCTTTGATGAATCATAGAAAGATGATTTTGTACAGCTGGCAGAGCTCCGCTGAAAGAATAACAAAAGCAAAGCTGGTAAGAAAGTTAAATGAAACAGATTTGGCGACTGCAGTGGTGACGTTCTTGGGAAATGACATTTTTCATCGAAGGTTGACCCCAAGGAACGCGAACACGAAGGCCAGCCATCCTCGAAGAAACGGAAATGTCAACCTATTCGGAGTTTTCTTCAACCTCCGAATAGTGTAAGAGATGCAGAGAAAATGACAGTAAAGATAAATCTGGATAGGATCGAAAGCAACAGGCTAGTTTTTAATGGGAAACTTTAACTTTCAAAGTTTTGACTGGAAATACTTTATTTTGAGTAAATTAGTTGGAACAGTTTCTACCCACGTTGTTTAAGATGGTTTCCTTATACTGTATGTAGACCAGCCAACAAAGGGAAAGGCCACTTTGGATTTGGTACAGGGAAATGAATCTGTGCAGGGGCCAGATTCGGAGATAGGGAGCACTTTGGTGATACTGAATACAATTCGATTTTGTTTACTTTAGCGATAGAAGGGGAAAGGTATACAATGCAGTGCAAGCGTTATTGCTGGGGGAAAGGCAATTATGTTGAGATTTGGCCACATTTAGGATGCATAGAATAGGGAAGGAAACTGCAGGTATGGGCACAATTGAAAGTGAAACTTATTCAAGTAACAACTACTCCGTGTCCTTGATAATTATGGATATGTCCAGCAGGGCGTAAGTGGTCGAGCTAAGGAACCATGGTTTATGAACGAAGTTGAATGCATTGTTTAGGCAAAGAAAAAAGCTTATTCTATGAGGAGACGTGAAGGGTGAGTTACGGCGCATGACATTTAATCAGGGAAGACCAAAAGAGAGAGCGAAGAAGAGCCAGAAGGGGAGAAGAGAAGTAGTTAATAGGGAAATTGCAGGATATCTCTCAACGTTTTATAGGTACACCAGGAATACAAGAATGATTGGAGAAAGATTAGGGCCAAATAAGGATAATAGTGGAACATTGTGCATGGAGTCCAAGGAGATAGGTGAAGTGCAAAATTAATATTATTCCTCCGTATTGACAGTGGAGAAAAACATTTTATTTTCGAGGGCAGCACTAAGATACATTTTACTGGACGAGACCGGATTGACGTTGGCAAGGAGGAGGTGATAGAAATTCTGGAACGTGGGAAAAAAGATAAGTCCTTGGCTTGGATGGGATTTAACGAAGGATTCTCTGGGAGAACTGGTAGGAGATTGCAGAGTCTTTGGCTTTGATCTTTATATCGTCATTCCTAACAGGAACAGGGCCAGAAAACTGGAGGATAACAAATGTCACATTGTTCAAGTAGAAGAATACAGATATCCCCGTTAATTTTGGACCAGTGACCCGAACCTCGGTTGTGAGCAAAGTATTGGCAAAGGGTTTAAAGATAGGAATTATAATCAAATCGTGTGGAGTAAGCTCGTTCGGGCTTGTCAACACGATGTTATGACGGGGAGGTCGTGCTAAAAACACGTTATTGGGTTCTTCGAGATGGTGCCCAAGCAATTGGATGAAGGTATAGTGGTTGTCGTGGTACATATGGATTTCAGTAAGGAGTTTGATAAGATTCCCTATGGTAAGACATTGCACAAAACACCAAGTGTGTTGTTGGATAAGCACAGTAGGTCAGGCCACATCCGAGGAACAGGAAACTCGACGTTTCGGGCCGAGCTCTTCCTTTGGCCTGAAATTATGGATTTTCCTGTTCCTCGGATGCTGCCTCACCTGTTGTGCTTTTCCAGCAACACACTCTCGAGTCTGATTTCCAGCATCTGCACACGTCACAGTCTCCACAAAATACAGAGTCAAGGGATTGAGGGTAATTTAGCTGTTTGGATCGGAAGTTGGCTTGCTGAAAGAACTCAGAGTTTGGTGGTCGATGGGAAATGTTTATCCTGGAGATTTGTTAATTGTGGTAGACCATAAGGATCTGATTTGGGATGACTGGTGTTTGTTATTGCTATAAATGGCCTGCATGGGGGCATCAAAGAATGTGTTAGTAAATTTGCGGCTGACCTCATGGTCGCTGGAGTTGTTTGTAACGCTGAAGGATGTTGCAGGCTACAGAGTGACATAGGTAGATTAGATTAATTACAGTGTGGAAATAGGCCCTTCGGCCCAACAAGTCCACACCGACCCTCCGAAGAGCAACCCACCCAGACCCGTTCACCTAACAATACGGGCAACTTAGCATGGTCAATTCACCTAACCTGCACATTTTTGGACTGTGGGAGGAAACCGGAGCACCCGTACGAAACCCACGCACTCACGGGGAGAATGTGTAAACTCCACACAGACAGTTGCCTGAGGCGGGAATTGAACCAGGGTCTCTGGCGCTGTGAGGCAGCAGTGCTAACCACTGAGCCACCGTGGCTGCAGGTAGGCTGGAGAGTTGGGCTCAGAGGTGCAAATGGAGTTTAATGTGGGTAAGCGTGAGGTGATTTGCAAGGAACAAGAGGAGTAAAGAATACTGGACTGATGGGAACATTCTTAATATTTTCAGTGATCAATGAGGTCCCGGTGTCCAGGTGCATTGATCCCTCACAGGTACCACCCAGGATTATATGCTTGTTTAACAAACATTCTGTTTTCGCTTTTATTAGAAGAGGGATTGGGTTTGGGAGCCACGAGGTCATGCTGCAGCTGTGCAAAACTAAGGTGCTTCCTACACTTAGTGTATGGCATTCATTTCTGGTCACCGCATTAAAAGAAGAATGGGGAATCTTTGGTGAGAGATCAAAGGAGATTTACTGGGAAGTTGCCTGGTATTGAGTGAAGTCTTATGAGGATGTTGCAGTTTACACAGCGAAATAGAGAAGACGCAGAGTTGGGTTGACAGGTGGCAAATGGAGGGAGTAAGAAGAATAAGGACCGTTGGCTGAATGGTAAGATTCTTAGTTGTGTTGATGTGTAGAGTATTCTCGGTGTCCGTGTATATGGATCCCCGAAAAATGTCAAATAGGTGGATAGGGTTGTTAAGAAGGCAAACAGTATGTTAGTTTTCGTGATGGCGGGTTCAGTTTCAGAGCCAGGAGAATATGTTGCGCCTGGAGAAAACTATGGTGCAGCCGCATGTGGAGTATTCCATAGGTTGGTCAAAACATTATGGGACGGATTTGGAAGCTTTGGAAAGTTATCAAAGAAGATTTACGAGTATGTTGCCTGGTATGGAGGGAAGTTATTTTGAGGAAAAGTATTATGTGTGACATAAGACTGTTTTCATCAGAGAGAAGAATGCTGTGAGTTGTCTCATTTGAGGCATATAAGATAATCAGAGTTTTAGATAAGATTGCGAATGAGAACCTTTTTATTTGAATAGTGATGGCTAGCACGATGGGGCACCGATTTAAATTGAAGTGTGATAGATACAGGACATTTGTCACTTTCTTCACTCGGAGTGTAATAGGGGAAGAGAATGCCCTGCCTTCAACAATACTGGACTTGCCAACTTTAAGTGCATTTAAATTGTCATTTGACAAAGCACATAGATGAAAACGGAATAGTGTGTGTTAGATGGATTTCACATTGGTTCGACAGGTCGGCGCAACTTCCAGGCCCCAAGGGCCTGTTCTGTGTTGATATATTTGATGTACTATGATCTAATAACTGTGTTCATTTGAATGCGTCACATTATTGACCAAATGCAGAAATTGCTGGAAAATCTTAGCAGGTCTGGCAGCGTCCAGACCCCTTTTGATGATGACAACTGTACCAGTCTCCACCACTTCCTCATTTCATACATGCAGAAAACTTTTGCCTGGAGTTATTACACCTTATCTCCAATGTAGATTTTACCCTCTCACTTTAAACCTATACCCTCGAGTTTTGGACTCCTCCAGTCTGGAAAAATGACATTGGCTACTTACCCCATCAACCCCCCTCACTATTTTATAAACCAGTATAAATTGCACATTCGAGTCCAGTCAAAACAAATGAATACTTTCTGTCGTTCTGAAATTATATAATAATCACTGTTCCTTCTCGATCAAATCACAGTTTTTAAGTCATTGTAATCAACGTGTTTAGATGTATTATGAATCATCTGGTTGTGGGAGTTGAACATAAATCTTTGGGTTCAGAGGTTCGGACACTTCCACCACATGGCAATAGCCCCGAAAGCTGCAGTATTATTCTCCTGCGCGTTTGTGCATCAGCCTGTTCTGACATGCTGTAACACATTCCTCCACAAAAGGCAGGACTTTAGTCCAGATCTCTGCTCCAGAGATAGACACTAGCATAAGTTCAATAACTGAAAGCGAATACAATGTCTGGCTCAGAGACTCAGCTCAATAGTAATGGCCGAAACTATTCAGTTTCTGCATCGCATTATACAAGCCATATTTCACCTCAATATACATGCGTTAAATTCTAGTTAACTTCCTGACAGTTGTTGCTTTTCGTTCCAAAACCAATGCACACACATTGCCTCAACTAAAGGATGTTGAGTGCATGAAATAAATAATTAACATGCTAAATTTCATGGCTATGATTTCCAGTTTAAGTGGTTATTATCTATACTATTACGGAAACAGATCCGCAGACATACTCCGCACAAGGAAGGATCTCGAATAGATATTAGAACTGAATAACAGAGAGAATGAAAGAGAATAATCACTATTTCCTCCCCTAACGTCTGATTACACTCTTCCTAAACCCATTAAAAAATACAAGTCTGCTGATTACTTTCCAGCCTCTTCTCCCCAGTAGTATCACACATTGGGCCGACGTGTGTCTTATGGAGTTTACCTTGGATAACTGCATGGTAGATTAGATTAGATTACTTACAGTGTGGATACAGGCCCTTCGGCCCAACAAGTCCACACCGACGCGTAACCCACCCATTACCGTACATTTACCCCTTTACCTAACACTACGGGCAATTTAGCATGGCCAATTCACCTGACGTGCACATCTTTGGACTGTGGGAGAAAACCGGAGCACCCGGAGGAAACCCACGCAGACACGGAGAGAATGTGCAAACTCCACACAGTCAGTCGCCTGAGTCGGGAATTGAACCCGGGTCTCTGGCGCTGTGAGGCAGCAGTGCAAACCACTGTGCCACCGTGCGCTTTTTGAAAGCAAACAAGGGCAGGACTTACCCAATTGAACGTAGGATCTTTGTTATTGGTGTAGAACAGAGAGTGCTCGTGTTCCAAACATAAATATTTGAAAATTGCACATTTACGTGGTTGGAAAGACGTTTAGCATGCTGCCTTCACTGCTCAGACCTTTAAGAAAAGGAGTGCAGATGTCATGTTGAGATTGTACAGAGATATTGGTGGCCCCTCTTCTGGAGAACTGTATCCACATCTGGTCGCCCGGTTATCTGATGGATTTTATTGAGCTGGCGAGGCTTCAATGAGATTTAGGAGAATATTGTCAGGAACGGAGGGGTTGAGGTACAAAAATAGACTGGTTCAGCTGGAATTTCTTTCATTGGAAAGTAGGAGGTTGAGTTGTGACCTTGCAGAGGGGTCAGTGTTTTTTTTTTCCCCGAGGGTAGGGCATTTCCAGACTCGGCAGATATTTTAGGAGCAGAGGAGAAATGTTCTAAAATGACACGCCGGGCAATTGGTTTACACAGAATGGTGTATGAAGTTTCAGATGCAGGGGTGGATGATTGTAAAACTGCAGGGTTTTAAAGACATTCAGATAAGTACGTTAATAAGAAGAAGTTTGGACGGACAGGGACCAAGGGTAGGTAAGTGGAACTAGTTTAGTTTGCGTTTATATTTGGCACAGACCGTTTGAACGGAAAAGTTTGCTTCTCTGCTGTGTGTGTTTATGACACTATGTGTGCATATATGTCTGTGTATGCATCTGCATGTCTATTTCGCGATTGTGTCTATTTCTGTGTGACTATATGTGTCTCAGTGTGCCGATCTGTCTGTGGCTATCTCCATATGCTTTTAATATGTATTCCTGTATTAGCGTGCTGATGTATATTTGTATCGCGTATCCTAATCTTTGTGCAATGGGTGTGAATCAATGAAACCTCTCTCTCATTTTTTCTCGCTAGCTGAACTTCTTTTAAGGTGATACAATGTCACAAAGAACAACGAACAAAGAGAAGTACAGCATAGGAACAGACCGTTCGCCCCTCCAACCCTGAACCGATCATCGTGCCCTAAATATTTTTTTAAATCCTTCTGCTCTGAGTCGGTCAGTATTCCTCTATTACCTCCATGTCCATGTAACCATCAGATGTCTCTAAAATGTTGTCAAAGTGCCTGGTTCAAGCCCCTCTTTTCTCTGCCTGAAAAACATTCATCGAACATTTCACTGAAACATTTCCCCTCCCACCTTGTGTAAGTGTCCCCGTGTAAGTGAAACTACAAAACTGAGAGAAAAGATAAAACCTTTGATTATCCCCCCTATTCGTATCTCTCATATTGTTGGAAACCTCTATATGGTTTCTGCTCAGCTGCCTTCTTCACCATGAAAATAATTTATGTCAGTTTAAGTTTCCTCATAGCCAATAGCCTCATAGCCAGACCAGGAAACATCCTGATGAAGTTGCCCCGCACTCTCTCGAAACATTCCACGCCCTTCGGAGAGTGCACACAATACTTCAAATGCAACCTAATGAGGGTTTTCTGGAACTGAAATATGGTTGGCTAACTCTTGTACTCCATGCTCCGCCTGATGAAGGCAAGTATGCCATGTGTCTTATTAAACATCTTGCCACGTCGCTTGCCACTTTTAGGGTACTATTAACATAAAGATAACTGAATGTTAGTTTTCCAAAGCATTCTGCTATTTACAGTATACTTTATGCCTAAATTTGATAGTCCATAACTATCCTGTATTTCCCACTCTGCCAGTCTGCAGCAAAGGTTTTTCTGTGCTTTCACCATTTCAGAGAATGCGTAGGAGGACATCTCACAAAATTGCAAGTTACAGAAAGTGCGACAACGTGAATCTCATCGATTTAGGAAAGACATGAAGTCGCGCAGTTGCCTTGTTATCATTGCATTAGAAATACCATGTCAATGCGTACGTTGTGTGAGTTGTCCACTGCTCAAAGACAAGTCACTTTCCCATTGCACCTGATGCGTCAGCATTTCTCCACTTGAGCACAGGTCACTCTGTGGCACCGAGAAATCCCCTCTAAACCATGTGTGAGAGTGTGTGTCTGTGTGTCTGTCTCAGTCTGTTGCATAACATGTTTCACCTTCCCCACTCCTCTGTCCAAATGAAACTCTTATGATCTTCACCTTCCATTTCCCCCTGTGAGGCAACATGGGGAGGTTGGAAGAGCTCGGCATTGCTTTATTTTGAATACCACGTAGACTATCAGAACTTCCACACACAGGAATGCTCGGATACACGCACTAATAAAATAATACCAAAGAGGTGAGCGTGTCAGGATAATGTTTGCATCTGCTCCCTTGAAAGCATATCATTATCACACTCGCTACATGTGTGTCAAAAGGTGAGGAGCTGGAAAAGCACAGATAAATGGAAGAGGGTGGGGCTGGGAGGTAAATGTAGCTGGGAATGTGAAGTGTAGATGACGATGTAAAATGATTGTGACAGGCCGGAGTGGAGGCTGGATCCGTTAGGCTGGAAGAACATGGACAGGTAGGACAGGTCAAGAGGGCGTTGCTGAGTTGGGTTATTGGATCTGGGATTAGGTCGGAGGAGGGGAGAAGAGGCAACCAGTGCAATTAACGTTGATAGCGTGTGGTTGGGCGGTCCCGAAGCGGAAGGTGAGGTGTTCTTCGAATAGGCGTGTTGTAAGGGTTTGACGATGAAGGAGGTCATGACATACAGGAGTGCGGAGACATGTTGAAGTGTTCAGCCACAGGGCATTAGGGTTGTTTAGAGCCTGTGTTTATAGATGTTATTTGAAACGTTCTGCCAGTTGAATTCCTGTCTCCAAATGTAAACCAAGACCAGCAGACACCCGTGATGTTGTGTTGTCATTGCAGGAAAATCTGCCAGATGTGGAAGGATCATTTGGACCCTTTCGTGGTGGTGAGGGGAAGGTGTGGGCGCAGATTTTGATACTCTTTCTGTGTCAATTGAAGGTGTGGGGAGTAGAGGGGGTGTTGGTGGGGGTGCAGAGAATTAAAACGAAGGTCGCAGAGGGAATGGTCTCTGCAGAAACCAGTTAACGGTGGGCAAGAAAATATATTTCTGGTGGTGGGATATACTTGTGGGTAGCGGAAATGTTAGAAATTGCAACTAATTCATAGATTTCTGTTTGTAATACGCCAATTCCCCTTCTTTCCCAAATGACCAAACGGGAGAGGAGTGAGTGGCCACTTCCTGTTGCTGAGTGACATGATCCTGGTGGCTCACCAGTCTACAGATTTCCATGTG
The DNA here is from genome assembly GCF_037043375.1 of Chiloscyllium plagiosum. NCBI lineage: Eukaryota > Metazoa > Chordata > Chondrichthyes > Orectolobiformes > Hemiscylliidae > Chiloscyllium > Chiloscyllium plagiosum. The sequence continues at coordinate 11,847,809 of NW_028270190.1, forward strand.
TACCAGTCTGGAGCAGTTGAATGACTGCCTCCTGTTCTTGTGGACAAGGATATTGTAAATAAATGAAGTACTTCTGCTCCTGAGTAACAGGTTCCAATAACTGTGCAGTCTGCTCTTGCTTCTATGGAATGTTCCTATGGTGGACGGAATGACTTCTTCACATTTGTTGCAGCTTCTCCTGACTGAAAACTTTCTCCTGCTTCTATTACACATCATCAAAATCTGAATGCTTGATCAGTGTTTTCTTTACTTTCAGTAAATGAGCAAGCAAGTGACTGGCAGTGCTTTTGGATGACAGACTTGAGAAGTTCAATTTTATCCGCCTATCACTATACCACACGTCCGAGATGCTGACTGACATCCTCCTGTCGCTCTGTAACACGTGCAAGATGTGGAATGGCTTTCCTACTGTCCCTCTGTCACAGGTTCCAGAGATTGAATGGCCTCCTACTGACCATCTGTAACCGGCTTGAGAGCTTGAATGACCTTCTACTGTTCCTATTTAACAGACTCGAGAGGCTTAATGATCTCCTACTGCCCCAATTTAAATACCCAAGAGTGAATGACCTCCTCCTGATTGACTGCCTCCTGTCCCTCTGTAACAGGCTGGAGTCATTAAATGCCATAGCAATCTGTGTGTAATGAGCAGCCGGTAAAATGTATCTGATGGAGATTCTTCCCTTCTCAGATGCAGAAACACAAGCACATTGCACTCCAGGTGGACTCTCGTAACACCTCGTGCAGCTGTAGTAAAATTTATCTATGTTTTGAATGACTCCCTTTGAAGACTGCGTGAGCATCCCAGATTCTCACGTCTTCAAGTGGGAATTAGGTTCGTGTGGACTGAATGGCTTTCTCCTATCCGTCTGTAACAGCAACATTGGGATAAAAATTCCCCCGTTCTGTGGCAGCAGTCTCAGTGCTCTGAATGATGTCTGAAGTCGATCGAAGGATTTGATTACAATGCACTTAAAACTAGGAACAGCATTACACAACATCAACACATCACAAGTATTGCTTTCCATCTTGTGTTCTTTGTAAATTTCCCCACCAATCCTTTTATGCAGCTTATCTGATATTTTATAGCCATCCCGTTTAAGAAACAATGTGGGTCATATACAACTCAGCAGTGTTCTGACACTATTAACAGTTGCAAGGAAGAAAGATTAAACGTGTTGGTGGATTTATGATCCTTCTCTCAGCAACCTGCACCAATTTCAACCAGATCTCATAAATGTCCCCTCGTGTTTTATTTTTTGTTGCGAAAAGTGATGTAGGAAGGAGTTAAATGAAACTGTTTAGTGATTGCGATTAATGTCAGTCTCTATGGATTCGAATTATTCCAGTGTGTGGTTTTCATTCTTCAATGACAATTGGTCTCCATTTAATGTGTTGTCCCACTAACAGGGATCAGCAGCTCCAGAGAGAGGTGGAGGAGAGTTCAGAATCTGAAAACAATCGACTGGAATATCCCAAAAATGGATCAGAATCTGAGAACGAGAGACTGGAATGTTCCAACATTAGATCTGAATCTGACAGCAATAGACTGGAATGTTATAGCAATGCCCAAGAGTTTATCTGGTGAAGTTTCGCATCTTTCGAAAAATTATGATCGGATGTCATTATCACTGAGGATCTATTTTGCACTCCGTATTCTTCATTATATTTATTTTCCTATCCTGGCTATCATTGGTATCCCGGGTAAGTGTTAAAGTGCAGGTTTTTTTTCTGTAAACATAGCATGCCAGCAGTACTGATCTATTCTCTGCACTCATTGCTGCTAAACCTGTGCCAGGTCACACTCTGAATCCACTATTTACGCTGGAAAGCCCTTCTAACTGCATCAAATTGCTCGTTCTTTCATCCCTCTTTCTGTTGTGGTTCTGTTCGCCGAGCTGGAAGTTTTTGTTGCAAACGTTTCGACCCCTGGCTAGGCGACATCATCAGTGCTTGGGAGCCTCCTGCGAAGCGCTTCTTTGATGTTTCCTCCGGTGTTTATAGTGGTCTGTCCCTGCCGCAACCGGAAGCGGCAGGGACAGACCACTATAAACACCGGAGGAAACATCAAAGAAGCGCTTCACAGGAGGCTCCCAAGCACTGATGATGTCGCCTAGCCAGGGGACGAAAAGTTTGCAACAAAAACTTCCAGCTCGGCGAACAGAACCACAACAACGAGCACCCGAACTACAAATCTTCGCACAAACTTTGATCCCTCTTTCTTTTCTGAAAGTACCCGTCTTGGCTCTCTCTGTTAAGCCGATGCATTGCATGGCTGCCCGTGTTAATTGAATATTTGCAACGTGGACGTCGCGAGCTTCACGTCTGGTGACAAACTCCATTTTCATCGTCTGATTCCATCCTGACCCTGGCTAATATCTAAGAATGGAGCAGACGAAACTCAGCTGTGGCCATGAGCTGATTCCTGACATCATGTCCGGCCCAATCCTAATTATACATGCTAACTCTCCCATTATATATTTAACTGGGCATTTCTCTCACCAATTGGATATTGATCTATGAAATAAAGCCTTAATGATGTGAAATATTTGCTGCTGACATTCCCAGCTCCAAACCTGTGGAAACAAATATGCTTCGGTACTCCTTGTCTTGTATCTGAGCTCATACAAAAATCACACCAATCCATCAATCCTTTGACCTGTGAACCTATTGTTGTTGGTCAGGAAAAAATGTGTATTCGAATGACCTCAAGCAAATCAGCATGCCGATGTATAAAATGTCCCTCCCTGACAGCTGTTCGGATTGAAACTGATTTCGTCACTGCGTGTTCTGTGTCAAGAAGTGATTTTAGCATTCAATGACCACAAGATATACTCGCGCGCGCACACACACACACAAACACAGACACACACACGAGAAGAAATTGTCTTTTTTATGGTACAATGATGATATGGAAACATAAGTGAGTGGGGATTCCATTAACGGTTACTCAAAGTATTGGCTACAGATGTATCCAGTGCACGTACAGTACCAATATATTGGCACAGGTTTTCAATGCTCCCCATGCCAGAGAGGCAAATTTCCGTAGTATTACTCTTCCATCGTCTGCAAAGCTTTCCATGCTGGGCAATTATCTTGTCCCAGTTTATGATTTCGGAGCTGGTTGTGAGATGCAGATCCAGAACTTCATGAAATAAACCATTACAGTTGATGCTGCATTGTCTTTATTACATGTTTTCATTATTGTGATTTGGACCCTCCTTGGTTTCATTCCTCCAGTTAGTGCCTCTTTTTTGTCTTTTTCACTAAAAATTCACGATATGTTCTCGGTTAACTAATTGTATTTTTAAAAATTCTTAAATGCGAAACCTGCCGTCCTCTAGATCTTTGGCTCTATTGAATATCGAGTACTGGCATTGTGAAGCTCAGAATCGATGAAATGATGTCTTGTTCAGTCCCCGATTTGTGCACATGCTGCTCCATTTTAAACGGAGGCGGGTGGAGGCAACAACTTTGTCTCATGTCTATGTAAATTGGGCCAAACACAATGCATGTGTTTTTCACTCTCAGCTGAAGGTGCAGTCTGTCATATGAGGAAGTCCCTCGAAGATTACGGTGAAGGAACCGGCATCGAAATTGTATCTGAGAGGCTTCTGACTAACTCCAGTTATGGAAAAGTTAGTGGAAGTGCTCGGAATGGCTTATTGGACGTTATGCTTTCAAGGTGGCTAGTTCGTGCTCGTGTATCCTGGTGGATCGACAGGCCTACCTGTCCGACGTAGTGTCTTTGCAGACCTTGTAATGCATTTTGCATATGACATTCGCTTTACACCTGTTGTTAGCACAGCATCTTTTAGTTTCATCAGTAAATGTTTCAGTGTGTTGGTATGTTTCCGGGCTACCATGATGACAAGTAGTCAGAGTGGTTTGGTCGTTTCTCCAAATGTCTTTTGATGTATGGTTGTGTGGCTTCAATCTCTGGGTACGTTGTGCCTTCTTGTTTGGGTTTGTTGTTCAAGAATCTGCAGGCTCTGCTCATCGGGTACAAGTTCGCCTTGAATTATGCTTACAGATATTTTTATTCTATGGCTCATAGTTGGTGTTTTGTTGCAGTGTGTAGTGGTCTGTTTCAGTTATGTCCTGATGCAGCTTCATTCATCTGTTGTTGAGATGATTGCTCCAACAGTTGAGTACCGGCATGTATGTGTTGCTTTCCTGAAGACTGTTACATTCCACTGTGATACTCTAGGAAGGGCAGTATGTTTTCGCTCTCTTCCTCTTTGATGAAATGTATGGCAGTGAAGATGTTGTTAATGATATTATAGTATAATTCTAATATGTACCGCTTTAAGAAAATAAAGGTGTAATCCACATCGCGGATCCAAAGCTTGGTTTGGATCATGAGGAGATTGCTTCGTTCTTGTCTCTCCATAACTCATTCTGCAAAGAGTCCTAATATTGGTAATCTCTTGGGTGTCCTGATGATTTGTTTGTAAGTCTTACCGTTGAAGATGAAGTGCGTAGTGAGGCAAAGGTCCGCTACCTTGAGAATGCTAGCCTGCTGGAGTTGGTGATGACTGTTGTTTATGTCCTTGGCTCGTCTCGTACTGAGGACAAACGTTCTTCGGCAAGAATAATTTCACTTGTTTTGAAAAGGGCCGTAAGGTGGAAGGAGACCATGACATCGTTCTCTACTATCTTGGTGTCCTTGATGGTATTCCGGTATACTTGTCTGGAGTGGGTGGAGTGTCATGAGTCTTCTCGGAGGTAATTTAGTTCACAGTGAAGTTGTGTGGACGTGTGTATGTTGCTATGCCGCGAATTGAGAGTTTGGATCAGTCTCAGCCGGGGAGATGTGGGGGCGTTGTGTTGCTGCAGTTATGTGGGGTGTCATGGGGCTGGTTTCTGTACCTTAGGTTATCCCGAGAAACGGTGTGTCCGTTCAGTTTCATTCCTTGGAGAATCTGTCTTGTTAACATCGCCAGATTTGTGCAGTTTCTTCAGTAATGATTTGATACAGATTTCCAGTTGTGAAGCCGGGTACTGAGTCACGTTTTAGTGTGTGTCGGTATCTGTGCGAGGTGAGTTCGTTTTTGCAACGAATTGTGTTCTGTTTAGAACGACGGTCATGCACCCTTTGCCTGCCGGTAGGCTCACAATATTTCTTACGTTTCTGAGTTCTTCCAGAGTAGACATTTCTTTTGTGTTGACGGCGTACCCTCCTTTCTTCCTGCTTAGTGTGGGTGCTACTGCGTATCTGATTGTCTGCTGGGTTTATTCTCTATGTCTGTTATTTTAGCAGTTTTGATTCCAGTGCTGTGAGGAAGACATTTTAGTCCACGTCTCTGTATTTGTCGTTCATCCCTTGGACGAGGACGACTTTTCTTTTGTTTGTGTTTGTGGTCGATCAGACAGGTTCTTTATCAAAGCGTCTGAATTTTTAGTGTTCTTCTTCTGTGCAAACCTGTCCAGTTTATTTTCTTGTCAGGCTATTTTTCTTTCTCTGACTTGGTCTGCTGTTACTTGATGCTGATGATTCGTTGTAATGTGCTTGCCCAGTCCTGGTCAGACGTTTTGTTGCACGTTTGGCATGTCATTTCCAGTTGAAAATGGTTGTGTCAGAGTTAGGCACCATTAATCAATTCTCGCAAAGGTCTGCGACTAATCTATTCTGCTATTCTTCCCGCTCACGGAGTATTGGGAGGTGGTTTGCACTAGACACATCGTGAGCTGCCTGTTTTCAGAGGCATTTCTGTGGAGAGAATGCAGTTGTTAGCTCGAGGCGTTCAGTCGGACGGTGTTGGGTTCCCATCATTGGGCTTGTTTCAACGTATTGCGCACACAGGTGTTTGTTGTTTTTGAGAAGACTTGCAGCTCAGGTTGAGGTTCAGGTTGTAAATCTTCTCAAGATTCTCAAAATGGTATTATGGCAATACAATTCCGCCATTGCCTCTGCGAATTCTGTTTTCTTGAAGTTTATTACTAGTTTTGCTTCGCTTAATCTTACAAAGAGCTCTGCAAACTCTGCCAAACTCCTGATGAAGGGCTTTTACCGGAAACAACGTCTCTCCTGCTCCTCGGAAGTTGTCTGACCTGTTGTCCTTTACCAGCAGCACATTCTCGACTCTAAACTGGAATATATGAAGCTCTCACTGTAACCCAACTGACCATGAGATGTTTCCATGACTCATTTAGATTACCGCATCATTCTGATAAACTGGTCAGTTTGTTATCCGGCCACAAATCTTTCCATGATTTTTTGCAACATGGCTAGCACGTGTAGCATTCCAAAAAGCATAATTATTTTTATTAGAATATCCAATTTCTGGTGACGCATACAGAAATTTACATCACCTTATCGGATAACACTGTCTGCTAATAAACACGCAGTAACCTCAACTTTGTGGTGTAAATGGCTTGGCCAACTTACTGTATATAGTCCACCAATGGTGGCATTAGATATGAGTCCTACTTTGTCAGGTCTTGATCTTCCGAGAGTCCCCACAAAATCGTTGACTCCTATCATGTTTGGGAACTAATGATTGCCGAACTCCACTCACTGTGACTCGGTTCGTTGAAAACTTCGTTGAGTATCTCATCCACTTCCTTCTGCGTCTGTGTGTCATTCAGAGTATTAAGTCTGTAGGAAAGCTTGGCTTTATTAGAACAGCATTCCTAACTCCACGTATTGCAAAATAGTATTAGTACATCCCATCTTATTACTGCATACGTCTTCGTACTGCAGCAATATTCCTTTCAACTGGTTTGTTTCGTCCTGAGACAGACGGTTGACGAAACTATCCACATCTTCAAGGACATTCTCAAGATGTACTGGATGTCCAGGCACATCCAACTCCACGACATCTTCATTTGTTTCTTCACACTGCAGAGTAGTAACACACACGTATTTGGGCGGCCTGAGTTTCACTCTTGTTTTGAGCTGATCTCTCTGGGTAGCCCATATCACGTGAGGGAAACTACGAACTCCTCTCCCACAATTTTGGCCTTAGCATTCCGTAATGAAATTGCCTCCAGAAATCTGGTCGTCACATCTACTTTGGCATCAAGTTCTGGTTCCCTCTTTTAGTTTGAGGAAGAGGGCCTACACAATCAATCATAACCTGCAAGAAAGATGCTTTGACGACGGGAATTGACAGAAATGTGTTTGTTTTGGTACTGCCTGCACTTGCCAACCAGTTGTCATGTATGACATACATTGTGAAATTTAACCATATCCCGTGCAGTCTAGGCGAATAGAAGGGCTCTTATACCTTTGCCTGAGTGTTCCGCAGACTGTGGTGATTTCGTACTGGTAATTTATGTTTTAACCATAATACGTCCTGTCTGCACGCTACCAGTAACTTAACCTGGTACACTTCCACCCATTTCTCCTCTGTACTAACCTGCCGTGCTCTCGCCTTACGTAATATGATTCTATTTTTAAGATAACAAACCTCAGCAATATATTCTCATTCATTTCTGTGTATGTATATCCATATATTTATTCTTTCGCATTTCTGTTATCAGTCCATGAGTCTGTCAGGACTAAACACTTATGCCTGACGCTCTTCCTGTTCAGGCGTTTTTCATATACCATTTCCTCAAAACTCAACTCCTTCGTTTTTTTCATTGGTTTTTTGCTTCTTGCTGTGACTCATGGTAGGGGTATCGTATTCCAGCAGTCTGCAAAAAAATTCAAAAATACGCTTCTTTCCACTTCTCAGTACGCTCCTCTTCCTTTGGCTTATCCGAACAAACGTTGTCCCTCCCACTTTAACTCTGATAAATAATTCTGAAGAGCAAGCTGGATTTCGTCGAATTGGCACTCTGTCAATCACTCTGACTGTTACTTCCCCAGACTTGATTTGGTTCTCCACCCTGTTCTGCCACAGGGGGAAGCTAAATATCTGTCCATCTGTTCCACAATTTAATACTTTCTTGAGTAACATTTCAGAATGATTGCAAGTTTGTTCATCTTTTACGATAAGATTTGTGGGCGGAGCAGTGGCACAGTGGTTAGCCTCACAGTGCCAGAGATCCGGGTTCAATTCCTGCCTCAGGCGACTGACTGTGTGGAGTTTGCACGTTCTCCCCGTGTCTGCGTGGGTTTCCTCCGGGTGCTCCGGTTTCCTCCCACAGTCCAAAGATGTGCAGGTCAGGTGAATTGGCCGTGCTAAATTGCCCGTAGTGTTAGGTTAGGGGTACATGTAGGGGTATGGGTGGGTTGCGCTTCGGCGAGGCAGTGTGGACTTGTTCGGCTGAAGGGCCTGTTTCAACACTGTAAGTAATCTAATCTTTAAAAAAAGATACTTAGCAAAATAAGTTCTCACAAAATTATAAATTTTTTCCCCTTCTCCCACTGTGCTTTCTGTGACTCCATTTTCTGTGCTTTCCATTTTTTATGGAAATCAAGAGCTAACTCCAGGCGCAGCTCCTCTACTTTGCCTGCGATTTCTTTTATTACTTGCATTAACTCCATTGGATTATCATTTATAAACACATCTTTTCCCACAGTGCCTTTATTAAACGAGCAGTAATGTGACTTAAAATGCCGCACCAGTTGGTGGTGATGTAAATTGCATAGGATGGGGAAGTAAATTGCAGGGGATTGGCAAAATTGGAATGTTGAGCTAATGCAAGGAACAACTTCTGCATGTCCTTGATAAGTATGTAACTGTCAGGCAGGGAGGAAGTAGTCACGCAAGGAACCTGTGTTTTACTGAAGATGTTGAATCACTTGTCAGGCGGAAGAAAAAGGCTTACGTAACGATGAGTCATGAAGGCTCAGTTTGGGCCTTTGAGAATGACAAGTTAGCCAGGAATGTCGGAAAGAGAGAGTGAAGAAGTGCCAGCAGGGGACATGAGAAATCATTGGCGCATACGATCAACAATAACACTAACGTTTCCTTCGGTCGATTAAGAATAAAAAAAGATTGGAGAAATATAGTGGCCAATCAAAGATAGCAGTGGAAAGGTATGCAAGGAGTATGAGGAGATGGGGCCGCGCGAACTGAATACTTTTCGTTGGTATTCGCACTGGTAACAGGCAATGTTGTTGAGGAGAATACTGAGAGACAGGCTATTGGACCAGATGGGATCGAGGGTGACAAGGAGGATGTATTATCAGTTCCGGAATGTGCGAAAATACACACGTCACCTCGACTAAATGGGATTTAACCTTGGATTCACGAGGAAGCCAGGGAGGAAATTGTAGAATCTTTGGCTTTGATCTTTATGTCGTCATTGTCTGCAGGAATAGGGCCAGAAGACGAAGACTGGAGGATATCACATGCTGTCCCCTTCATCAAGGAGGAGCTTGGAGAGAAGTCTGGCAAAAATAGACCAATCAGCCTTGCATCGGTTGTGGGCAATGTGTTGCAAAATGTTATAAGACATAAGGTTTATAATCATCTGTAAAGGAAGGATTTAATTAGGAATAATCAGCATAGTTTTGTGAAGGGTTGGTCGCGCCTCACAAATCTTATTGATACTTCCGATAAGGTTGTCAAACAGGTGGATAAAGTTAAAGCGGTTGATTTGCTGCAGATGCATTACTGTTAGGCGTTTCGTAGGTTTTCCCACAGAAGGCGATGGCACAAGATACGGAGGCATGAGACTGGTGGTGATTTAGCAGCTTGGCTCGCAAATTAGCTAGCTGAAAGAATACAGAGGGTTGTTGTTGATGAGAAATGTTCATCTTGGAGATCTGCAATGACTTACTTTGGGACCACTGCAGTTTGAAACGTTTATGGACGGCCTGGATGAGGGCGTAGAAAGATGGTTCAGTAATGTTGCAGATGACACTCAATTCGGTGGAGTTATGGGTAGTGCTGAAGGATATTGAAGGTCACAGTGGGACATAGATAAGCTGCAGAGCTGGGTTGAGAGGCGGCAAATGATCGTTAATACGGAAAAGGTGTGAGGTCATTCATTTCAGAAGGAACAACAGGAATAAAGAGAACTGGGGTAACGGTAAGATTCTTCGAGCTGTCAATGGTCACTGTGGTCTCAGTGTCCAGTGCCCAACCGCGAATTTGCCACCCATGTTGACTACAGTTGCTGGAGGTATTGAGCTTCGGTGCCCGGAGACCATGCTGCAGCTGTATAGATTTCTGGCCTGGTCGCACGTGCAGTATTCCATGCAGTTCTGGTCAGTGCATGACATGTACGATGTGAATGCTTTCGAAAGTGTTCAGAGGACATTTAATAGGATGTTTCTCGGTATGGTAGGAAGGTCAAACGTGGAAGGGCTGAGGTATTTGAGACTGTTTACTTTCGAGAGAAGACGTTTGAGAGGTGATTCATTGAGACGATTAAGGTCATCAAACGATTGGATCAGGTGGACATTGAGAGTGTATTTCCACGGTAATGATGGGGTCAGAGCTTTAAGTTGAGGGGTAGTAGATGCAGGTCAGATATCAGCGGTAGGTTCATTAATCAGAGGACAGTCGGGGCGTTGAACGCACTGCCTGCATCAGTAGTAGACTCGCCAAGCTTCTGGACATTCAAATAGTCATTGGAAAAACATATGGATGAAAATAAAATCGTGCACGATAAATAGGCTTCAGATTGGCTCCACACGTTGACATCACATCGAGGGCCGAACGGCCTGAATTACTCTGTAACGTTCTATGTTCTTAGTAATATAAATTTTCCTCCTTCCTTCTTTATGTGTCTTAACCGCTATCTCTAACTTTCTGGTTACAATTAATAAACACTCAAAATAGCCCGTTTAACATCTTAATAATTTGTGTGTAAGTTAGCTCGATGTTCTGAACGGTTTCTTTTTCAGATGTTTCATCACGATGGTCAGGTAAAAACATTATCATTGCGAATCTTTGGTGAAGCGGAGTGCTGTGTCCCGCGTCTGTGTGTATCGGTCATGGTTTCTTATGATGTATGATGTCATTTCCCGTCAGTTTTTTTTTCAAAGGAAAGGTAGCTGTGATCGACGTCGGCGTGTTTATTGATGAATTTCTGTTGAGAATGCTATGCTTTATGTTTTAATAGTCTTTTAATCCTTCATCTGACAAAGCTGCAACTACCTTAGCAGCTCTGCCCACCAGCCTAGTCTGAAGTAGCATATCCCACAAGGTCTGTGACCACTCGATCTGACTCAGCATATTTCCAACGAAATAAAGAAGCTTTGACATCGTCCTCAACAAATAGTGGCAATATTCTAACACACTTCTGTGCGGCAATGCCTTTTGTCTTCATCTTCATGCTTTTAACTTGACTTTCCTGACGAATTAGGAACTTCTGAAAATTCAAATTCTCTGACATTTTCTCGTTCCCATTCTTTTCTTTCTCTCAATTTCCTTAAGACCCTTCTTCCCCTTTCTTTTTGCTCTCGTTCTCTTTTTTCCACGCTCACTTTCTTCTTTCTCTTTCCCTCTCTCTTTCTTCTGTCTTTGTTTCACTCTCTTTTTCATTCTGCTCTCTCTGTTTCTTCTCTTATGGCTGCTCTTTCCTTTTCTTTACTGCATTTACGTCAATTACAATTTACGTTTTTTTCCAAATCTCCTCCACCTTTCTGTTTCTCAGATACACTTAAGTGCTTGGCGAATTCCATAAGAATTTCAGCTGTCCTATTGTCGCTGGTTAGAACCAATCATAAAGTGTTTGCTAATTCTAGCAATATATACTTAAGCTGTCTTTATAAACTTTCTTTGCACAAACGGCGAGCAACTTCAAATCCCAAAATCTTATAAGCAATGTTAAGATCCATTGTCCTCATTTTTAATTGAACAAACCACATGTAACCAAAACTAAACAAACATTTTCGTCTTCGTTTATTTATGAATCGAGGACACCACTTGGCAAATGCATAAATCAGCTGAGACCTTTTGTGCACCACAGCTCTTCCAATCTGTTCAAACCTCCGACTGGCCTTATTTAAACCTGAGCAAATCTCGACCCCGCCGCTCCATATTGTTAAGACACAGCTGGGATCCCCCTCCATTAATTAAACTAAACTCCCAGAAAGCCTTTCCATCATTTCGTAATCTCTTAAGATAGGAGTGGCAGAGAACTATCAAATTCCACTATGTGCAGAAAAGAGCATCAATTTACTCTTTGAATCGAAAGTGAACATCAAGCAGCAGCTATTCGCAACTCTATGTATCCCTCCTCTTAACTGCTTATTACTGCCTCCAACTCTGTAACGATATGCTGTTTCAACAGGACACTTAATAAAATCACATCAATGTAATTTTAGAACGACGCAGCCGCTTTCGTCTTCTATGATTTCACTCTTCCGTCTGCTGAATTTCCTGGATCATATTCTTTTTTTTTCTGAGAAAGTATTTCATATGAAAAGTTATATTTGACAGTGTGTTTCTTACATTTCGGAGAGCAGAATATCAGTTGTCCAGGCGTTCCTGTGTAGATGGCAGCTGCTCTCTCTGATTTTCAAAATGTCTGCATTGTCATATCCCTAACATCGGATCATTGAATTGGTTTTAGCAGTTGTGGCATAACTTAAACTCACTGGTGAAATTTGAATTGTTGTCAAAACAGCAACGAAGTCTTCTACATTCATTTCATTGCCACCTGTTTGATACTTTCAAATTTCCCGTACACTCTAGGACTGCCAACTATTCATATACACAGACACTTGTGAACTCTCAGTTCAGTACAACATTTACTCTCTCTCTTAAATGTTCACGCCTTCAACTTCAACATCATAACAGAACCTTCCCATGCGTCACGTTTCCCAAATGATATTCTTTCTCTCCTGCTTTTATGATTTCCCTGATTTGCCTCGTCTACCAAGGTTACCTTACCCATTCTGCACGACGCTTCTTTTTCCTTGGAATGAATCATTGTTATTTCTACTAAATTAATCCCAGAAGCTCCACTCATTGCGATTCCACTACCTTTACTGATGGACTCCTCTCCCAATCAATTCTTCCTAACATCTCTCTCATGCGTCTGTATTTGCTTTTATTCAGCTTCATGCCATTACCTCAGGATCTAACTTCTCGCTCTCATACTGCAGCGTAAATTCAATCATGTTGTGACCACTGCCTCCTAAGAATTCCTTCACCTTAAGCTCACGTATCAAGTCTGTCACATTGCACAACGCTAAACCAGTATTGCTCGTGACTTAGTATGCCTCATCACAAACTGCTCCAAAAAGCCATCTCGTAAATATTCCACAATTTTCTTTTCGTGCAATTCACTACTAAATCGATGCTCCCAGTTTACTGCATTTCAAATTTCTCATGAACACTGTAACTTTGCCTTTCCTGCATATCTTTTGTATCACGTGTCATATCTTGCGCTCTAATTCCTGACTACTTCATGAGTGCTGGAACTAACTTCAGCTGTGTCTTTTTTTATTTCCCTTTACGTTGCTTTAATTATACTCACATAGATTCTGTGCCATCAGGTTCAATATCTGTTCCTGCTGTTGATTTAATTTCGTTTCTTTTCCTGACGAGGCAACTACACACTCTCGACCCAGTTGTCCATATTTTCGATAGATTGTATATACTTAAATATTCAGTTTCCAATCCCAATTCCTTTGCAGCCACGTCTCTGTGATGCCCACGACGTCTTACGAGGTCATTTCAATCTGCGCCACAAGTTCACTTACTACATTTCTTATGCTGTGTGCATTCAGAGAAAACACTTCAGGCCTGTATGGACCTTCACACTTCTCATTGTCATTCATTTTTCGAGTATGTTTGAAGATCGCTTGCTAACACTCTCCATATATTGCATAATGTGTTTTTTACTGTTCCAGAGATTTTAATAATCTCTCCTTAGTTTCGGTTTCTCCTTTACTTTGTGTTTTCTAATTTCACCTACAACTGAAAACTCCCCTTCTTCCTCCCCATCTCCCGCGCGCCATTTACTTTAATGCCATTCCTGTACTCTTAGTTCTGCGATTTGCAAGGACTCTGGTATCAGCCTGGCTCAGATGAATGCATTGCCATTGAAAAAAATCCCTTCTTCCCCGGTCCTGGCGCCAAGATTCCATGAATTCAAATGCATTTCTCCCACACTAATCTTTTAGTGAGCCAAGATTTTACCTACTGAATCTTAGTGACCCTGTGCCAATTTGACCGTGGCTCAGGTATTACTGCAGATATGATAAGCTTTTTGGATCTGGTTAGTGATATGGTCAAGAATATAGGTTCCAGATTAAGTCATTTTCTCGATTAAAAAACGAGAGTCAGAGCGACACACGTACAGATGCACACACAAATGCAAATGTCCTAAAACAAACAAAATAAAGTAAACTTTCCAGTGTTCCATAATAGTTGACACACAACAATTGGAAAAAAGTGTCGCACACATTGTCTTTTGTTAGCAAATATGTTTTCACCTTATAATTCGATAACATACCGACATTAGTCTGCATTACTTTTAAAAGATCGCTCGATCCCGACATAATATGTGTTAAAATATGCACATCTTATGCTTAAATTTTAATCCCGAGGTTTAGTCTCCTACGCAAAAGAAAAACGTGTTTCCAACTGATATACATTATTCAAAATCGTGAATTCTTTAACAGGATTTCTTGTCATCCTTCAAAGTAAAGGCCTTCATTCCACAAACGAGCAAAGGGAAATCTCCTTGAAACTCTTCAAAAACAATCATACATTTTCTTTTGATCAGTTGATGAAAAATGCTCACAGTATATTAAGTATGGTCTTAATAATGCCTTTTCCATTTGCAATAAAACATTCCTGCAATTGAAACAATATTTGCCTGTTTACCTTCCAAATCAGTTGGAGCATCTGCAGATTAACTATGGACGATTCATGTAAAGGAATATGGAACTTGTCAATCGTCCTGCATTTAAATTGTTTACCATTGTGTTATCCTTCCGACCAAAATGGACAACTCAGTTTTTCTTATGTCGGCTTGTGTTTTACTCATTAGCACTCCCTGCTAAGTTACATTGCAGACTCATTACTTCCATTTGATGACGTATTGAGTTACCATCCTGATATATGTGCTATGTTATCTTCAATCCATTCAGTCAATTCATCCCACTCTTCGACATGGATTATTGTTTATTGATGAACTCACATAGATCTCTGCGACAATTCACTACTTATAGCTTTGCAAACAGAAAATAAGCATGTGACTTTACTCCCTGTTTCCAATTAGCGACAACTTCCCTGATCCAGTCTATCTTCTCAGATAGTTTGAATGGCCTCGTCCTTCTAAATAATGTACTCAATTATCTGAATGACGTAATTCTCTAGTTGTGGGTCACTCCTGAGACGGGCAGAATGATCTTCCCCCTGTCTCATTGAAATAACACTGATTGACAGAATCGGTTGTCCTCAACATATATAACAGCCTCGAGGGGTGAATGGAAAGAACAGAACACGGGTCAGGGGCAACATTTTGACATTTGGCTGCATCATTAATAATGTCCATGGCTAATCTGATCCTGTCTGACCATGCCGTTCGTGTTTGTTCCCAATAAACATGAACTCTCCTGTCCAGCAATGTTTAGTCCATCTGAAAACTGAATATCTTCATTAACCGAGTTTCTTCTTCTCACTGAGGATGAGGATACCACAGATAGTGCAAATCTAAAGAGAAACGGACATATTTATTTCAATGGACAACCTGCCATTTTCAAGCCGTGTTTACCTCAGCTCAAAGCACGAATGATTTCGAGACATCAGGACGCAATAATTAGGAAAATGCAAATTTGGCCCTCGAAACCGGTACCGCATTACTGGTTCAATCGTTCCAATCAAGTATGCATCAAACTCAGCCTTTGTTGTTATCGACAGAAGAGAAGACGAGGCAGCAATCCACCACATCAGCATTAAATAAAGGATCTGAATTAAGGGATTTGGATTGCCGAGTCTGATACTGCATTCAATAATGTCTCGTATGTTTCTCAATATCATTCTCCTGCTTTATTCTCAACAACTCTCATTACCCTTATTCATTAAAAACGTTTTTTAATCTCTATCTTGAAGTCAACAGTGTCCGTGTCTTCGCTCATTTGTTTGTGTGTTTGACCACGTGTTTTTCTGTGTCTCTCCATATCAGCCTGAGTGTTTCTATCTGAGTTTTTACCAATTTATGTGTGGCAGTAATGTTGCAATTTTTACCGAGTCTGCATGGTATTTCTGTGTCTCCATCTATATGCAATAACGTAACTGACATTTCGGGATCGAGAAAACTGATGTCAAATCTGACAATGGGTTTTAAGTAAGAATTGCACTTCACTGAATATTACTCCTTTCTCAGTTTTTGGGACGTGGACGTTTCTTAATCGCCACAGGAATCGTCCTGTTTTCGACTAATAATGTCGGTTCATCCCAACTTGTGCGAGGGTCGCGGTGGCGGATGAGGGAATGGACATTGGGCATATCACCGTGTTGTATCTACACAGTGGTGTTAGCGGAGGGATATTGTGTATTCAACAGAGAGCGTGAATGGAAGAAAGTGCTGCTTTCAAGTCTGGGGTTGTGGAGCATGAGCCTTGATTGGAATTAGGGGCAATAACAGTTGTACAGAGAGTGTGAAGAAGGAGAGAGACTATGGTGACACTTAACCTGGCAGAGTGTGGAGGATAAAGACATTTGCCCTATATGTCTGGACATCATCTCAGATCACCTCAGCTTCGATGTGAGCCTCGTCGAATGCCTTGTCCAACTATATTACTAATAACACCACAGACTATGACGCTCATTCCACAGAATCACATTTGGGTGAAGCTTACAGATAGCAAGGAGAAACAAACATTGGTGCAAAAGAAATGCAAACTATCGTGCAAATTTAGTACATCTTATGTTCTGGAAATTAGACGTGACAATATCGTGGGTGATACTACTACAGTGCTGTTGGACAATCTCAAGTTTTATCTAAACTGTGTAAACTTAAAAAAAAACTGTCAAGTCGTAAAATCTAAATACCATTAGGTTATTTGAGATAATTTGAAGGGTATGTTGTGAACCAAACAAGAGACAAGGTTATTTCGGATTTGTGTTGTGTGGTCAAAATAAATAATTAATAAATTAGTTCTGAATCAGAGAAATAGTGACAAGTTCATTTATTCTAGTTTTGGAGTGTAGATCGGCTTGATGGTCATTGGAGAGCGAGAGAGTATTCTGGGCAAAACGTTACAGAATTTGTTTGAAAAGAATTCTGCTTCATTTGTAGCATCACGTGACTGCCATATTTTGATTTGCAGTGCAGTTCTGCTGCCTGCCCCATTTCACTGCGAGACTGCTTCAGTTGTCAGAACTGCACTCAGTGACCTACTCTAGCTCCTGATGCAGTAACTCCTCCATTTTAATATTTTTATTATTCTGATGGCCTTACCGTGTTGACACGTTCGAATTTAACACATTCCACAATACCCTTTAAGATAATAATCGGAATCGTCCCTTCCAGTGGCGTGATATTCTTTGTTTAATGTGAATGTGTTTCCATCTGCTTCTCTCCCTGAACATGATTAGTCGTCCTGTAATATCAGTGATAACAGCCTTATGTAGTTTCAGAAACAAGGAATTTGTGCACCTTGTGTAATTTTTCATTTCCCCCAGTGTGGCATTCAACCCTGGAGAGGGATTTGAAGCGCTTTGACACCCGTCTTTGGAACTTGTTCAAGAATAGCATTTAGAACATAGAACATAGAACATAGAAGAATACAGCGCAGTACAGGCCCTTGGGCCCTCGATGTTGCGCCGATCCAAGCCCACCTAAACTACACTAACCCACTATCCTCCATATACCTATCCAATGCCCTCTTAAATGCCCATAAAGAGGGAGAGTCCACCACTGTTACTGGCAGGGCATTCCATGAACTAACGACTCGCTGAGTGAAGAACCTACCCCTAACATCAGTCCTATATCTACCCCCCCTTAATTTAAAGCTATGCCCCCTTGTAATACCCGACTCGATACGCGGGAAAAGGTTCATACTGTCGACCCTATCTAACCCCCTAATCATCTTGTACACCTCAATCAAGTCACCCCTAAACCTTCTTTTCTCTAGTGAAAACAGCCCCAAGTGCCTCAGTCTTTCCTCATACGATTTTCCTTCCATACCAGGCAACATCCTGGTAAACCTCCTCTGCACCCGTTCCAATGCCTCCACATCCTTCCTATAGTATGGCGACCAAAACTGCACACAATATTCCAGATGCGGCCGTACCAGAGTCTTATACAACTGCATCATGACCTCAGGACTCCGGAACTCAATTCCTCTACCAATAAAAGCCAGTACGCCATATGCCTTCCTCACCGCACTATTTACCTGGGTGGCAACTTTCAGAGATCTGTGTACATGGACACCAAGATCCCTCTGCTCATCCACACTACCAAGTATCCGACCATTAGCCCAGTACCCCATCTTTTTGTTATTCTTCCCAAAGTGAATCACCTCGCACTTAGCTACATTGAATTCCATCTGCCACCTTTCTGCCCAGCTCTGCAGCTTCTCTATATCCTGCTGTAACCTGCCACATGCTTCCTCACTGTCAACAACTCCTCCGACTTTCGTGTCATCCGCAAACTTGCTCACCCAACCTTCTAACCCCTCTTCCAGGTCATTTATAAAAATGACAAACAGCAATGGTCCCAAAACAGATCCTTGCGGAACACCGCTAGTGACGGCACTCCATGAAGAAACTTTGCCATCAACTACTACCCTCTGTCTTCTTCCATCCAGCCAATTCCTAATCCAAACCTCCAACTCACCCTCAATGCCATATCTCCGTATTTTCTGCAGTAGCCTACCATGGGGAACCTTATCAAACGCCTTACTAAAATCCATATATACCACATCTACCGCTTTCCCCTCATCAACCTCCTTCGTCACCTTTTCAAAGAATTCAATAAGGTTTGTGAGGCACGACTTGCCCTTCACAAAACCATGCTGACTATCCTTGATCACATTATTCCTATCTAGATGTGCATAAATCCTATCCCTTACAATTCTCTCTAAGACTTTGCCCACAACAGAAGTGAGACTCACCGGCCTATAGTTACTAGGGCTATCCCTACTCCCCTTTTTGAACAAGGGAACCACATTTGCTATCCTCCAGTCTTCTGGGACTACTCCTGTAGACAAAGAGGACATAAAAATCAAGGCCAATGGCTCTGCAATCTCCTCCCTTGCTTCCCAGAGAATCCTAGGATAAATGCCATCAGGCCCAGGGGACTTATCTATTTTCACCTTTTCCAGGATTTCCAACACCTCTTCTCTACATACCTCAAAGCCATCCATTCTACTTATTTGTGCCTCAGTATTCTCATCGACAACAATGCCCTGTTCCTGAGTGAATACTGAAGAAAAGTATTCATTCATTGTCTCCCCAATCTCTTCCGCCTCCACACGCAACTTCCCCCTACTATCCTTGACTGGACCTATTCCTACCCTAGTCATTCTTTTATTCCTAACATACCTATAGAAAGCCTTAGGGTTTTCCCTAATCCTATCTACTAAGGACCTTTCATGTCCCCTCCTTGCTGCTTTTAGCTCTCTCTTCAGGTCCTTCCTGGCTACCCTATTTGCTCGAAAAAATTATGCAGTTCTGTCATCATCTGCAGTGTGAAAGAAGAGATCAGCTTTTACGTTCAGTGACCCTTCCACAAAACTCTCTGTTTTTCCATTAAGCATTGCTTTCGTTTCAGACTCCAGTATCCAGAGATATTTCTTTTTTTATTGAATATGTGCTCCATGCCTCTTCATTTCTGTATAAACTCTTCAGATCTGGTAGCCTGTGAGAACTAAAGGAGCAGAGAACACGTTTGACGTCCTGAGTGACTTTTCTTCAGAACTGAAAATGATAGGAAAATGTGATTTGTAATCGATTGGCAGGGGTGGAGGGTTGACGGGAAGCTGAGGGGGTGAAGACGCCGTGCAAAAGACAAATTGGTGGTTAATTTCGTTGAGAGAGACATAGATATAAAATGGTTGGAAATTAATATGTGAATGCGGATATGAGCTATCCGTGTTGAGTGCAAGATGAACAACATATTATCAAGAAATAGTCATCGGGAGAACAAGAGGGAGGACTAATAAAAAATGGAGAAGTCTGAAGTGTAGGGGCTGTACAGTTATGGAATTGAATACTAACTCCTGCAGGCTGTAAGTTTCTAAAGTGTAAATTGAGCTGTTAGTCGATCTTTGGTTGTGCTTCATTAGAAATGGAGAGAAGCACAGGACCACGCTGCTCGTATCAGAGCATGGAAGGTTATTGAAATCGGAATCAATTAGAATATCACGGATACTCCCACAGAGAGAAAGTGCTCCTCAAAGCAGTCTCTGTTAGGTCTTGCTAATGGAAAGGATATTGCATTGTGAGCAGCAATGACAGTAGACTGCATTGACAAAAATCTCGTGAACTGCTGTTTCACGTGGGAGACGTGTTTCGACTTGGTAAGAAATGAGGAACGAGTTTTTAATCTTTTCAAGTATCTTGTATTTATTATTGTCCGCGGATTGCATAGTTGCATATTGAAACCTCTGCAATACCAGTATAAATCGCACTTTGTAAACATTATTTTCGTCTTTTTAATCACAAACTGTTCACTAAATCCCGACTACAATGCATAGGGAACATTCTGTTTGCCACGTATGTTGTCTGTTTTAAAACAATTAGCTCGATTCAACCAACACTTGCAAATCTGATTTTTTTTTTCGCAATGGAGATTGTAACAAGAACACTTTGTTGTGTTGTAGCTTAATCAAACAAGTTTCAATGCCATCCATAAATTGCTTGCTTGGCAATTTATAGCTACATTTATCAGACCAATGATTCCCTAACCCCTACTAACAGCTTCAGCTTGCCTGGCCATCTATGATTTCGTGTCTTCCGATTCCCTCTCTCTCTAAGTTGGTAAATCATATTTGCCAGTCCTCGATAGACGCCCAGACACTCGTGATTCCAGAAAGATCACCATCAATGCGTCCAGACTCTCCTCAGCTATCTCCTTTGAACAATGCACTGTGATGTTTTTTTTTCCTCTGGGTGATTTATCCAACTTCACACATTCCAGCGTTGTCGGCAATTTTACCTGAGTGATCGTCACGACATTCAAATCTGCCCCGACTCGCGAGATTCTAGCCGTCTGCCGGCGCGTTGCACCGAGCAGAATAGTGCAAGGAACCTATTTAATTCCTCAGCTATTTCCTTGTTTCCCATAACTGCTTCTCCAACCTGATATTCCAATATTTGTTCTTGCCTCGTTCTCTTCACTGTTATACATATAAAAACATCTTTTATGCTATTAACTGGTATACCGTCAAATCCCTCTTCTCCACCATTTTTTAAGTTCATCTCTGCTGGTATTTAACGACTTTCTAAACCTGTGGATTAACAATCATTTTCAGTAAATCATATGCTTTCCGTTTTGGTTTTTATGCTGTCCCTGACCTCCCTTATCAGTCATGGATGTCTTTTTGTCCTCTGAACATGTTTCTTCTTCTTGATGATGATTGGGAGATATTACTTTACTCTTCTGGAGCTGGGCGATAAGTCAAGTTGTGAGAAGATTTGTTACTCTGGTTGATGTTATGGATGCAGTTTGCTCGCTGAGTTGGAAGGCCCGTTTTCATAAGTTTCATCCCCATACTGGGTCCCATCATGAATGAGCCTCCGAATGAAGCACCGGGGGGAATGAGTCAAGCTTAGAGTGTTGATGGAAAACGACAGAAGGTCAGGCAATTTCCGAGCGGAAAGAAATTCGATGGTTCGGGCAAAAGTCATTCATCAGGAATGAGGATGGGAGCCTCGGGGGTTGCACCTCCCATGAGGACCATGAACAGTTCATCAATTTCTCCAACACATTCCAACCCGAACTAAAATTCACCTGGACGATCCCTGACATATCTGTCCCGTTTCATGGACCCGGCCATCTCCATCAACGATGACCAACCAACATTGACATGTTTTGCAAAGTCACAGACGTCCACAGCCTCCTTGATTACACCTCCTCCCACCCTATCTCCTGCAAAAATGCTATCCCTTATCCCCAACTGTTCCGCCTCCACCGCATCTGCTCCCAGGAGGACAACTTCCACCACAGAACACACCAGATGACTTACTTCTTTAAAGACAGCAACTTCCCCTCCCGTGTAGTTGAAGATGCCCTCCAGCACATCTCATCCATGTCCCGCACCTCCGCCCTTGAACCCCACCCCGACAACCTCAACAAGGACAGAATGCCTCATCGTCATCTTCCATCCCATCAACCTCCGCATAAATCACATTATTAACTGACATTTCTGCCACCTCAAAACGGACCGTATTACAAGGTATATATTTCCGTCCCCACCCCAAACACTTTCCACAAAGACCGTTCCATCCATTACTTCATGGTCAAGTCCAAGCGCTCTCCCCCACCAAAAAGACCCACCCTCCATTCCTGTCACCTTCCCTTGTCCCCACAGAATTGCAAAACCTGCACCAACAGCATACCCATTACCTCCATCCAAGGCCACAAAGGAGGCTTTCACATGCATCAAAGTTTCATCTTCACTTCCACTTGAGGGTAGTGGAATCAAGGGTTATGGAGATAAGGCAGGAACAGGATATTGACTGAGGATGATCAGCCATGATCATAATGAATGGCGGTGCAGCTCGAAGGGCAGAATGGCCTATGCCTGCACTTATTGTCTATTATCCATTGTATACATCTGACCTGTACCACCTGTCAATCTTCCTTCCCATCTATCCGTTCCAATCACATCCTTACCTACCTCCATCCAATTATTGCACTCTCAGCTGCCTTCTCCCCAGCTCCAACCTCCCCCCCCCCGCCCGCCCAAATTTATCTCTCCACCCTGGAGGCTGTCAGACTCATTTCGGATGAAGGGCTTTTGACCAAAACGTCAATTTTTCTTCTCCTCGCTTGCTGCATCACCTGCTTTGCATTTCCAACAGCATTGTATTCTCGACTCTGATATCCAGCCTCTGCAGTATCCACTTCTGCAAAACTGCTGGTATGGCCCGCTTTCTATTTATGCGTTTAGAGTTCTTTGGATAGTGATGTCATTTCCTCTGGTGATGTCATTTTCTGTTCTTTTGCGCAGGGAGTAGTAAATGGGATCCAAGACAATGTGTTTATTGATTGATTTCTGGTTAGAATGCTATGCTTCTAGCAATTCTTGCGCGTGTCTCTGTTTGTCTTGTCCGTGCATGGCTGTGCTATTCCATTCGACGTGTTGTCCTTTGTCATCTCTGTATAAAGATACTTGCGATTGTGAGACATTGCTTTTTGTTTTGGCCAGTTGATTTTCATATATCTTCTTGTATATGTCATGATGCCTGTTTGTCCAACGTAGTGTTTATTAGAGTTTTTGCAAGGTATATTTTGTTAATGATATTTGTTTTCCTTCTTGTCTGTATATGGTCTTTGAAATTTATCCACTGCCGATCTCATGCGTTGTTGGGTTTGTGGGCTGCTATGATGCCAAGGGGCCAAAGTAGTCGAGCAGCCTTTTACAAGATGTATTTGATATAGGTGATAGTGGTCAGAGATTCTGGACTTGTTTCGTCTGCTTATTTGTGTTTCTTGCTGATAAATCGGTGGAGTGTGTTCATTTGGTACTCGTTCTTATTATATACCCTCGACATGTGATTTTGAAGTTCTTCTGTGCTGCAGTGTGTGATGGCTAGTTGGAATAATGTTCTAATGCAGCTTTGTTTATGGGTATTGGGATGATTGCTTCTGTAGGTCAGCTGGTTTCATCTGAAGGACAATATCGTCAAGCGAGTGGACTTATGATTTCGCACCAACTTCACCCTCAACACAAAGCTTACAGATATACAAACGGTGCGTACATGGTACCTCTTATGACATGCTTCTTAGCAAAGACAGTAATGCGGAGACTCGAACAAAAGGTTCTACCTACTTTCCAGCCCAAACTTCGAGTGTGCTACGTGGATGACAATTTTGTCATCACGAAACAAATCAAATTACAGGAAGCCCTCAAGACGTTCAATAATAACCTTACTGGCATACACTTTATTAAGAAGCAGGCAACCATGTCCAAACTCTTATTCTGAGATGTTCCAGTAGAGCGAACAGCCAATGGGGAACTTCAAACCAGCCTGTACAGGAAAACAAAACATTCAGAACAAATACTGAACTGCAGAAGCAATCATCCCTAAACCGACAAATGAAGCTGCATTAGAACATTAGTTCAACAAGCAACCAAACATTATGGTACAGATGAACTACGAAGAGGAAACGAAAGCTACCTATACATTGGATTCACAGACAACGGGTATCCAATGAACATAGTCTGTCGATTTTTCAGCAAAAAACCTAAACAAGCAGACAAAACACGGCTAGAAACTGAGCTAATCTCCACTACATTAAAGACATCTCGTACATGACTGGCAGATGTCTCACACCACTTGGCATCGCGGGAGTTGACAAATCCACCAACACAATAAAATAGCAACTATTGAACTTGAAAGATCCTATGAAGACAGCAAGAAAATCTAATGTCATTTACAAAGTACCTTGCAGGAACAGTAACAAGCACTACATCTGGCAAAAAGGCAGAAGAGTAGCCAGCAGGTCACATGATCATCAACTGGCCACAAAACCACATGACGCACTCCAACTAGTATCCTTGCATACAGATGAGGAAGGACTCCACGTCAACACCTCCATCTTATGTGGTGCAGAAAATATCCAACCTTCAAATCAGTTAGCTTTTCAGTTACTCACACCTTTTTTAAAAAAAAAATCTAATCTCTCACAGTTTCTCATTTTCACCAGTCAGTCTGTTCATGGTTTATCTATAAGATTTGATGTCTCTTCCTCTGTGGAACTGACAGGGCCTCCGTCACTGAGTGAGTAAATCAGGGCATTGGAATCAGAAGATGATGGACATGGCACCAAAACCTGCTCGTAAAAAATTAAATTCAAAGCAGTTCTAGGAGACTGTCAGTCACTATTGCAACCTTGAATATTTATACAAACAAAGATACAAAAACAGAACAAAAAACTGTATACTGGACAACTTGACATCAGCTATGAGGAAAGAATTAGCCAAACGTGATAATTTGACAGATGTCGAATCATGATAAGACTCGGCTGAATCATCTTTGAATAACTTGCACAGTATGTGTTCGTTGATGCATCCACAAATTAGAAACTGCGGGCGGTGTGTGTGTGTGTGTGTGTGTGTGTGTGGGAGGGGGGCCGGTGGGGTGCGGGGGTGGTATGTATTTGAATTTGCATTGTTTTTGACATAGTTTCTGACAGTTGAAAGAAAGTCCACGGTGGAGGGGAGAATATACCACATGGGTTCAAAAATAGTTAATGGGGGCAATACAGAGAAGAGCACTAGTTTCTGGATTGCAAGCACTTATGCATAGTTGCCACATGTATCAGTATCGGGATAAAATCAAATTGCAAGGCAGCTAAATTATTCGTATGTGGGAAACGATGAGAATGCGTTTTATTTTGTATGAACGAAATCGGGTGAGTTTGGGAAATGTTGTTGACCAAAAGGTCTGTATGACGTTGATCATGAGTCACCAAAAACTACACACTTACATGTAAATGATTGGGGCAATAAATAGCCTAATGCCCTTCATTGAGAAATGCTTCAAAACGTAAGTATATTTAACTTCTTGCAACGGTAGAGACTTGTTGAGAGCGGATTTGGTTAGAGATAGAGAGGAACTTAACGTTGGAATCCACGGTAGAAAAGCAGGACACTGACAGAACACAGAAAGCCAGGCACAATCAGAAGGTAGAGAAGTTGACGTTTTGGCTGTAACCCTTCTTCAGGTCTGGGAGTGGGTATAGGGGGACCTGCAGATAAAAATGTGGCGGGGTCAGGTGAAGACAGGTAGAGTTATGACCTGTTCGGTCAGTGAGATGAATGGATCCGGTTGGTGGCAGGGAGGAATAGAAAGAAGGGGAAGTGGCTGGAATGGGAGTCAGGCGATGGGAAGGGAGGATATTTTGAATTGGAAAACTCAATGTCGAGTCCTCGGATCTGTAGGGTGGCCAGTTAGAAAATGAAATGTTGTTCCTCCAGTTTACGGTTTGGCTCATTATAGAAATGGAGGAGTCCATGCATGGTCATGTCGGCAAGGGAGTGAGAATGGGAATTTAAATGGGTAGTGACTGGGTGGTACTGCAGGACCCTGTGAGCCCTGCTGAGCATGCTGGGCAAAACGTTCTCTAAGTTTACAATAGTCTCCTCGATATAGAGCTTACCACATCAGGAGCACATGATGCAGCAAGCTTGTTGAGAAGCGAGGAAAGTGAAGCTTTGTGTCACGCTGTAAATGTTTTTGTGTCCTTGGATGGGGTGAAAGGTTGGTGTACTGGCAGTCTTCTGTTTGATTTCGGGTTGCAGGGAAAGGTAGCTGGGGGTTCAGGGTGGTTGGGGGCGGGGGCGGGGGGTGACTGCCACAAAACAAGTACTGGCAAATGGAACAGTCCTTTTGAAAGGTAGAGAACTATGGGGAGGGAAATATGTTCTTGGTGGTGGTGTCTAGTTGGAATTGGAAGAAATGTTTAAAGATGTTGCGTTGAGTGCCGAGAAAGCTGGTGTGGTATGTGAGGACAAGGGGGCCTCTGTGATTGTAACGGTCCGGATGGTGGTGATTGTTAACAGTGGAACTGGGAATGGAGATGTTGTTATGGCGTTCTGCCTGAATGACAGAAGGGGAAAACAAATTGTTCCAAGTAGGTGGACATCTCGTATCCTTCAGAGTAGAATGAGAGATTATTTGGAGCACTGTGTGCAACTTGATCTCCGTTTTAAGGAGTGATCTCCTTGCCACAGACACAGTTGATTTATCATGAGGTGAGAATGAGGAAACCGAGAACTTAATCTGTTGCACTGTGAGACAAGTGATTTCGTTGAAACTCGAGGGTTGGTGAGGAACACTTATTTCCGAAGGGGACATTTATTTGGATAGAAATTCGATCTTTTGACCAGGATCAATGGATTTGAGTTGTTGTTCCATTCACGTACGTATAGTGAAATTAATTGTTTTTCAGAAATACAGGTAGGTCATAGTAAGCAAAAACACAAACTTCATACAGTGAATAATGCATATTGGTTACACTGCGCAAGACAAGCTCTAAATCAGATCATAGAACATAGACCATAGAACATAGAAGAATACAGCGCAGTACAGGCCTTTTGGCCCTCGATGTTGCGCCGATCCAAGCCCACCTAACCTATACTAACCCACTATCCTCCATATACCTATCCAATGCCCGCTTAAATGCCCATAAAGAGGGAGAGTCCACCACTGCTACTGGCAGGGCATTCCATGAACTCACGACTCGTTGAGTGAAGAACCGACCCCTAACTTCAGTCCGATATCTACCCCCCCTTGATTTAAAGCTATGCCCCCTTGTAATACCCGACTCCATACGTGGGAAAAGGTTCACGCTGTCAACCCTATCTAACCCCCTAATCATCTTGTACACCTCAATCAAGTCACCCCTAAACCTTCTTTTCTCTAATGAAAACAGCCCCAAGTGCCTCAGTCTTTCCTCATACGATCTTCCTTCCATACCAGGCAACATCCTGGTAAACCTCCTCTGCACCCGTTCCAGTGCCTCCACATCCTTCCTATAGTATGGCGACCAAAACTGCACACAATATTCCAGATGCGGCCGCACCAGAGTCTTATACAACTGCATCATGACCTCAGGACTCCGGAACTCAATTCCTCTACCAATAAAAGCCAGTACGCCATATGCCTTCCTCACCGCACTATTTACCTGGGTGGCAACTTTCAGAGATCTGTGTACACGGACACGAAGATCCCTCTGCTCATCCACACTACCAAGTATCCGACCATTAGCCCAGTACCCCATCTTTTTGTTATTCTTCCCAAAGTGAATCACCTCACACTTAGCTACATTGAATTCCATTTGCCACCTTTCTGCCCAGCTCTTCAGCTTCTCTATATCCTGCTGTAACCTGTCACATCCTTCCTCACTGTCAACAACTCCTCCGACTTTCGTATCATCCGCAAACTTGCTCCCCAACCTTCTAACCCCTCTTCCAGGTCATTTATAAAAATGACAAACAGCAATGGTCCCAAAACAGATCCTTGCGGAACACCGCTAGTGACGGCACTCCATGAAGAAACTTTGCCATCAACTACTACCCTCTGTCTTCTTCAATCCAGCCAATTCCTACTCCAAACCTCCAACTCACCCTCAATGCCATATCTCCGTATTTTCTGCAGTAGCCTACCATGGGGAACCTTATCAAACGCCTTACTAAAATCCATATATACCACATCTACCGCTTTCCCCTCATCAACCTCCTTCGTCACCTTTTCAAAGAATTCAATAAGGTTTGTGAGGCACGACCTGCCCTTCACAAAACCATGCTGACTATCCTTGATCACATTATTCCTATCCAGATGTGCATAAATCCTATCCCTTACAATTCTCTCTAAGACTTTGCCCACAACAGAAGTGAGACACACCGGCCTATAGTTACTGGGGTTATCCCTACTCCCCTTTTTGAACAAGGGAACCACATTTGCTATCCTCCAGTCTTCTGGCACTACTCCTGGAGACAAAGAGGACATAAAAATCAAGGCCAATGGCTCTGCAATCTCCTCCCTTGCTTCCCAGAGAATCCTCGGATAAATGCCATCAGGCCCAGGGGACTTATCTATTTTCACCTTTTCCAGGATTTCCAACACCTCTTCTCTACATACCTCAAAGCCATCCATTCTACTTATTTGTGACTCAGTATTCACATCGACGACAATGCCCAGTTCCTGAGTAAATACTGAAGAAAAGTATTCATTCAGTGTCTCCCCAATCTCTTCCACCTCCACACGCAACTTCCCACTACTATCCTTGACTGGACCTATTCCTACCCTAGTCATTCTTTTATTCCTAACATACCTATAGAAAGCCTTAGGGTTTTCCCTACCGACTAAGGACCTTTCATGTCCCCTCCTTGCTGCTCTTAGCTCTCTCTTCAGGTCCTTCCTGGCTACCCTATAACTCTCAATCGCCCCAATTGAACCTTCACGTCTCATCTTGAGATAGGCCGCCCTCTCCCATTTAACAAGGGATTCCAATTCCTTATTAAACCACGGCTCCCTCGCACGACCCTTTCCTCCCTGCCTGACAGGTACATAATTATCAAGGACACTCAATAGTTGCTCCTTGAACAAGCTCCACATATCATTTACACTCTTGCCTTGGAGTCTACTTTTCCAAGCCACACATCCTAAGTCATGCCTCACCGCATCATAATTTCCCTGACCCCAGCTATAACTCTTGCCCTGTATTACACACTTATCCCTCTCCATCACGAGAGTAAAACTCACCGAATTATGGTCACTATCCCCAAAGTGCTCACCTACCTCTAATTCTAACACCTGGCCTGGTTCGTTACCCAGAAGCAAATCCAGTATGGCCTCACCTCTTGTTGGCCTGTCTACATATTGTGTCAGGAAACTCTCCTGCACACATTGAACAAACACTGACCCATCTAACGAACTTGAGCTATAGCTTTCCCAATCAATATCAGGAAAGTTAAAGTCCCCCATAACAACCACCCTATTACTGTCACTCATCTCCTGAATCACCTTCCCTATCCTTTCTTCAATGATTCTAGGACTATTAGGAGGCCTGTAAAAGACTCCTAAAAGGGTGACCTCACCTTTCCGATTCCTAACCTCAGCCCAAACTACCTCAGATGGCAAGTCCTCATCCATCGTCCTTTCCACCACTGTAATATTATCTTTGACAAGCAATGCCACACCTCCCCCTCTTTTACCCCCACCTCTGACCCTACTAAAACATTTAAATCCAGGAACCTGCAACAGCCAATCCTGTCCCTGCTCTAGCCATGTCTCCGTAATAGCCACAACATCGAAGTCCCAGGTACCAACCCACGCTGCAAGTTCACCTACCTTATTTCGTATACTTCTTGCATTGAAGTATACACACTTCAAGCCACTTTCCTGTTTACAGGCACCCTCCTTGGAAATTGATGCCATGTTCCTAACCTCCCTACACTCCAGGCCCTGCACCCTGAAGCTACAATCTGGGTTCCCGTGCCCCTGCAGAGTTAGTTTAAACCCCCCCCCCCAAAAAAAAGCACGAGCAAACCTCCCCCCAAGGATACTGGTGCCCCTCAGGTTCAGGTGTAGACCATCCTGTTTATAGAGGTCCCACCGTCCCCAGAAAGAACCCTAGTTATCCAAAAACCGGAATCCCCCCCTCCTGCACCATCCCTGTAGCCACGCATTTAAGTGTTCTCTTTCCCTATTCCTCGAATCTCTATCACGTGGCACGGGTAACAAACCAGAGACAACAACTCTGTTCGTTCTAACTCTAAGCTTCCAACCTAGCTCCCTGAAAGCCTGTCGAACATCCTCGGCACTCCTCCTACCTATGTCGTTGGTGCCAATATGGACCACGACTTCGGGCTGCTCCCCCTCCCCCTCCAGGACCCGGAAAACACGATCAGAGACATCACGTACCCTTGCACCTGGGAGGCAACATACCAAACGTGAGTCTCTCTCGTTCCCACAAAACCGCCTATCTGTGCCCCGAACTATCGAGTCCCCAATTTCTACTGCTCTGCTCTTCTTCACCCTTCCCTTCTGAGTAACGGGGACAGGCTCCGTGCCAGAGACCTGAGCCCCGTTACTTACCCCTGGTAAGTCATCCCCCCCCACAAGTATCCAAAACGGTATACTTGTTCTTGAGGGGAACGGCCGCAGGGGGTCCCTGCACTGGCTGCTTCCTCCCAGTCCCCCTCACTGTCACCCATCTATCTGCCATCTTTGGAGTTTCTACTTCCCTATAACTCTGATCTATGACCCCCTCTGCCTCCCGAATGATCCGAAGTTCATCCAACTCCAGCTCCAGTTCCCTAACACGGTCTTGGAGGAGCTGGAGATGGGTGCACTTCCTGCAAGTGTAATCGGCAGGGACGTCGATGGCATCCCTCACCTCATATATGTTGCAGGAGGAACATTGCACTGCCTTCACTGCCATCCCTCTAAAGCTAACTTTTATTTTTAAAAAAACTGGGTCTAAAGAATACAACAAGCAAAATTCAGCACTTACCTATTACCACAACAGATGTTATTATTAGGTTAGAGGAGGAGGGCGGGTGGGAGGCACTACCCGTGTAGTGCCTCGGGTTCCTCTCCTTCGCGCTTTTAAAGGGGGAAAAAACCTACCCAGGTCAGCTTACACTAACTGCTTCCGGGTCTCGGCTGCCCCTCTGGTCGTCATCACTTCCCCCTGGTGCTCCCGCTCTTTCTGTGAAGAGAGAGTGAAAGAGAAAAAAAAAACACCGCTGCCCGCTACCGGTAAGTACTTTTAAAACCAAACGGTCTTACCTTCGCTGCTGCTCGCACTGGAAATGACCGACGGCTTCGAAGGGTGAGTATAAATACTCACCGCTTTCCTTCCCGGCTGCCCCTCTGGTCGTCGTCACTTCCCCCTGGTGCTCCCGCTCTTTCTGTGAAGAGAGAGTGAAAGAGAAAAAAAAACACCGCTGCCCGCTACCGGTAAGTACTTTTAAAACCAAACGGTCTTACCTTCGCTGCTGCTCGCACTGGAAATGACCGACGGCTTCGAAGGGTGAGTATAAATTCTCACCGCTTTCCTTCCCGGCTGCCCATCATGAAGAAGAGTTCATTTGTCAACATAATTGGGCATTCATAAGAGTCTATACGCCTGTGATGAGCTACAGGTCGAGTGAGAAAGAGTTATAGGTTTCAATTGTACTCTCTGCACATTAATATGCAGTCCGCGTGCCACTCTGCACAGAGCGTCCTATTGTTGACAATGCCGAACATCAGCCGTAACACTTTCCTTCTCAAGCAATTAGCCATTCCTTCCAGCTTCTGTCCTCCAAAGAGAACGTCATTCTGACTTCTCGGTGTTGAAATATACCTGCTTGAAACTTCACACAAAGCAATTTGCTGCCCTCCGCATTGCGAGAAAACCATGGTAAAGTACCACCTGTGTACCATGTGCTATGGACCCACGAGGAACTACGTGAAACAGTCTGTTTGTGCAGTTTCTGCTCCATTTGCTTGTCTTGTTCCAGCATTGAATACCTTTTTTGGTCGTGTTAAGTGTCTCGACGGGCTTAATGGCCTCGTCCTACTGGTGTGTAAGCGACTCAAGATACGGAATGAGTACTTCCTAGTCCGATTTGGACAGGGACAATGGCCTAATAACTTTAACTTGGAACCTGTTTAATAGCAATAAATACAGAAAAACGTGACAATGCTGTAGCTTTAACAGGTTAGTTTGTCCTGAATTATTTTATGAGTGAAATTGAGCGAGAGTTATCAAACTGGCTGGTTAAGAATATTTGAGCAAAAAGCTTGGGAAGCCTTGGGATGAATGTAATGTTACCTCAATGGGTGTGGCCAGCTCTCACAGATTGGTCTTTCTGGACTGTGGTTTCTCACTAATTTGTTGTGGTCTCAACGGAATTGGAAACTTCAGTGAATGTTTCCTCGTTGCTACTCTCTCTGAGTTTTCCCTTGTTTCAATTTTATCCCACTGGTTCAGAAAACTGCCTGTGGGAACTTGCGTATAATTTGTTCATTTATGCCCAGGAATGAGCTGATGATATATTACTGCATTAGAACATTTCATTGATAATGGTTAGTGTATCTATTAATTTTTTTAAAAGTTTTCCAAATACGTTATTCTAAATTTCTCTTTATTTGCCTCTGTTTTAACTATACACTTTAATTAAATTGAGTTTACCTGAACACCAAAATTAAAATCAGTACCATTGCATCTGGAACAGACACTTGATATTTCCCTTTAAAGTCAGAAAACATGAGTTTCTAAACTATTGCCTGAAATAATTTTTGAAGAGCTTCATTGTACATCATAACACGAGACTCCTTTCCCTCTTGTGAAATCGGATGGAGATACTGATGGGTCTATCCATGTTCTTGTCCAATCGTTTCAATGTGCTGAATGGTTTTCTCTTCTTCATGTGAAGTCAGGTGTTGTGCTGAATGAAGTCTTTATATTTCACTGTGGAACTGAAAAGTGTATCACAGTCCCGTTACAGTGAACATCACTTGGGGGTAATGCGGGGAAACGTTCCGTTTCTAATATTATAATGTTCTGTTATTGAAGGGTTAGTGACAGTTATTTTTCTGGATGTTCTTTTCTTGAAAAATGAAGTCAGTAGAGCGGAGGATGTTGTGAGTTAAAGCATGGGGGCGACATTTAAAGTGAATCTTTGACGACAACACGACAAAGAAAGGAAGCATGTTGCAAACAGTGCATGACAGTCTACAAGGATTGGATGTTCTCCTTCGTTTCTAAGTACCAGATTACAGAATTAAGTAGTCTTGAACTGCTCCTCTCTAGCACTTTCAAAAGGCTGAATGGAGCAGACGAACAAGGGACTGAGGATCAAGAGTATGCCATTTGACAGATTGAACCTACTCCACCATGCAAGAAGACTGTGGTTCATCAGGTTGTGGTCTCAGTCCCACTTTCTTGTCTGTATCATATTATCGGTTACTCACTTCTTTGTAAAATATTTAATTATCTCAGCTTTCAATACACTTAAAGGGAGAGGTACCGCAAACGTCTGGGGCAGAGCATTCCCATTTTAAAGTCCATTTTAGAATTTCTCCTCATCACTCTTCTAGTGCAAGAAAGACATACCGCACAGAACAGATTCTTTATGCCAACCAGATATATTAATCTAATCATGTCTCATTTCTCAGCATTTGACCCACATCACTCTAACTCATTCCCGTCCATGTACCCACCCATTTGCCATTCAAAGATTGTAATTGAACTAGCTTCCACCACTTCCACTGACAGCTCACTTCGTGCATGCACCAATCTCTGGGTGAAAAAGTTACCTTAATATCCCTCTAAAATGTTGCCTCTATCACCATAAACTTTTACCCTTTCTGTTTGGAATCCCATAACCTGGCAGTAAGACCTTGGCTAATTATACTATCCATGCAACTTAAGAATTTGAAAAGCTCTATTATATTTTTCTTCATCTTCCGAAGTTTCAGGGTTATTAAGCCCCAGCCAGTCCAACCTCTGCCTCCAGATCACAGGCTCCAATCCTTGAAACTTCTTTTCTTTGTCCTCTTAAGTTTAACAATATCCTTCCTGTCGCAGATTGATTCCAATTCAGTAGAGTATTGTAATTGTGGCATCACCAGCAACCTGCACAGTCGCAAAATGACATTTGCTATGAAGTGAAATACAGGTACTGTTCCTTTAAGAGAGGCCAAATGCTGTTTTGTGCTGATACCCACTCATACACCTATTTGACAGCCTCAGCGTGTCCTGGAAGTTTGGAAATGAAGCATTTGGATGCGAAACAATTACCTGTGTTTGTTGCTATTTTGACAACGATTCGAAATAAACAAAATGGTATAAATTATACCTCAGAATACAAAAATCCATGCGACTTTGAATTTATTGTTTTTGCCAAACTCGAAACAATGGTCAATCCAATATTTGTGGTGCAAAAGCAATAGGCATTTTGAAAGTCAGAGAGATTATCTGCCATCGAGAGAACAATTATCTTCGAGAGAGACTGCCATTCAAAAACACTCTGTCAAAGGTACCTTTCTCAGATCCACAATTCTCCTATGAAAGACAGAAGTCTCTCCAGGGAGATCTTCAGCGGAATGCAGACAGATACCGACGATGACAGCCGCTGTCTGGTTGTGAAATTATTTTGGTTTAAATTTAATGACTTTTTTTATTGGTACAGTACATTATTATGGGTTTGGATGCAGATGATAAGCAGTTAAGAGAAAGGGAACTTACCGTTGTAAATCGCTTTGGTTAATGTTCACGTTTAGAATTATGTAATAATTTAAGAAAACACTTCAAATATTGGAATTTGCGAGTTCTCTGTCACTCATACTTGAGCAGATTACGACACAGAGTGAGCTTTCTGCGTGTTTGCTTTAATTACAACTCCTGTACTCAATGCACTGACCAATGAATGCAAGCAGGATAAATGACTCCTTCGCTATCTTATTTCGCTGTCACTCCACTTACCTGAAACTATGATCCTGCACCTGTCTCATGGTTCAACATTTCTCCCTGGGGTCCCATCGTTAATTTTATAAAACCTGCCCTGCTTTACATTGTCAAAACGCAACACATTTATCTAAATTAAACTGGTTCTGCAACCCCTGACAATTCTATACTGAGGTGCCATTATTCACTGTCCGCTACACAACCTTTTCCTTATGTCATCCAAAAACCAATTACCATGGACGTATTCACATTCAAATCTTTTATCTCAGCAATGAAAATCTGTTGCGTCAGCACTGATATTTGCGACTCATTGCTGGTAGTGAGCTTCCAGTCTGAAAATCAAGCCTTGACCACCAGACTCTGCCTCCTACCGTCAATCAAATTTTGTAGTCAATTGGTCAGCTCATCCTGGATCCAGTTGTGTTCTCACCCGACTAATCTGTCTTCCATGCCAAACCTTATCGAACGCCTCAGTATGGACAAGGTCTACCATACTGACTTCATCAATCGTCTTTGTCACCTCGTCAGATGACAAGCAAATTAGTCGGGCATGATTTCCTAATCGCAAAGCTATTTGACTATCAGTAATAAGGCATGGCCTTTGTAATCCCTGAGAATTCCCTCCAAGAACATACCCATTAGCGCACTTTTCAACAGTTTCCTCGGTTTTCGGATCACTCTTTCCTTTTCTCGGGCCACAGTTCCTGTGGACATAAATGTCACCTGGTTCGTGAGCTTCAAACACTATTGTTCGCAGACTGGGTAGGCTCAGTTTTAGGAAGAATTCAGGCTGGTTTATTTCATCTGCCAAATTAACAGGGCTATGATCAAAGCAGAGTAGCCTCAGAAATTACGCAGATTCGATATTGAAAAGCAGCGCATCAATATTGCAAGACACACACGCACCCACGCACGCACATGTACACACACACACATGCACCCACACATTATTCTCCCCCCGAACGTATTGTATTCACATAAGCTACTTATGTGATCCCATCCTGGAACAGATAGAATTGATTGAATAACAAAGGCATCTTCACGAGTGGTAAAGGATGACTGAGGAGATTTCAGCGTGGACCCATTACTGGAAGATGTAACATGGTCAGAAATTGAATATTAGGCCGTTCCTTCTCAAGCAGATTACAATTTCACCCTATTTTTGTTTAATCACACAATAGTGTTATTCGATCCCAAACTAGATCATGTGACCTCTCCTTGAACGTTACCCGACTTATACTGTATCACACTCCTTGCTCTGTGTCGGTGCGTCATTGCTGCGGTCATACACAGCGCCATTTCCACAAGCAATAAATGGTCCCATTTGTTTATGTTTTGTGCCTACATAATTAAAAACTAAAATAATTAATGTTTTCACAAGATATGCATTAAAATATATGTTTCTTCCTCTTATATTGCATCTCCACATGTATTCTCCATACAAGAGGAAATGTCAACAAGGTATGCAGCAGTTACACTCTCCTCAAAATGTAATATTCCCAATAAGAAAATGCTGCATTATCAGGTCTAAACTGCTAATCCTTCATAACGGCATACCTTCATTGCAAGAGTGAGTAAAGAGAAAGCTATTTGAAAGGTTTTGGAAACAATTGTGTTTTTAGTCCCAGTTTTGGGAATTGTATCGACCCACAATGCATCATTTGTCGTCTCAGAAATAGTCTGGACAAAGGCATAAAATATCCCATGTTCACACCTGAAACCCCTTGTAAGAAACATCATTGTTCCATTGACCTTACCAAAACACTCGCTGAGTCTGCGAACTAACTTGATGTGATTCCTGCACCAGGATACGCAAAGTCCTGTGAATTCTCACTCCATTTCCTTAAATTGATGTTGTTTCATTCTTTCCCCAAACAAACATCCAATGCTTTGGCAAGTTTTTTTTTTACACATGAAGGTTTGTTCACTGCCCTCCCCATTGAATCCCATCGTGTATCCCTTTGCAGACGCTCTGCCAGTTGACATTTTTTAAAATAAATATCCTGGTGTATCCACAAATCTAGCTCCTGTCCATTGAGCCCATTCACCCAAATCATTTAACTCGATTGTAAATTTTTGATGAACTGAAACCGATTCCAGATGAATTCCATTAGTTGCAGCTTTCCAACTTAAAAGAACTAACTACCGCTACACTGTATTTCCTGATATTTAACTAGCGCTTTCCGTTTCATTTAAATGGCCAGAAAGAATGTGTGGCCTCATCCTGTGCAGTGCAATGTACCCAATTGGCTGAATACTTCATTCTGTGATTGATTCACACCTTAGTGGGTTAGAATGGTGTTTGCCATTTTAGAGAAATGATCCCAATTGGCTGAATGGAATCTTCGTCTAGCTCTGTAATAGCACTGAGCATTTGAGTGAATGAACAACACATGTGATAGGAGCAGCAGTTGGCCATTTGGTCTCTTGAGCCTGCCACCCAGTTTGGAAAGATCAAAAACTCTGAAAACCTCTTTCCTGTCTGTTCCAAGAAACACTGATTCATTTGCCCATTGGCTTAGCCTTGAATACCACAAATGAAGGGCTGGTAATGTGGACAAGTGGTGAGCACTGCTTCCCCCAGCATCAGGAACCTGGGTTTGATTCCAGCTTTGGGTGGCTGTCTGTGTGGAGTTTACACATTGTTCCCGTGTCAGCATGGACTTCCTTCTTTGTTGCAAAGAAGTGCAGGTTGGATGAGATGGCCATTATGATTGCCTGAAGCGTTCATGGATTTTCTTTTATGCTGGGTCGATTTGCCAGGCGAAATTTAGGGTTATAGCGAGGTGAGGCTGGATGGAATGCTTTTTGGAGGGTCGGTGTCGACTAGAAAGACCAAATGGCTTGGTTCTATTCTGTATAGACTCTACGGTTTTATGACGCTCTCATCACAGCTCCCTGGGAGTGCGAACACGACAGCATTACCAGAAGGAAAAATGAGTATCCAGATCTCAATCTTAAATGGGAGACACTTATTTTGAAAATATCTTATTCTCCACGTTAAAGAAATGCAGCTGCATCAAATAGGAAGAAATGTAGATCCTGCTCAGTGTCGTATTTATCAAACTCATCCTCCTTTGCTATCTTGGAAAGACAGTTCCAGTACCTTAAATTCTCAGAAACTAAGATATTGAAGAATATTTACGTTATTTGGTCAAACGGGTTTGCTGTAAGATCGAGGGTGACATGTCACAACACAATTCTCCTGCCTCCTCACTCTTAGCTTGGATCGCTTTGTTCACAAAAAACCATGTCCACTTCTGTGTGTGTGTGTGTGTGTGTGTGTGTGTGTGTGTGTGTGTGTGTGTGTGTGTGTGTGTGTGTGTGTGTGTGTGTGTGTGTGTGTGTGTGTGTGTGTGTGTGTGTGTGTGTGTGTGTGTGTGTGTGTGTGTGTGTATGCGCGCATGTGTATTTTTGCTGAAAGGCAGTTCACAGAGGCTTGTCAAGGAGGGTTGTTTTTTGGATCGGAAGCCTGTGACCAGCGGCGTTTCATCCGCTTTAGTACTGAATCCACTTCTGTCTGCCCTTGATATCAACGTATTAGATGAGAAATGTAGAAGGCATGCTGAGAACGTTTATGCATAAGACTAGAATTGGTTGTATACTGGACATTGAAGAAGGTTATATAAGATTTTAAAAAATCTTGATCAATTCGATCAATTAATCAGAGGATAATTTAGCAATGCAATTTTGTTCCAAATCGTATTTGCCAACCAGATATCCCAGATTAATCTAGTTTCGCCAATACCCCAAACAGATATACCAAAAGATACTTTTGAAACAATGTAATTATACCCACCTCCACCACCTCATCTGGCACCTCATTTCATTCACACACGACCCTCTTAGATCTTGTTAAAGTCTTTCCAATCTCAACATAAATCTTTGCACTCGATTTTTGGTCTCCACTGCTCAGGGGGAAAGACCTTGATGATTCGCCATTTCCATGCCCCTCATGATTTTAGAAAAAGCTCCAAGTGAAAATGAGACTTCAACAAACACAAATGGCTGTGCTTTCAGTCATCCCGGGTTTAAGTTCTGATATTCGGTACTGACACTTCTTCATTCTACATGAAGTCACAATTCTAAAATAAGTTGGATCGGCGCAACATCGAGGGCCAAAGGGCCTGTACTGCGCTGTATTTTTCTATGTTCTATGTTCTATAACTTTAGTCAACTTATTCAGTCATTTAAAGATAAATCGCTGTTGCATTTGCATGTAAACCTTTGAGCTCAGAGTTAGGGACACGGCCATCACTCGGCAATAGCACCTGAAACGGAAATGTTATTCCCTGAGCTCTTGTTTATCAAAATGTTGGACTTGTATCCAGACCCTCTTGTACATAGCTAGGTACACTGCCTCGCGGATCATGAACTGTAATCGAAGACAGTGATCTTGTTCAGAGACAAAAGGGCTACGCACGACACAAGACCGAAACCACGTGCAGATTTTAGGTTAAACTTGAAACGCCAGCTTTCAGCTTGTTATGGAGTCACTGAAATCTGGTTCCCTTTAGTGAACTACACAGGAGATCATTTACATTGTTAAACAGATATAAGATATTTGTCTCAAATATAGGATGCTGTGTGCGTATACTGTGCAATTTAGACAAACTATGAGTGGCTGTAATTGTTTGATTATGATTCACAGCTTCGGTGGCAATTATCTACACATTGCAAATGAGCATAGCAATCCTTCAGGCACATTCTGCACTGTGAAGGATCTCGAATACATATTATCACTAACGACCAGAGACGAAGAAAGAGCATATTTTCACATCCTAAAATACCGATCATGATTTCCAGCCTCTAACGAATGACTGCCCTCTTCCTAACAACCTTCAATGACACAAATCAGCTGGTTACTCACTAGCCTCTCATCCCCGTTGTCTGGGTCTCTAATCCACCACTCTTCTCCTGCTGCCTGAACAAAGCAAACAAAGCTGAAGGTCTTCTGAAATTCAAGACCTGTGTGTGTCAGCCTTCTTGAGAGTGACGGGTCTCTTAAGATTGAAGGGGAAAAGGGAGGGACAGTAATATAGACTAACTGGACTGAGGAGTGGCAAAAGGAGTTTATTATGGATGAATTCACGGTGTATGATAGAATTCGTGGATAAGTTTGACACGTGCAGCGTTGTCTACATGGATTTTAGTATGGATTTTGACAATTTCACATAGTCGGCTGCTCTGCAGTTAAGTTCACGTAGAGTCCTGGAGGACCAAGCAAATTTGATGCGCAACTACCTTGATTGTTGGAAGCAGAGGGTGATAGGGTGAGTATGATTGTTGGACTGATGGCCGATGATGAGTGGAGTGCCTCAGGGATCGGTGCTGCGTGCGTTACACTTTATATACATAGAAACATAGAATCATACAGTGTGGACATAAACCATTGGGCCCAACAGGTGCACACCAACCGCCGAGGAGAATCCCTATCATATTACTCTGCTTCCCCCACCCTACTCACCAAACCAATGCGCTACATCAATTAGCATTTCCTATGACCCATCTAAACTGCACATCTTTGGACTGTTGGGGGAACTGGATCACTCAGAGAAAACATGGGGAGACATGGGAAGAAGCCTGAATTGCCACACAGACTGTCGCCCGAAGCTCCAATCAAACCCAGGTACGTAGTGCTACCAGGCAGCAGTGTTAATCATTGAGCGACTGTACTGGTCTATTGTTCAGTATTTCAATGATTTCGATGAGAATGTACAAAGCACTATTAGTAAGTTTTCAGCTGACACTACAATTAGCGTTATCGTGAACAGTGAGAAAGGTTATCAGAAATTGCAGAAGACGTTAATCAGCTGGTGATTTTGGCAGAGAAATGGCAAATAGATTTTATTTTCAATGCATATGAGGTCTTGCATTTTTAACTGTCAAGTCAAGGTTCATGTTGGCTGATAGAGATTTAAGGAGTGTAGTAGAGCACGGAGACCATTGCGTTCAAGTGCACAGTCCTCTGAAATTGCAGTCACATTAGGCAAGGCCATAATGAAGGCGTTTGGCACACTGGTCTTCATCAGTGAGGGCATTGAGCATACAAGTTATCAGGTTATGTTGCAGATTACACGACGTTGCCGACACAAACCTTAGAGTATTGTTTTTAGTTTTGTTCACCTTTGTACAGGAAGCATGTATTAAACTGGAAAGCGTGCAGGGGAAATTAACAATGATGTTGTCAGAACTCAACTGTTTGAGTTATGAAGACATGTTGGACTTATTAGGACTTTTTTCCTTTCAGTGTAGGAGACAGAGGAGAGATATCAATGAAGTGGAGAAGATTGATAGGGATGGTACGGAAAAGGCAATCAATCTTTTTCCCAGGATTGAGGAATCGATAAATAGACGGAACCAGTTTAAGGTTAAACGGGAAAGAATAAAAGGGGATGTGAGGCACAAGATGTTTATGCAGAGGGTGTCACGCATATAGAATGAGCTGCCAGTGGAATTGGTTGAGGCGGGAATATTATCATCCTTTGAAAGGCATTTTGGATAAATACATGTATTGGAAGAATGAGAAGGATTTGGTACATTTGGAGGCAAATAAAGTCAGAGGAGATGGGTCTTGTTGTCGGGTTGGTGTAGTTTGGGCCAAAGGTCCTGTCTCCATTTTAAAGAATTATGTATTTCTCTCATTATTGCTTATTGGTTAAACAAGCAACGAAAGGACTTAACTTAAAAGCCATAACATGTGTAATGTTGTAGATCAGAGAGATACAGGTGATCAGGCATAACTCTCTAAAGGTGCGTCAGATGGAAATAAGTTGAATAACATGACGTTGAGTTGGCTCGCTTTCACGACTCGGCCCTTTGTGTGTAGAATTTGGAATGGATTGTTGACAATGGATAGTGCATTGGTGAGGCTGATTCATGGCAACTGTGTCTCATTCAGGTCGACGTCTGCAGGATACGATTAATCTGCAGAGTTCGAAAGAGAATTACAAAATTATTGCCGGGTATGGACGGGTCGCATTATAAAATTAGGCTAAGTAGGCTGGGACATTATTCCGCGGAGAGTAGGCGTTTGCACTTATCGAACACAATTATATCATGCTGAGCATAGATAAGGTCAATGACAGGTATGTTTTCCCGAGAATGGAGGTTTCAAGAATGTCAGGCATGATCTTGTCATGTTGAGAGTCTAAAGGTTAAACGATAAAAATATATGACGGGCTTTTTCTGTTTACAACGACAGTGTTTGTGTGTGGAATGAACCTCCAAAGGAAGTGAGGAATAAGAATATAGTTGCAACGTTTAAATAACATTTGGAAAAGTACATGAACAACAGAAAGTTCTGAAAAAATATTGGCCAAACGCAGGCAGGGGAGAATAGTTTAGTTTGTGATAATGGATCACTTGGCCTGAAGGGTCTTTTTCAGGACTGTATAACTCCATGCGTGCTTCTGTGTCTATTGTATACATGTACGTCCTCCTGCCTGTGTTTACGTCTCAGCATGCTCCTGCCCCACTAAACTCATCTATACCAACCTCGACACTGTCCTATCCCCCCAGGTCCAGGAAATCCCCACATACGTTCAAGACACCACGTGTGCCCTCCACATCCTCCAACACATACCGTTTCCACGACACCCAACGCCTCATCTTCACCATGGATATCCAATCACTCTCCACCTCCATCCGCCATGGCCAGGCCCTCCAAGTCCTCCGTGTCTTCCTCTCCCGACGTCCCCAACTGTACCCTTCCACCGACACGCTCATTCATTTGGCCAAACTGGTCCTCACCCTTAACAATTTCTCCTTCGAATGCTCCCACTTCCTCCAGACTAAAGGGGTAGCCATGAGCACCTTTATGGTCACCAGCAATGTCTGTCTTTTTGTTGGCAGCTACGTGGATTGCACCTTTTCCCACCCTACCTCCTGTAAAAATACCATACCATATTCCCAATTCCTCCACCTCCGCTGCATCTGCTCCCAGGAGGACCAGTTCCACCACAGAACACACCAGATGGCCTCCATCTTTAGAGACCGCAATTTCCCTTCCCACGTAGTTAAACATGCCCTCCAATGCATCCCGTCCAAATCCCGCACCTCCACCCTCAGACCCCACCCCTCCAACCGTAACAAGGAAAGAACCACCACTGTGCTCACCTTCCACCCTACCCATTTTCTCATAAACCAAATCAACTGCCGACATTTACACCACCTCCAAATGGACCCCACTACCAAGGATATATTTCCCTCCTCACCCCTTTCCACATTCCAAAAAGACCGTTCCCTCCTTGACTACCTGGTCAGGTCCACGTCCACCATACCCACCCACCCGCCCTGTCACCTTCCCCTGCCACTGCAGGAATTGCAAATCCTGCGCCCACACCTCGTCTCTCACCTGCATCCAAGGCCATATAGCAGCCTTCCAAATACATTAAAGTTTTAACTGTACATCCACCAGTATCATTTATTGTATCCGTTGCTCTCTTCTTCATTGGTGAGACTGGACGCTTTCGAGCTGAGCGCTTTAGATTGGCGAATGTGGTTCCGCCGTTGAAAACATTTCATCAGAAAAAGCAAGAACAGGTAGACCGGTGAGTCTAACATCAGTGGTGGTCAAAATGATGGAAAGGATTCTGAGACATGGGATTTACACGTGTTTGGAAAGGCAAGGACTGATTAGAGATAGCCAACATGGCTTTATGCGTGGGAAATCTTGTCTCACTAACTTGATTGAGTTTCTTTTGAAGAAGACAAAATGCGTGGCGTTGGAAAAGCATAGCAGGTTAAGCTGCATCCACGGAGTAGGATAGTCAACGTTTTGGGCATGAACCCAAGAGCAGGAATTGCAGGAAACATCCCATTAAGTTGCTTCTGAAATGTTTCCAAATCTTGCACATCCTCCTTATAATGCAGTGAAAGAACTGCACGCAATGCTCCAAGTGCGGCCACATGAGGGATTTGTATTGCTGCAGTAGTAGTGGGCAAAATGATGGAAAGGATTCTGAGACACGGGAATAACACGTGTTTGAAAGGCAATGACTGATTTGGGACAGCCAACATGGCTTTGTGCGTGGGAAATCTTGTCTCACTAACTTGATTTGAGTTTCTTTTGAAGAAGTCAAAGTCTGTGGCGTTTGTGGCAGGTTAAGCTGCATCCGTGGAGTAGGATAGTCGACGTTTTGGGCATAAACCCTAGATCGGGAATTGCAGGAAACCTTGCACAACCTTCCTATAATATGGCGACAGAACTGCATGCAATAATTCAAGTGCGGCCACATGAGAGATTTCTACTGCTGCAGCAAGACCTCGTTGCTCCGAAATGCAATCCTTCTAACAATAAATGCTGGTACTCTGTCTGCCTTCATAAACGTCTATCAACCTGCGTGGCACCTTTCAATATATCTGTATACATGAGCTGAGATCCCTCTGCTGATTTGCACGACCAAGACTCTTACATACCGTCCAGTTCTGCACATTCCTGTTGCACTTCCAGAGTGAAATACCTCACACTCCTCTGTATTAAAGTCCATTGTTCACCTCTTGGCCCGGTTCTGCAGCTTATCTATGCCTCTCTGCAACACCCTTCAGCACTATTCACAACTCCACTGGCCTTCGGGTCATCCGCAAAATTACTAACCCATCTTGAAAGCTATCATCTTGATTATTTACAAAAATGACAAACAGCAGTGACCCCAAAACAGATCGTTGCACTCCACCACTCAGAACTGAACACCACGATGAACATTTCCCATCAACCACCGCCCTCTGTCTTCTTTCAGATAGTCAATTTCTGATCCAAACCACATAATCGCCCTCAATCCAAGAACTCAACATTTCGTTCTTGGCCAACCGAGGGGAACATTATCAAACGCCCAATATATCACATCAACCGGTTCACCCTCATCCACCTGTTTGGGTCCCATAATAAAGAACTCAGTAAGGGTTGTGGGCACGAGCTACCCTTCACAAAACCGTATTTATTATCCTTAATAAACTTATTCCATTCTACATAAGTATAAA
The DNA here is from genome assembly GCF_037043375.1 of Chiloscyllium plagiosum. Taxonomy (NCBI): domain Eukaryota; kingdom Metazoa; phylum Chordata; class Chondrichthyes; order Orectolobiformes; family Hemiscylliidae; genus Chiloscyllium; species Chiloscyllium plagiosum. The sequence continues at coordinate 11,892,737 of NW_028270190.1, forward strand.
TCCTATCTCTTTTAACGTTTTCCAATACATTACGACAGCAGAATTGACGTTCACAAGTGGATAATTACAACGGTTATTTATACTCCTCTTGTTGAACAAGGGCCCATTTCTTATCGTCCAGGCTTATGACGCTATTACTGTAGACAAAAACGACATAAACATCAAAGCAAAGAGTTCTGCAAGCTCCTCCCCGCCTTTCTCGATAATCCTAGGATAAATACCATTCAGTCCAGGGGACATTTTTATTTTCACACTTCCAAAAATTGCTAACAACTCCTCCTTGTGAACCTCATCTCCATCCAATCTAGTAGCAGGTATCTTAGAAATCTCCTCTCCCACATTGTCTATCATCAGTGTGAACCTCGATGAATAATATTCATTTATCGCTTCGCCTACCTCCTCGGGCTGCACACAAAATTCCCTACTATTATCGTTGATTGGCCCTAATCTTTCTCTCGTCTTCGTTTATGACTGATATGCCGACATAAAGCTTCAGGGTTTTCTTTGATCCGATGTGCCAACGATTCCTCATGTCATGTCCTGATTGTTCTTCACTCTCGCTTTCGCTCATTCCTGGCTAACCTGTAACTCTCAAGCGCCCGAAATGAACCTGCACGTCTCAGTCTGACATTAGCCTTCTGTTTCGTCTTGACAAGAGATTCAACTTCGTTAGTAAACCACAACTCCTTCCCTCGAACACTATCTGCATGCCTGAGATGTACGTACGCATCAAGGTCACGCAGTAGCTGTTCCTTGAATAAGCTTTACTTTTTAATTATGCTCATTTCCTGCAGTTTCCTTCCCTATTCTTTGCATGCTAAACCTTGCCTCATCACATCATAATTGCCTTTCCACCAGCAACAACTCTTTGCTTTGCGGTAAATTACTATCACCACCCATTCCCCAGTTAAACATAATCGACTTGTGGTATCTATCATTGAAGTGCACACCTATCGCCAAATCTAAGACCTGGCCGCATTCATGACCCATTACCATTACCAATCCCGCCTCGCCCCTGTTAGGCTTGTCTGCATCCTGTTTCTGGAATCCCTCTTACACACATGTGATAAAAAAACTGACCCCTCTGAAGTACTCGAACTATTGTATTTACAGTCAATATTTGGAAAGTCGAAGTCCCCCACAACAACTGGACTGTTTCTAGCGCTCCTTTGCGGAAGCAACTTTGCTATCCTTTCCCCAACATCTCTGGAACTATTTGGAGACCTATCGAACTACACCCTCCGAATATAGAACCTCCATGCGTACCGCCCTCTGTGCACACTGATCGGGATTGTTATTGGGTCTGGCCATGCCTTTATTTTAATATTTTCAAGGAGGTAATGACATCTCTCCACGAAACTATTCTCAGTCATTCTCTGTCGTTTATAAACTCCCTGCCAGTTGTTCACATTTACATTGATTTTCTACGTGCAGTTTCACTCTCATATAATGATTTTCAAAATCATCCACCCCAACACACGCACGCACACACACACACGCACATAAACAAGCACACGTACACACCTGCATGCATGCACTCACATACACACACGCACGCACACAGCACACACGGACACGCGCACACAAATGCAGAGACACTCACACATACACACACGCACACTGACACACACTTGCACACGCAGATCGTCCAGAATCCTTACCATACACGCACACTCTGCACAGCTCACCATGCTGGGCTGTCGTCTTTTCCAGTTTATGCTTTCAGGGCTTGGCCTGGGAGGCAGTTTTTAAACATGACATGTCAAACCATTTTGCATGAACTGGCCATGCCTTTATTCAATATTCTTATTCTTTATATTTGGATCCTCCAGTTAGTCCCGATCCTCTGTTTGCATCTCAATGTTTCTCAACAGATTTCACATTAATGAATTGTCTGTTCCATTCTCTCATGTGAATCGTTCTGTCGCTCTGTATCTTTCCTTGGCCTTGATTGTTACCTCGGTAGTGTATCGTTGGCTGGCACTGTGACAAATAAACAGAAATAACAAAATAATGAAAAACAAATTTTACAATAAGCACAAACCACGGTGTGTATCGGCCTATTGTTCGATTCCTGATTTGTGACATTTCGTGCTTCATGTTGCACTAGGCTTTTCAGCAGATTTGTCTCACGGATTTGAAACTTGGTCTGGGCCTGTTTACTGAGCGACCGAGCAAACGCTTCACATATTATTGTAAAGGACCAGTCATCTCACTTGACGTTGATAGACTCCGACTGTTTATTTTTATTGAAAGTTAGTGGGTTGGTTTGGTGGAGGTTGTGCTGTGAACTGCCTCAGACATTCAAGGAGGCCTGAGGATTTGTCCACCTAACTATGGACAGGGCATGGCGATTGTAGTTACAGCATCATTATCTGCGAAATGAACAACAAATGGAGCAGTGTCTGCAGAGAGTGGAAACCATGAAACTATAGAATGAGTGTTGTGGGTAAAGAGATCTGCCATATCGAACCCCGGGGTAACGAAGAACGATTTCCCAAGCTACACAAAACCCAGGACCGCAGTGTGAGGGGATCCAGATTGAACAAGGAACTCGTCACAGAGTGGGGTCACTTTCTTCGACACAAAATGCAGCTTCACGCCAGGGGAGGGGGTTTCTGAGAGTGATTGTGAGAACCACAGTTTCATTCAGCTTTTGTGATCGACAAATTTCCGCAAAGGAGTTGATGATATATTGTCACGAGCATGATGTGTCAACGTGGCAAAATTGCAAATTGGGAGAAAGCAGAAGTCACCCATTTAAGATAAAGAGTATATTATACTTAAACTTTTAAAGATTAATGTCTGTGGGCAGCAGTTCGAGTTTCTAGAATTGAAAATGTGACAAAAAGCTGTTCGGTTAGATGGCCAAGCAGTTTAATCGCAGCTAAGTAATTTAAAAAGGCAGTTGGAGATTAAGGACCAATTCAATTTAATTTTGATGGCATTGACAATCTTGAATCAACCCTGTTATAAACATAAGAAAATGTCCACATGCTGTAATGACAGGGGAACTGGACAGAGAGGGGAAAGTCAACTGACATCTGAAAGGGGCGAGAGCGAAGGGACACCTGAGAACGAAATGCCATATTCTCAAAAGAAATCTCTGGGCTACGTAAACAGAAAATCACACGATCTCAGCATCAGCGACACTTGCCTGCCCGCACTCCATATCCCTTCATTTACTTAATGTCCAGCGACCAACGCTCTTTGGAAGTTTGAATGACATAGCATCATAAAAATATGATCTCTTCTATGCGATTGGCCCACATGTGGAAAAACCCACTCAGCATCTGCATTTCAAACACCTTTATATCTTAGAGAACTCAACGAGACTCCTGTTTAAACGTCAGTGAACTGCTTTTGAATTGCTTCCAATGCAACTACTTCCCTTATCATGCCAATGCATTAAGTCTGCAAACAGTCGTTCAGGTACAATTTCAGTAATTCCTTGCAAAGTTTCAGCAATTCTTCCTCTGTTATTTTCTACACTTGCATGAATGAACGCTGAAATTGCACTCGCCTTTCTCATTACCTGCTGTACTGCCCACTAGTTTTCTGTAACATGCTCGAGGAGACCCATAAATCTCTGCACCTAAACACTCTGTAGTTTCTCTCCATTTAGACAGTAAGTTACTTTCTGTTCGTCTGAACAGAATGGATAACAACATACTTATTCACGATATATTTTATCTGCCAAGTGTTGACCAAATCAATCCATGACCATTTCATAATTAATTACATATTAATTGCAATCTACTTTACCACCTGTGTTCGTGTTATCTGAAACTTTGTCTGTAGTGTATCCTATCCTCACATTCAAGTGACATAACAGATTGCAAATAGTTGGTACCTGAATTCTGAACTTTCCAGCATCCCCAAGGTTCGGCAACCAGAAGGCTTCACTTCCCTCTTCCATCTCAGTACATTTTGTTCGTTCACCCATTCTCTATCCAACTACATAACAACTCCTAACTCCGTATTAACTCTTCAGGATCCTCATCATCAATATCGCTTTTCACAATTTTAAACAACGTGATCAAATTATACAATCACGATTTATCCTCTATGACACTTGCTGACTCTGATAAATTCTGGTTTGACTTTATAAATCTCCTGTTTTTCATTCCTTAATAATAGGCGAGAACAATTTGCCTTCAATTCCATTAATTTTCTCATTACTTTTAATTCCTTAATGCAGAATGATATTCAAAATTCTTGGTTTTTCTAGAGCATATACATTCCCTTCCAATTCCTGTGACTGGCACAAAGCTTTGAAAGATCTGCTCCTACCACTGTGTGAGAGGCATGAGTTTGGGAATGGTTACAGTATGTCTTGGTTTACAAAACGGATGGGCTGTATGTCATCCTGGTTTTCCTACTTTGTTGTCACGTTTAAAGGACTATCCTGAGTAATAGGCTCAAGGTTTGTTGTCCTCCTGTTGCTGCTGTGCAATGAGCTCTCATGGGCTGAATGACGTCCTTCTATCCTAGAGAACCAATGTCAATCACGTTGTGGCCTTTTCCAGTGATGCAGACTTGAGAAGGTGGAAACTACACAGGATACTGGTGCTGCATGAATTGGTCCCGGTCCGGTATTACAGGCTCCAGGGGCTGACTGGCCTCCTCCTGCAACTGTATGTCACGTTCCAGCAGCTGAATAACCTCGTCCATTACTCATGTAATAAGATTGACGGCCTGAAAATTATTTGGATGTTCTGTGTAAATGCCTGGAGAACAGTAATTGGCATCTTTCGCTGACTCCTTCCAGTCTTCTATGACAAACCAAGATAATTTTTCACTCTAATAAACAGCGAAGTGCATAGAATCAAACTGATCATCCTTTCCTTTCAAGTTAGGACCTACATTGTACGAATCTGTTGAGGGAGCCATCGCCTCGGAATATAATAATATCTTGTTCTCAGTAAAGAAACAAAATCTGTCGAAATTTTTCCAGCTGTGATCTCGCGAAGATCCTGTGTAGCAGCAACACGTTCTCAGTCTTTTGTCAGCTTCACAGCTAGTTTAGTAAATTCGCAGCTCTCTGGTGAAATACAGTATTGTTGAAAGATCATTGCCGTTCTCTACTACAACAGCATAACAAAAAAAACTGATGAAATGTCACAATGACGCTTAAGAAGAAAAGAAGAGGTGTGGGGAGATGAACTCAAAGACGTTAGTGGCTTCAGCAAACATCTCACGCGAATCTAACATCAGTGTTCCCTGAGCCCACATCACTCATATTCCACCGAATCTGCGAATGTGAAGCAAATAAACAGCAAGGAGAAGCAAACATTGGTATAAGTTATATATCAATCTGAAAATTGTAAAAGACATGTTTGACATGTTGCACGTCAGAAAATTAGGTGTACAAATTTGTGGCTTCCACAACAATAATTTTACTTGTCTTAACCCAAGTGAATACGACTGATGGAAAAAGAATTTCAGGAACGAGACTGACATGGTTTGCTGTCAGGGTAGATTGAGCACACAGCTAAAGATAAGGCGACTTTTCTTTTTAATTTGTTGTTGAGTAATCAGAAGGGGTAATTGAAAACCTTGCTTTAAATGGGCTTTGGGAGTCATGGTCATGATATCTTGAGGTTTACGCAATGTCTGAATGCAAAACAGTTTTGCTGTTATTTCACATTATGGCCAAACTTTGAGTCAAGCAAACCATGAAGTTCTGTGGGCAACTTGGCATAAGTGAATTGGAAAACTACATGGGAAAGACTTAATGGACGACAGGTAATGTCTGTTGCTTATAGAAACAATGCAACGTGGACAACATACATATCCCTCCAGATGCAAACAGGAAAGGGAAAGTTAACTTAATGATCGTTAACAAAGGTAGTTAACGGTTGGCTTATATTAAAGGAAGCAGCTCAGAATAAAATGACAGATACTGTGGTTAGGAGGAGGTGAGGAATGCAGACATTTGAGGTCAGAGTCGAGAGTGTGCTGCTGGAAAAAATAGCAAGTTCGGAAGCATCCAAGAAGCTGGCAAATCGACGTTTCGGACAAAAGCCTTGCATCAGGAATGGTGAGGACGTGATGAACGGCCCATTGCGGACGAACGACTTATGCCCAAAACATCGAATCTCCTGATTCTCAGACATTGTGTTTACCCACTGGGAAAGAAAAATGAGGAGAATGCAATCTAATAAGAAACATAAATAGTGATGAAACGCTTCTGTCAGTATTTGAAAGGAAAATAAAAATATTAAAATCAAATCTGGAAGTGTGAATGTGTGGGCAGAAAATTTTGTTACAGAGAACACAGGAATTACATGGAAAATGAACAATTACTTCAGGTGTTTCTTAAAGTGCTAATAGCCATACATTCCGCAAGAAATGCAAAGTGACCATGGGAGTTGTGTACCTAAAGACTCCAGTCATCCATATCTGTGATGGAATCGCCGGTTTGAGCGTTAATATGTCTAACGGACTACATGTAGGCCACGCTAGAATTTCGGAGGAAGCAGCAAAAGACATTGATTTCACTGATTTAATTGAGCTCTACTGTTGAACGTATACACATTATACAGTGAATAATTTCAAGACAGGATACACAGCACAATTTTACGTACAGATGTGAACTCTCCTTCTTAATTTAAACACATCAACGCAGAGAATGTTTATTCCGTACAGTAAAATGTCGAGTGGCCAAGGACTATTCTGAGTAAAAATTAAAAACTTTATTTCTTAAAATATAACTGAGTATAATTAACAAACAACTGCTTAACATTCCTTATTTTAACCTGTCTGTAACCTTCCCATCTGCAATACGATTCCGATAAAATTCCCAGTTATGATTGACAAAGCAACTCTTCTTATCTCAAAGCCAGGCAGCTTTAGGTTCTTTTATTTGTATCTTCCTGTGTCTTACGTTTTTCTTCTTAGGATTTTTTGCGTCACAGATTATTGATCGAAAAGCTAATTTTACGACAGTTATTTTTCTGGGCCGTGTGCATATGTCCTTGGCTTGGCAGTTCTCCTTTTAACAGTTCAACTTTCTTCCGGTCTGCTACACCAGGACATTGGATTACATCAATTGGATTGTAATTTTGTCAACATACTCAATTCAAGCTTGATTAGAAATTCGTTTTTTTTTCGGAATATAATTTGAACTGCATAATTAGAATTTTTTTGTCATTTCCAGGCAACCAATTACTACAGTAGCTGGAGCACATGTATACAGTGAATAATTTCAAGACAGGATACACAGCACAATTTTACGTTCGACAGTAGAGCTCAATTAAATCAGTGAAATCAATGTCTTTTGCTGCTTCCTCCGAAATTCTAGCGTGGCCTACATGTAGTCCGTTAGACATATTAAGTCTTATTGATAACACTTGCTGCTGTCTCTGCTAACCTGTAACTCTTTATAAAGTTATAGTTCACCCACACATTCATAACATCACTCCCTTATGTAAACTGAACAAACATAATCAAAAATTGTTTCATTTTATTTTCTCTTCTTTTGAAAAACATGCAGATGCGTTTAATGTAAGTATATTTAACTTCTTTCCACACACACAGGCAGTCACACACACAGACAGACACACACACACACACGTAAATATAACATTAAATAAAGACAAAACTCATCGAAACTCTATCAGTTAAATCCACGATAACACATCTGCGAGTACATTCTTCTGAACCGCACCGTGTATGAATTTTAAATTAAAAGGCTATTTCATTAGTTTCGAACCAAATAGTCTCATATTATTACCTTTAAAACGTTCTGACAATGTGCTGATTGCGGTCAGTAAACAAACTCAGTCCGACTCCTTGTTTATGGTATAAACACATAAAAATATTTTAAGGCCAGTACCAAACTCATTAGCTCCTTTCCGATTGTAGAGTATTTCGTCTGTGGATGTTAATCAACTTCAAAAGGTCACCAACTGATAGTTCAATCCCATCCTCATCTTCCTCCAAGTGTTCAGCTCAAACTCCAATGTCACTAGCATTCATGGCGACTTTTATATGTTTTGAAAAATTTGGTGCAGCTCAAACGGGTTTGGTGGTTACTATCGATTTCAAATGTCAAATGCCTCCTGGTATGGTTCTGTACAACTAAACTTTGATTCCTTCTTCAGCAAATTGGTTAACGGTGCAACTACAATGCTGAAGTTTCGGACAAACGTCTGATAGAATCCGCTGAGTCCGAAGAATCAAACAAACATTTTATTTCAGGTTGGTCGATAGGCTTCGTCTTTGTGCTCTGTTGAGTCAACCGTGCACGGCAGATGTTTTGTCTCAAGAACGTCACCTCTGCTTTCGCGAAATTTCACTTTATTTAAATTTATCACCAGTTTTGCTTTTCATATTAATTCAATAAGCTTTGCCGACTGTGCCACGTGATCATTCAAGGACTTGCTAAAGATCACTACCTTGTCCAAACAGACTGCACAGTTTAGTAACCCAGCCACAGCTCTTTTCATGAATCCTTGGCGGGAACGTTCTTCATTCCAAATGACATCACTTTGAACTGATATAGCCCATTTGGGGTTTCAAACGCTGAAATATTTTTTTGCCATCTCTGTTAGAGTTACCTGCCAGTAACCATGCATTAAGTCCAACTGGCTTGTCCGACTTTCTTGACACAGTCCTTCAATCTCGGCTATGGATATAAGTCCGATTTTGTAACGGCGGTTACCTTCAAATAATTGACACAGAATCATTGAGTCACATCTGGTGTGAGAACAGAGATAATTGGAAAGCTCCACTCGCTCTGGCTTGTTTCATTAATGTCCTCCTCGGGCATGGACACCACCTGCATCTAGATCTGACTGACTTTGAAATTTTTAAGCGAATATGGGTGTTGTTTTATCGGAACAGTGTTCCCTATGTCCAGTTCATGTACAATAGCGGTATTCCTCCACATTGGATTCTTGTATATGCCCTTATACTGCGGTAAGAAATCATTCACCTCCGATCTGTGCCCCTGAGAGACAGATAGATTACTAATCTATCCCACTCCTCAAGGTCTTCTTAATTTTTAATCCATTTTGAGGCAACTCAAAATCCACATCATTTCGATTTGATTGCTCACTCTGCGGGGCAGTATCTAACACATGATGTAATCCAGTGTAACACGGTTTCAACGTGTTCACATGACATACCCGACAGCTTGATTTTTCTCTGTCTGCCGTCTTTACTAGATATTACATCTGACTCAACTTTTTCTCAATTTGATAGGGACTACTAAACTTGGCATTGAAGCGATCTCCCGTCACTAGTAACAGAACTAGCACGTTATCTCCTTGGGAAACCGTCCAAATCTCCGAGGTTTTATCTGCTCCTATTTCATTCTACTCTTTACCTTATTAACGTGCTGCTTAGCGGACTGATGTACTCGATTTAATCTCTCCCTCAACTCTGATGCATGATCTAATTGTGAGATCTCCGAAATTTTCCTAACAATTGTTCTTTAATTGATTTCAATGTCTTATCATATCATGTCCAAATATCAACACAAAGGGAGTAAACTAATTAAAGTCGTTTGGGCATCTCTCATGGTAAACAATACGAATGGGATAACTATATCCCAATCATTTAGTAATCCTGTCAGTATGCTTTCAACATTGTCTTCAACGTCGTGATGCAAACTTTCTGATGTTCCCTGGAATGCATGATGACACACACTGGATGTAAACAGATGTATACCTAAACAATCGATAACCTCCTTGAACAGCTCACGGTAAAATTTGACATTTGGCTAACTGAATCTCTCTGGGTAGGCCATGCCGTGTGAAGAAAGTTGCTAGTTCCTCTACTGCACGTTATGCTTGATTCTCCATAATGGAGTTGCCTCTTGAAATCTGGTAGACACAATGATTATCGTTAATAAATAATGGTTCGCACTTTTAGTTCTCGGGAGGGGACCAACACCATCAAGTATAACACGGGTGAAAGGTTCTTTAAATGCAGGAATTGGAAACAAATTTCCTCGTTTTTGACAGTCACTGGCTTACCGGGGAGAAAGTACCACGCCCACCCTCCCCTCATTTATCTCTCCACCCTGCAGGCACTCTGCCTGCATTCGTGATGAAGGGCTTCTGCACGAAACGTCGACTTTCCTGCTCCTCGGTGGCTGCCTGGAGTGCTGTCCTTTTCCAGCACCACTCTAATCTAGAATCTGGTTTCCAGCATCTGCAGTCCTTGTTTTTACCCAGTCTGTGGCTTACCTGCAATTTGGCACGTTTGATACAAACAACAACATTTACCCACATCGTTGTGAATCTAGTACAATAAATACCTTCGCCTGAGTCGTTCATACTCCTCAGTGACTTCATGTAAATAGTTAATGTGCTACCCATAACACTTCCTGCCTGCATGCTACTGGCAACACAATCTGCTGCACTCTGGACCATGTCTCCTCTGCACTAACTTGTCGTGGTCTCACTTGCCGTCTGAGGACCTTATATTTCAGATAATAAACTTCCAGAATACGTTCTGCCTTCTTTTCAGAGTATACATCCACATATATATCTTTTCCAAATTTGTCTTGCGGTTGCATGCCTCTTAGCCTTTCAGGACTAAACATTTCTGTCTGGCCCTCCGACTGTTCAGGTTTGTCCTGTACCATTACATCAATCAGGGTACCTTCTAACTGAACCTCAAGCACTTCATCTTTCTCTTTACTTTCATCTTTGTGCTCTGACATGTGATAATGGGATCTGTTTAACACACAGTTTGGGAGAATACCAGGATATTACTGTTCTAACTTCTCAGTTTCTTGATCTTCCTTAGGCTTCTCCAAAATAAGGTGTATAACTACCACCGTGGATCCTGCCAAATCACTCCCAAGAACAATCTGAATTCCTGGAACTGCCACTCTGTTGAACGCTCCCACTGCAACATCCCCAGTCTTAAATTGACACTCCAACCTGAACCTACGTAGGGGAACGCCAATAGGTGTCCATCCATCCCACAAATTACCACACTCTCGTGTAACAGATCGGAAAGAGTGCATAATCGCTCATACCTTACTATCAGAGATCGGTTAGATCCTGTAACTCTTAAAATTATAACTTGTTGTTTTTCTCTTCCTCTTCTTTCCGAGTAAACTTAACCCACAGATGCAGAGATCAAGTCTCACTCCATGCCCGGCCCCTGCCGACGCTGTGCACTCTCCTGTGGCTCCGCTGGTCTCATTCGGATCTCCTTTCGTACCTTCACTAATGTCACTTGCTTAGCTTCTTTTACTGCATCTATTTTCTACAACGCCATTCTTTAACGACCAATACTGTTGCTTTAAGGGTCCCACTTTGCTACAGTGGAATAAACTAAAGCCTTGCACAACCTTTTCGCCCTCTCGGGTTTCCTTTGGATCCTGTGGCAAAATCTTACCAGTACTATCTTCTCTTGGTTTAGCAGAGTAGGATCTCGCCTTCACTCAAATTCTATCCCTCAGGGGACATAACCCTGTCTGGAAGGCTGTCTTCTGCACCAGCATTAAGTCATCTGCTACGTCTGCTGTTATTCTCACTTCTGGAACGTACTTTCTTTGCACGTGACGTCTTACCGTCTCTCGTAGTTCGTTTTTAATCTGCTCCAGCTGAATATTTTTTCTTCGAGATTCAAATGTCCTATTTTCAAAGCAACCACCAGTCGATAAAAATGACTCTGTTTGTTTCTTTCGAACGCAACGTAAGTCTCACCTGGTTCCTCCATTTTGTTTCGGAACCGTGGTCAATATGCTTCTGGTACCAATTTATAAGCGCTTAAAATAGTCTGTTTAAACTCTTCATGATCCCTTGACACCTCATTTGAAAGTACGGCATATACCTCACTAGCTCTGCCTACCAGTTTAGTTTGAACTCGCATTACCCATATATCCTTGGACCAGTCTAACTACCTACCAAATTTTTCGAATGAAATAATGAAGGCATCCAAATCTGTCTCATCACAATATCGCAGAATTTTAACATATTGATATACATCACTACGTTATCTTCTAATTTCATATTATTATTTGATTTACTGCGTAAGTCGCAAGGTCGCAATCCAAATTCTCACCCGCTTTCTCACTCTTCTCTGTCTCTATCTCTAAGCCTTTGTTCTCTCTATTTGTTCAGCTAAGGGTCTTAATATCTCTAAATTTCCCCTCTCTCTCTTCTCTCTTTTTCTCTTTCCATCTCCCTTTGTATATCTTCTAAGTCCATTTTCCTCAACTGTAGTTTAAGTTTTTCTATCTCTGCCCAACCTTTCTGTTTCTCTGACACTCCGAAGTATTTGAGTAACCATTTTAAATTTCAGTTTCACTTTTGTCCTTGGTTAAACGCAAGCCTAAGTTATTTGTTATTTGTGCAACTACGGTGTTTTTTTCCTTCAAAACTTTCTTGGCAAAGTTGACAATCATCTTCAAATCGCAGACCCACTTTTGCAATTCTAAGACCCATTTCTGTCACTTCTAATTGAATCAACAGCAAGTCACCAAAATTAAAATAATTCCCTCACTTACGTTTTATTTAATGATCTAGGACACTAACCCGCAAGTCTTTTAATTCCCTGGGATTTTTCGTAACTCCAAGTCTATTCAAATCTGTCTAAACCAGATTAACTCACGGACCTGAGCCCCCAAACAGTCATAACACAGAGTAAACTTTCCTGCTTAATTTAATGCCAGCAACACAGAGAATACTTATACCATGCAGTAATCTATATCAATTCGAGTGGCCCAGGACTATTTAAAGTAAAAATTAACAACTTTATTTCTTAAAGTATAACAGAGAATAATTAACGAACAACTATTTACCATTCCTTATTCTAACCTACCTGTTACCTTCACTTCTATAATATTCGTGCGATAAAACTCTAAATTAAGATTTACAAAACAATACTTCTCATCTCAAGACTATGGAGTGTTAGCTTCTTCTTTTCTTCTTCTTTGGAATTTCTGCGTCGCAGCTTAGAGATCGGAAAGGTACTTTCAAGAGAGCTATTTTTCTGGGCAGTGTGCAGATGTTGTTGACTTCGCAGTTCTCCTCTCAACTGTTCAGCGTTCCCCAAGCTTATACCCCCCAGAGCATCATGTTATCTCAATTGGCATTCAAGATTGTCAGTGTAGTCAATTCAAACTTGATTAGACATTAGTAATTTTTTCAAGATATAATTTAAACTGACTGACCTAAAACGAACCTCTTTTTTGTCATTTCTAGGCATTCAGTTACTCCAGCATCTGTAACGCATGTAACATTGTGCTTTATTGAGAAGACGTTTTGCTGTCACTGCTAACTTTTAACTCTCTTTCAAGGTATACTTCACCCACATCTTCGTAACAGGTACATATTCTTCAGAACAACTCCTTCGGGTGCAAACAGAACATAAAGAATTGCAAAATATCAAGCATTTTCGACCTTACCTAAAACAAAATCACAGTAATATATTATAAAATTTGTGACGATAAGTTCAGAATCATAGTACTTCCACGATAATACAGTAATGAAAAGAAATTCCTGAGAAGAAAATTCGTGACAAACCCCACGTAGTCCATTTCATGCATCTGGGCTGGAGGATTCAGCGGTAAGTTCCCCGTGAGGAATCATTTCAGCTTTTAGATCAGGCCTGATAAGGTCTGCTTGTTTAGTTTGGGCAGAGAAGGCAGAGCGCGAGGGAGTTCAGAAAGATAAAATTACGTGGGGCCTAGACAATATAGATAGACAGCCTGTTAAGAGAAGCGTTATGATCAATGAAGCATACTTTTAATGGGAAGCGTTTGAGGTTTAGAGAGGATGTGTGGCTTTCATTTTCATCCAAAATGTGTTGGTGATATAGAATGCATCTCCTGGAATGATAGTTATGGCGTATAATCTGACAACTGTGAAAAAGTGGTCATAACATAATGGTAACGAGCTTCGTGTAGGAAAGTGGGACTATTGTCGATCACACTATATTTCTGCTTGGACAAAGTCTACTTTTCTGTGATTATCTGATTGTGGAACGTTAATAGTTGAACAACGTAAGACAGGACTCGATGGATTTCTGAAGAGGATGTTAACAACGGGTATAAACGGGAATAGTAATAATAATAATAATGCCTTCTGTATGTATGCGAATGCTAAACCTAAGAGAAAACAAGAGCAGGATCCTTACTGTCGGAAACTAGAGCAAGTGGATGAGAGACGTGGCATACCTATGAAGTAATTACTTCAGTTCTGTCTTTACAGAAGTTAAAAAAGTCTTCGCTTTAATACAAGGAGCCTTAAGTCTGGTGAAAAAGAAAGAATATAACGAAATTAGGAAATTAACACTCTTCGTTAAATTATTGGCATTGAAAGTAAAGGGCATATTCAAAGTCAACATAGACTTATGAAATTGGTATCATATTTGAGATACCAACTGGTAGATGCATAACAGCAAAGTTCCAAATTCTGTGCAATTGGATTTTCAGAAGCACTTTTCACAAAGTTCCATGTTGACAGTGCAAAATCGCATTTTGTGGGATGGGAATTCATTTGAAGACATGGTTTTAGAATGGAAAAGCTGACAAAATTTGGGAACAAAATCATCTTCTTGGATTGGAGTACTTGTTGGTTATCGCAGGGATCATTGCTTTGACTCTAGTTATTTACAATAAATATGTAAATTTGTTTGAGGGAACCAAATCCAATATTTCCAAGTCTGCTGACAGCACGACATGAATTTGGATTGTGAGTGGAGAGGAAAATATAACATAGCTCCAAGATGATTGAGATAAGTGGATTGAATGGGCAGATACGTGTGAGATGAAAAGAAAAGTTAGGAGTTGTGACGTAGTGCGCGTTGGTGGCAAAAATACGCCAGCAGCCTAACACCGGAAAAGAGATTGGTTGTAAGTGTTGATTTATAAAGAGACATGTGCTCCTATTTTATGTTATATATTATTTTCTCTAAAGTCCACGCAGGGCAGTGAGTTCAGGAGTTGGACGCCAGTACACCGAATGGAATTATCATACTGACCAGTGCACATTGGCCCACCAATTGGGTAATTGCAACAGTGGAAAAGATGTGGTTCCACATGTCCATCAAACAGCGAAAGCAATATTGCAGGAGCAGAAAGCGGTTCGAACGATAAGTGGGGTGTTGAACTTCATTTCAATGAGATTTGATTATCGGAGGAAGAATGTCTTCATGCCGCTGTATAGGCCTTGGTGAGATCTCATCTCGAACATTATGAAGTATTTTTTGCAGTTTTGGTCTCCTTGACTAATAAATGACAAACTGGAACTTGTGGGAAAGCATTAAAGATGACCAGACCGATATCTGAGTTAAGACCATTGTTATATGAGCAGACTTTGAGTCGATTGGGCCTGCATGCAATGACATTTGGGAAAATGAGTGGAGATCTCTGTGAAATATGCCAGAATCTGACAGGGCACAACAGATTAGAAGCAGGGATGACACATTCCCCTGGCTGGGACTTCTGAAGCAAGGGGCCACAGTATGAGGTACAGACAGGCCAGTATGCATTGATGTGAGAATAATTGTCCGCACTCTGATCGGAAGGATATGGGGAATTTTCTACCACATAAGGCTGTGGAAGCCTCGGCACTGAATATAAAAGAGAAACTATTTCTCGACACTAAAGAAATGGAGAGAGCAAGGGGCTATGCTGTGGAGATTGTGAATCAGCCGTCATTGCAGTGAGTTATCCAATAACAGGTTATCGAATCAAAACAAAAGTAACAGTAAGCCTATTACAAAAGGGACTACATTCTAAGTGAATCTGTAAAAAAAATATTTCAATGAAATAGTACAGTAAAGAATCACGTAAACATTACAATCACAGACTGCAGCTTTCACAAATTCTTCATAAGAAAGCGTACGATCCTACTGACCACGTGAAGCTAATGTGGAGTGCCATTCCTCCATAAGATTCTCCCTCGGTTTGAATTACGGTTCGCATCAAAATGTTTCTTGGCTTGTAAGCTTGATTGCATTCCTGTCTGAGGTGATCTAATTGATTTTGCGTTTTGCACACAGAGGTAAGTTTCGATGTCACCTCGTGCTGGGGAATTGAATCTGTAACACTGAATGGGAGTTTCCTTTACAAATAAAAATTCCAATTTCACTAATGCCTTTATTGCCAAATCGTGTTTCATAATCATGCACTTTCGGAGAACTGCCTGTATATTGAATGGAGGAGAAATTTGAAAGACGTAATGGACTACCGCAGTTCCTATTTTACCATTTCTGTTGGTCAATCATGTTAAAGGATATGTACACTATGGGGAAAAGTGCATTGAGGACTTGTTTGTCGATGAAATGGAAAGGAAGGAGGTTCAATGCATTGAATGGCCTACTCTCTTCCGGATGTTTCTGTGCCATCTGTGGGAAAGCTCTGTCAGTGTTGTCACACACTCTCAGATGTTAGGATGCAGGCCACTGTAGGGTGGGCAAGACAGTGTATCCAGTTTCCTTTTCCAATACGGAGGCTGGGCCCAGGCGTTTCGTCCAGTTAGAGACTTGATGAAATGTTTAGTATAACTGAGTGTCTTGCTTCAATATTTCAGCGACAATTGACAAATTTATCACATGACAGTGAGTCTGGAGTGAGTTTTGGCCAGACCAGGAGAAACAGAGTAGACTTTCGTCCGAAAAGTACGTTGGTGACGCAAGTTAGTGTATATAATTACATTTGTTTTAAGGTCATTATTACTGACTCCTGATTTCAAATGTCCATTTTTATAAAAAGTTTTTCGCTTCCACCAGCTGCGAGACCATTAGACACGTTTACATTACTAGTCCAGTGGCATTTTCTCAATACTAGCATTTCCACTTGAGGTCCCATTGAAGATTACACTGAGCAGGTTATTGATAGCTCTGTCAAAAATAACTTCCTCGATTTTGACGATCGTGATCGTACTCGGGGGTAGTAATTGCTCAAATTGTAATGATTTTTCTTTCAGAGAACTGAACATGGTTGAATAACTTTCAACATTGTCAGGGTATTGCGCAGTTGGAATGGAACAGTTTCTACAGGGTCACAGGTTATGCAGCACAGGTATTCAGTCCCATGCAGGAATATTGTCACAGTCCAATGTTCAGCCGCTCTTCATGTTATATGCAGCGAATCGAATTGGTTGAAGACTGACATCTGTGATTCTGTCAACGTCATGATGAGGGTGAGGTCGATCATGCCCTGAACAATTCTGGCTGAGGACAGTGCATGTACTGCATTTTTGTCTTTTACATGGTCTGAATAATGTGGGGACGTTTGTGAAGCGTTTTACTCCAGTGAACACTTTTAAATACTCCATCACCATTTATGACTGAATGTAGCAGGAGAGTTAAAAATCACACAACACCAGGTTATAGTCCAACAGGTTTAATTGGAAGCACACTAGCTTTCGGAGCGCTGCTCCTTCATCAGGTAATTGTGATCCACAATCACCAGATGAAGGACCAGCGCTCCGAAAGCTAGTGTGCTTCCAATTATATCTGATGGACTATAACCTGGTGTTGTGTGATTTTTAACTTTGTACACCCCAGTCCAACACTGGCATCTCCGAATCATGTAGCAGGAGAGCAGAGCCTCGATCTGACGTCTCCGTTTTGGGATAATTGTGCCCGCTCTATCAGATATTATTTGTGCTATTTTAAATATTATCAGCAAGATGTGATAGCTTGATCGTGTGGTAATCAGTTCACATCGTTCTGAAACAGGCGTGCGCACAACCACACTCGTCACTAAACGATACATTGGCCTACAGGTAACTGCAAATTGAGGGTGACGAAACGTCTGGAAGTGTAAACCTCCTGCTTAACTTGCAAACTACACCCAGAACCTCAACCTGAGCTATAATTCTTCTCAAAACTCGCTAATACATTCTACGTTTTGAGTGTAAGATAAACTAGACAATGTCGTAGGGAGCCCGAGAGGGAGAAGGTATGAAATATGAAGAACAGGCGTAATGCCGTCAAGTTGTGAAGTTAAGAAATTGAATGTTATCTCCTGCAGGCAGTGACTTACCAATGTATAAAGGGAGATTTTACTCGAGCTTGGACTGCACTTCATTGGAACATAGCAGCAGCCCAGAAGGGAAGTAACATAAGAAAATAAGGCCATAGGATTAGAAATTAGTCTATTCGGTCCATCGAGTCTACTCTGTCATTTGGTTATGTCCGATAGATTTTAGATTACATTCCAGTGTGGAAACAGGCCCTTCGGCCCAACAACTCCACGCCGACCCGCCGAAGCGCAACCCACCCATACCCCTACATTTACCCCTTACCTAACACTACGGGCAATTTAGCATTGCCAATTTACCTGACCTGCACATCTTTGGACAGTGGGAGGAAACCGGGGTACCCGGAGGAAACCCACATAGACACGTTGAGAACGTGCAAACTCAACATAGTCAGTCGCCTGAGGTGGGAATTGAACCCGGGTCTCCGGCGCTGTGAGGCAGCAATGCCAACCACTGTGCCACCGTGCCACCCACTTTTCACACCTGCTTTCCTGCTTTCTATCCATAACCTTTGATCTCTTGTTAATCATGTGTTTATTTACCTCTGTATTAAATATACTCTATGATATGGCCTCCACAACCTTCTGTGGCAATGAATTCCACAGATACACTACTCTCGAGCGAAGCATATCTCTCTTTATTTCCACCCTAAAGTATCTTCATTTTTTTTTTCTGGAGCAGTGCACTTGGATACTTGTTTCTCCTTCCAATGGAATAGTCTTCCAAAAATTCCGTTCCGTCCAGGGTGAGGAGTATTCATCACATGTTAAGCCTTTCATTCGTGGTATAATTCTCATTAAACTCCTCGAGAAACGCTCCAGGGCCATTGCATCCTACGTAAGGTATGACGCCCATAATATTCAAAATGTGGTCTGAACACAGCCTTATAAAGCTTCAGAAACCCCGTTTTTATATTCTGATCCTTTCGAGATGAAGGACCCCATTTTATTTGTCTTCCCAGTTGCCAGCTCAATCTCCCATTTCACAGTAAGTGCATACCGGACTTTGAATCCAAATTTCATTCCACCTCAGAATTCTGATATTTTTTCGCATTCAGCAAATAGTGAATGATCATATTTTTCCTGTTTAAGTGCATGATCTCGCAATGTCACACATCATTTTCCATCTGTCATTTCTTTGCCCACTCTCCTAACCTATCTATATCTCTCTGCAACCTCGCTGCTTCTTCAATACTACATATCCCTCACCTATCTTTCTCTGAGTTTCGAACATAGCCAGAATGACCACAGTTTCTTCATTCCAATTATTTACGGAAAAAGTGAAAAGTTGTGATCCCAACACTGACACTTCTAGAACACCACGAGTCACCGGCTTCAATCCTCAGAAGGATAATGCTTTCAACAACCTCTTCGTTCTGTCAGACAGCCAATCTTCTACATAAACTAGGAGCTTGCCTCTCACACCGTAATCCCTTTTCTTTCTGAGCAACCTCTTGCCCGATACCTTTTCAAAGTCCTTCTAGAAATCGAGATAGACAGAATTCTTTGGCTCTATTTAGTCTAGCCTCCTAGAAGAATTCTCATTGGCATGAGAGTAAGGTGCTTTCTCGAAAGAGAGAGAAAGCAGAAGTCATGTCTATTCCGAGAAACAGAATGGAAATTTTCCTCAAAACATTCTCCTTTTGGTCTCGCCAATGGAAAGGAGACTGGATTATGAACAGCAGTGACAGTGGACTGAATCAAAAGAGGAGAAGTGAAATGCTGCTTCACCTCTAAGGTGCGTTTGGCCCCTTGGACAGTTAGAAGCAAAGAGGTTAATGGCACGTGTTGCAGCTTCTGCAATTGCATAGGGGGTGCCATGCGAGATTGAATAATTGTTTCGGGTGATAACGAGTTTCACAGAGGACATGGTCCCCGTTGAAGGCTCACAGTGTCTGGGAGGAGAAGATGTGTTTGATGGTGCTGTCCTGTTGGAGTTTGAAGACGTGGTATGGAATGATTTTTGAATATGGAACAAGCGCAGATGAAGGGAAGACAAGTACATCTATGTCATTGTTCTGGGAAGGAGGGGAAGAGTTGAGTGCCGAAGCATGACAGATGGGTCACTCCAAGCTTACCATTGGAATGTGGAATAATCGAATAAAAATGACAGAAACGGGGAAACTGGGAGAATGGAGTTACCCTCAGTGGACCATGTGTTCAGCCACGTACGGAGGTTCCCCAAGAAACACTGAAAATAATCAATCATTTCACTTGCAGAGTCATGTCGTATATCTGCTCTAAAACGGAACGTGAAAACAGACCCCGGTGAAGGTCAGTGGATTTGTGGGAGAGACTTTGAAACTGATATTTCATAACGCTCAGAAATGATAGACTATCGTCAAGAACAAAGATTCGACAATCAAGTAAACCACCCATGGGTTCCCAATGGCTGTCAAGGATACTATTGCATCACACAGTAATTTAATCACGTTGGTAAGTACGAGAGTCGGCGAGATTTGGGATGTTCACTATTGGAAAAAAGGGGCGATAATATAAAGAAAAAAGAGAAGTTTGTCTTATAAAACTTCCAAGATTTATTTTAAAATACATTTGGCATTAAAAGCTTTTCTGTTTATTTTCTTTTCAAAGTTTACAATGTGTGTGCGACCCTCGGAAGGAAATCAGGATAGTACATGTGGGACACTTGGAGAATTCGTCTGGGGATCAGCTTCCTGGATTAAGCAGAGAATTTAAACCAGTATTTTGCATCATTCCTCACAGGGGACGACACAATTTATTCCAATAATTTAAGCAAAATAGTTGTATGATTTTTTTATGGAATCATCGAAACTCTACAACGTGGAAACAGACCAATTGGCGCAGCAAGTACACACCGACCCACCCGCTACCATTTTACTTTGCATTTCTCCTGACTAATACGCCTAACCGACACATCCCTGTTAACCGTGGGCAATTTAGCATGGCCACTTCACCTCACCTGCATATCTTAAACAGGCTATTCATAAATAACTGGACTGTTGAAAGAAATCCACGCAGACTTAGTAAGAATGTGCAAACTTCATTCAAACAGTGACGTGGAACTGAAATCTAAACCGGATCCCAATCGCTTTGAGGCAACAGTAATCACCACTGCGCCACCGAACCCAGCCATAAGATCATGCTCTCTCTTTAACAAGATGAACAAGGCTTCATTTTTCAAACAGATCGTACCAATTTCAGACAACATAGCAAAACTGATACTTTATTTTAAGAAAGGTTGTTAGAGAGTGACTGGCCGCGTGGTGTGTCCACACATCTGTCGATTTTCTGAGTATTCCTGCGAAACTGGCAAACCATCAGTCTGGCGTCTGTTTTCAAGAAGGCACTGAGACGTTAAACAAGAGTTTATAGGCCATGCAGCCCGAAAATTATTGCTGCAAATATGCGACAGTGTTATTAAGGAAGGAATTGCAAGTTATTTAGAAAAAATGCTTTCGGTGATCAGAGTCAGTGTATTTTTCTGAATGGGAAATTACGTTTAGCACTGTAAAGTCACGCAAAATATTGCTTGAGTTGTCGTCTAGAAAATGTAGAGTTTACCAGGAGATGTGGAGAGTTCTTCAAGGAAAAGGTATGTTATTCACAAACAAAAAACGATGACACTCAGAAAACAAATTCTTGAATGACCCCAAACTTCAGGATCCCTGGCTCTTAATAATTTTTTTGTTATCATGTTTTTGTAATCTAGTCAGCATGCCCAACTGCATTAGTCAGAATAACCTCACTCCAGATATACAATAAAACAATAATTTGTGTTCCCATTATCTCTCCCCTTCTAGCACTACGGTTTTTTTCTCCCACATTCTACTTAATATGATTCAAACGTCACGATTAGATATTTTACTACCTCTTCTACCACAAAGGTCTCCTGTCCCAAGCTGACCTGTCATTTTACTACCCAAAATGCCACAATGGTCTCTAGTCCCAGGCTGACTCTACTTTCCATTAATTAAATATTTAATACCATGTTCTGCCACAAGTGTCTCAGGCAGGCAGAATATACTAACCATGAATGGAATTTTCAATGTCATGTCCTAACTATTTATTGTCACGATCTGTTCCAACCTGCCATGACCATATTTAACAGGCAAGTCTGAGTTTTCTAATTGTTGTTATCTCATCCCACCATAGTGAACTTTCAGACAAAAATCTGACTCTGATAGTTGGTGTAGCAGCATTCCACTATTCCTATCCCATTGTGCCACAGTGGCCCCATCCTTCCGCAGTGAACTTTTCTAGTGTAGGATTCCACAGACCGTTGGAACATTTCGCCAGTGGTCTTCATGCTTTACCCTTCAAATGCTTTCATGCTCTTTATTTTCCATAGCGTTTCCTGTGGATGTACCAATCAACTTGATAAAGGGGAACTGATGTGCAACAAATTGTACTCTGGATGTGAAGGTTTTATCGCTGTGCTGGAAGGTTCGTTTTCAGACAATTCATCATCGTACATGTAACATCTTCAGTGAGCCTCCGGAGAAGAACACGTGTTATGATCATAACCTCAACCTCAACGTGGTTTCCAAATCTTCTCAAATCTCGCTAGTTTATTGGATTATTGTGAGGCTGTTAATCCAAAATCCCAGGTAATATTTTGGCGTCTGTGTTCGAATCCTGAAATGGTAGATGGTGGAATTTGAATCCTTTAAAGGTCTAGAATTGAAAGACATGGAACATTGCATCACAGTAGAAGCCAATCGCCACTGGATGTTGAGATAACAGCTTAAATTGTAACTCGCTTAAACTAATCCATTATCATCCAGATGTTTGTCCGGTGAAAATTTAAATGCACTCATGTTGGCAAGTCCACTACTGCTCCGGGCAGGGCATTCCACGTTCTTACGACTCTCAGGTTAAAGTAACTGCCTCTGAGACCTGTCCTTTCTTTTTCATCATTCAATGTAAACTTGTGACTCCTCGTGCTACCGATCACCATCCAAGGATCAAGTCTCTCACTTTAAACCCTGTCTCAATCGCTGATCATCTTGTGTAGTTCGATTAAGTCACCTCTTAAGATACTACTCTCTAACAAAAACAGCCTCAGCACCCTCCGCATTTCTTCACAAGCCTTTATTTCCATACTAGGCTAGATTCTAGTTAATCTGCTCTGCACCCTTTCTAATGCTTCCACATCCCTTTTCAAATGTGATGGCCAGAACTGCACGCAAACCTCCAAGGGCGGTCCCACCAAAGCTTTGTACAGCTGATACGTGACCTCATAGCACCGAAATTCAATCCTTCTCGCTAAGAAAGCTAAGACGCCGTCCACTTTATTAAACAGTTTATTCAAATACACAAACATCACATCAACTGCTTTACCTTCATCTATCTGCAGTCAGTTACTCAAAGAATTCAATGATTGTGAGGCATGACAAAACCTTTTTCAAAACCATGTTGACTATCTCCAATTGCATTATTGTTTTACAGATGAATTTAAATTCGAAGTCTCTCTTCCTTTCCCAAAATGTTTCCACAACAAATCACTGATCCATAATTATCAGAATTGTATCTCTCCCTTCCTTGAACAAAATATGCAATTTTCGCTACACTGCAGTCTTCTGGTACTATTCCTGTAAGCAAGGACGACATAAAAAAAACAATGTCAAAGGCTCGCCAAAGCCAGCCGAGCTTCCCAGAGAATTCTAGGACATTTCCCAGTCGGCCCAGGCTAGTTCTCGAATTTCACACTTTCCAGAATTGCTAATACCCCCTTCCTATGAACACCAATCCTATATAGCCTCATCGTCTCTATCGCCGTGTTCTGCCCGGCAAAATTATCTTTGTCCAATGATAATGCTGAGGAAAACTATTCGTTTAGCGTCTCTCCTATCTCTTTGGACGCCACACACAACTTGCTATGATTGTCCTTAACTTGCCCTAACCTTACACAAGTCATTCTTTTCTTGCAGATATACCAGTAGAATGCGTTAAGCTTTTTTTCCTCTTTCCTACATGCCAAAGACTTTTCATATCACCCTCGTCGTCTCCTAACCTTTTTCTGTAGGTTCTTTCTGTGTATCTTGCAAATCTCAAGCGCACTGACTGAGCGTTCAAGCCTCTTTCTTCCACTTGACAAAATATTCAGCTTATTTACTAATCCACGTTTGCCTCCCTTGACCACTTGCTTCCTGCCTGACAGGTGTACACTTACCAAGGAAACGCTTTGAACAAGCTCTACTTTTCAGTTGCGAATACACCCTGCAGTTTCATTCCCCATCCTGTGTATTCTAAATCTTGCCAAATCGCATCGTAATTGCCATTCATCCAACTATAACTCTTGGCCTGTAATATATACCTATCCCTTTCCACCGCTAAACCAAATGTAATCGGATTATGATTACGATCATCAAAGTGATCAACTCTCACAACTTGGCCTGGTTCATTACCCAGTATCAAATGCAATGTGGCCCTCACCTTATCTGCACACTCTGTGAGGAAGCCCTCCTGTACACATTGAACATATACTAACCTATCTAAATTGTTCGAACGAGAGAGTTTCCAGTCAATATTGGAAAATTTTAATTCCCCTACAATAATTACCCTGTCACTTTCGCTTCTATTGAGAATCATCTTTGCAATCCCTCCTTCGACGTGTCTGGAAGTTTGCAGCCGCCTTAGAAAACTCCCAACAGGCGAATCTCTGCTACCCTATTCCTAAGCTCTGCCATTCCACCTGAGTAGACGGGTCCTCATCAAAAGTTCTTTTACCAATGTAACACTGTCCTTGACTAACTATGCTACATGGAGAAAGTTAGCACTGCAGATGTTGGAGATCTGAGTCGAGAGTGTGAATTTTGGAAAACACAACAGGTCAGCCAGCATACGGTGAGCAGGGGAATCGTCATTTTGGATATTAGCCCTTCACCAGAATCAAGAACAATGCCTCATCTCCACCTCTTCTTTAACCTTCCCTGATCTTACTGAAACATATGAACCCTGAAACGTGCAAAAAAAAAAAATCCTGATCTATCCATGTCTACTAAATGGTCACATCACTGATGTCCCAAGATCCAACCCATTTTCCAATTAACCCATTATGTTGCCCGATGCTACCGTCCTGCGACCTTGAAAACATTGTCATGACTTCACTATTTTCAACCTTCTGTACAATGGAGCTAAATATCGGTTTGCCATCCTCAGTTAAATGATGTTAAAACCTCCAGAGGAGTATTAGCAATTTCCTCTCCCCCAAGATGTTTGTCTCCTTCTGGTGAAGGTTTTGACCACGCTATTTGTAAAGTTCCCACCTACCCCAGATGAGCCTGAATTATCCAGAGTCCTGCCCTCCTCCCATTCTTGTCTCCACATCTTAAATAGCACAGTCTCTCTCTTTGTCTCTTCGCTCTCTACCACGTGGCATGGGTAACAAGCCAAAAATAATAACCCAGTTGTTTCTACCTCAGAGCTTCTACCCAAGATCCCTGTATTTCTGATTACATCTCATGCATTTTTCAACCTATGCCGTTGGTATCCATTTGGAATAGGACATGGTGCTGCTCCCTCTCGTTCTTAAGGATCCAGAAAACACGATCCGATACATTATGGACGCTGGCGCTTGGGAGACAACACATCAACGGCGAGACTCTCCCGTTCCCACAGACTCTCATGTCTGGCATCTACCTATGGAGACCCCAATGACGAATGCTAACGTCCTCTCCCGCCTTCCCGTCTGAGCTACAGGGACACTCTTTGTGCCAGAAACCTGCATTCCGCTGTTAACCCCTGTTTATCCCTGTACCCTGCAACAGTCTCCAAAACAGTATACGTGTAAGACAGGGGAACGACCACAAGGGATCTATGCACAAGCTGGCTAGTAACATTTCCAACAATCACTCAAGTATCTTCATTTACAGGGGTAAAGTGTCTCCCTGGAGCTGATTATCGATAACTGTCTCTGCCACCCGAATGATTCTGCACTCATCCAGTGTTAGCACGAGTTAGGTAACACGGTCGTCAAGGAGGTGGAATCGAGAGTACTTCCCGTGGGTGCACACCTCAAACATTTCACAAGAGTAATATTGCACTACATGAAAGAAAGAAATAAAAGCTGACCTGATTTTCCTCTGGTGGTGAACGGTGAGAGGAGGTTGGTGGGTGTTAGACCATGCAGGTGTAGTTTCTCATGTGTAGCAACCACCCTCTTTATATACCTGTAAGTGCAAAACTGACCAGTCCCAGAAGCATCTGCCCTCTGGTAAATTTGAAACGTCTATTTCGCTTTCCAAGCATACTGCTCCCTGTTGTAGAAATGCCGGCTACTACTACTGCAAAGTAAATTTTAAAACGAAGATTTTTCCATCGCGATAGCCCCCTAGTTTTCAATCCCGAACGCCACTCCCGCCGTAGAGACACAGCAGTCATATGTCAAGGCGTAGTTTGCACGTTCTCCTCGTGTCTGCGCGTGTTTCCTCCAGGTGCTTCGGTTTCTTCCCAGAATCCAATGATGTGCAGGCCAGTTGAATCGAACATGCTAAATTGCTCTTAGTGTGTGGTGTATTAGTAAGGGGTAAAGAGAGCGTATGGGAATGGGTCTGGGTGGGTGGGTGGGAATTGGTCAGTGTGAGCTTGTTGGGCGGAAGTGCTTGTTTCCACACTGTAATCTAATCCAGGATCGACATTTTACAGAACATTGTTTCACTGACGTTCCCTGCAACATTGTATACTGGATATTCTCCAGAAAAATTCATACCAGGCATTATCTGGTGCATTCTGTGACTGATACTCTCCACAACTGGAATGATTTTGGACAGCGGGATGTCAGTTAATTGAAGAAAAGACAACACCCTGGGGGACGAGGTTCGTATCAACAAAGAAAGCGACATACTTTCGAAGTCTCCTCAGGCAGTTAAATGGATGACTGTGGTTTCCCTGCATTTATGTTTGTTCCCAATACATGGTGGACCACAATTTTAATAAATGACAAAGATTTCTAACTTCCGTTTGTACTCAGGGAACAGGAAGAGAATCATTCAGGATGTGTGTGGTGACAGGGTTTCGTATGTTTTTCATCACATGTTTGTCAGTAATTCACATGATACCATTTGTTACTTCAATTGCGAAATTAAAACTCTGAATACAGTGACATTTTTAAGACTTCTCTGTCCTCAATAAAATGGTTGACGTTTCCGCAAGGCTCATGTATAATTTGTATGTTTTCCTCCTTCACAGTTAACGTCCTGACCATCTACGTGCAGCTTTGTAAAGATTGTGGATTGTCTCCGTGTACCAGTCGGTACCTGGGGGCCATGGCAGTCACAGATCTCCTGGTCATAATATTCGACCTGATTTTGAGACACATTCCCTTTGTTTTTTATGAACAGTTTTATTTCGTGAAGTTCATCCCGGTGTGTAATATCCACGCTGTCCTACTTTATGCAGCCACTGACTGTTCTGTCTGGTTCACTGTAGCTTTCACTTTTGATCGATTTGTGGCCATTTGTTGCCAGCAAATGAAAAATAAATATTGCTGTGAGAAAACAGCGACAACGGTTCTGGGAACAGTGACCGTGCTGAGCGTTTTAAAGAACATTTTCTGGTATTTTATGCTCTTGGGTGAGTATCGGCTTGGGACCTCTCCCTGGTTTTGTAAAGCTCCAAGCTATGTTTTTCATTCCCGTGTCTGGATCTCAATTGAGTTTCTTCACCATTTTCTAACCCCTGTGTTTGCATTTATCCTGATTCTGTTGCTCAATGTTTTCACCGTCAGATATATTTTAGTAAGTAGCAGAGCGCGCAGGAGACTCTGGCGTCACAACAAAGATGAAGCGCATTGTGACAAAAAAATGCAAAATCGAAAAAAATCTGTTATTTTAATGTTTGTGATCTCGGCCAATTTCATCCTGCTATGGTCTCCGTTAACGACGTTTGTTATATGGAAACGGTTGCGGTATTTGGGGTATAAGATAATCCATCCAGACTGGTTTTTGCTGCGGCTCGGTTTCACGCTGCAGCTCCTCAGTTGCTGCACAAATACAGCTATTTATGCCATAACTCAGACTAAGTTTAGACAGCAGCTGAAGAAGGTGCTGAAATATCCGTTTACCCAAATTCATCAGTTGCTGAAATTCTCTCATCAATAAGTTCATCCATGGTTTTCCTATAGCTGATTAATGCTTCAGCAATAAAGCAGCCTGTCGCTATGGAAACAAATTGTGGGTAGTGTTGGATTCTCCAAGTGTATCCCATCAGGGTTACGGAAACACATCTCAATATTTGTTTCACCCCAGCAACCAATGAGAATGTGCACTGGTTGTGAAATTAATTTGTAATTAACAAAAATGTTTGATTAAAGGTATAAGTGCCAGGATCAACTACATTGTTTTTTGTCGTTGCACTGAAGAAGCTGAGCTGGAGAGCGACAGACTGAGTTACAATTCCTGGTTCTCAGATAACTGGAGGGGACCGAAGCCCAAGCTCAAAATTTGCGTATTCATCTTTGCCTCCTTGACTCCTTCCTTTTGCGTCCGATCTCACACATCTCCCCCATTCTGCTTCATCCTCTCCCACTCCAGCTCACTGTCTTTCTCGCTTGCAGTCACCCTTATTCTGACTTGCGAGGGGAACAGGAACGTGATGATTTACATGTTGTTGCGAGAGGAATTGAATTGGGATGGGTTCTCACGCCCTTACTGGTGGAACAGAGCCGGAATATGGTCACAAACTGTTGCAAGGTCAACAGAACAGAGGTAAATCAATAGGCCTGAGTTAACACCACAGTAGAACAAACAGTTACCTCTGAGATGAACAGAGTGGGGAAGGATCAATAGACAGTTGCTGGGGAAACCAAATGGGAGAGGGTGAGAAGCCATTGGTCGGAAAACAGATTGAGAACTTGGGCGAAGATGTTGCGAATAGTTTCATGGACTGTAGCGAAGGGAACATCGTGGGGATGTTGTCACAGCCCGTTGTTCCGGGAACAATGTGGGGATAGGATCACAGGCAGTTGCTTGGAGAACAGCGTTGGATTCGTCAAAGGCCGTTTCTAGATAAACAGAAAGGGCCGTGGTTTTATGATGTTCACGGAGAACAGATTGGATATACGTTCACAGGGCATTTTTGACGAACAGAGTGGGATTGCGTTGACAGGTCTTTGCAACGAAAATAAAGTTTGGACGGGTTCGAAGGCCGTTGTTAGGAGAATAGATTGGGAATTAGTTCACAGGCTCTTGCTGGGAGATCAGGTTTGACTTAGGTTAACAGGCTGGTGGATTGGGAACACAATGAGGATTGGGTCACAGACAGTTTCTCGGAAAAGAGCGTGGGCATGGGCTCACAGCCCGTTGCTCGGGAAAAAGTGTGGGGGTGGGTTCACACGCCATTGTTCGGGGAACCGAGTGAGGATCTGCTAACAAGCCTTTGCTAGGAAATCAGAATAGGCAGAGAACAGATTTGAGAGACGTTGACAAGCGTTTATTAGCATATGGAATCACAGTACGTTGCCGGCAGAACAGCGTGGATATGTGTTCACAGGTCATTGCAAGGAGAATAGAGTCAGGTCGGGTACGGAGTCCGGTGCTAGGAGAACAGATTTGAAATGGATTGATAGACCTTTATTGAGGAAGAGTGTGTGGATGCCTTTACAGGATGTTGTTTGAAGATGGATTCACAGGCCAGTGCAAGGAGAACAGCGTTGAAATGTGTTCTCAGGGAGTTGCTGGAGGAAACGTCTTGGAATGGGTAGACAGACCAGTATCAAACAAAAACAAAAGCCATCACAGGCTGTTTCTTGGAGAACAGAACGGGGATGGTTTCAGAAGCTCTTTCCTGGGTAAGAGAGTTAAGATAGTTTATCTGGCCGTTGCTCGGAGTGCAGACTCCGCCTGGTTTCACGGGCCTGTTTTGGCAGAGCAGAGAGGGAATAGAATCAAATGCCGTTGATAGGAAGCAGAATGGGAATAGGATCATAAGCTATTGCTCGTGTTACAGAGCGGGGATTCACTGTCCGTCGTTCGGAGGACAGAATGAAGATGGTTGGTAGGAGAACAGCAGTGGAAATGGGTTCAAACCGTTGCAAGAGGAAGAGACTGCGGTGGGAGTCACACGTTGTTGCCAAGAGTCGAACAGCCGTTGCTAGAAGAACCGAGTGAGGATGGTGTTCATTGGCTGTTCCTAGGGGAACAGAGCGGGGATGGATTCACAGGCCTTTGTTCGAAACACAGAGCGGGGATGGTTTCACAGTCTGTTGCAGGGAAAATAGAAACTGGATGGGTTCACAATATGTTGAACAAAGAAGAGACTGAAGGTAATGTCACTGGCCGTTTATAGTAGTACACAGTGAAGATGGGTTCACAGACCATCGCCAGGCGAACTGGCTGGGTTCGGATTCATAGGTTGTTAATAATAGAACAGAGCTGAAAATGTGTTGCTGGAAAAGCGCAGCAGGTCAGGCAGCATCCAGGGAACAGGAGAATCGACATTTCGGGCATAAGCCCTTCTTCAGGAATGTAGAGGGAGGAAGAGAGCTTCTTCAAGGAAGGCATCCTTGTAAGAGGATTCGCATACTAGAACAGGGTAGGGTTGGGTTCGCCGGCTGCGGCTAGGAATAAATGTTGTGATGTGTTTAAAGGCAGTTGCTTGGCGAAAAGAGCGGGGCTTGGTTCATCGGTTCTTGCTAAGGAAACAGAGTGCGATAGGTTATCAGGTCGCTTCGAAAACC
Organism: Chiloscyllium plagiosum; assembly: GCF_037043375.1. Lineage (NCBI taxonomy): Eukaryota > Metazoa > Chordata > Chondrichthyes > Orectolobiformes > Hemiscylliidae > Chiloscyllium > Chiloscyllium plagiosum. The sequence continues at coordinate 11,923,360 of NW_028270190.1, forward strand.
AGTGCTGGGGTGGGTTCACAGTCAACTTTTAATGGAAGTATGCGGGGATATCCTCACAGGGCGTCGCTAGGCGAACAGGCTGGAGATGGCATCATAGGTCTTTGCAGGGGAACAGTGCTGGAATGCGTTCACACGCTCCTGTGACGAAACAGACTGAGAATGAGATCGCAGGCTGTTGCTTCTGATACAAAGCGGCAAGGTAGTCAAAAATTACTGCAAGGCGAGTACGGTGGAGATTGGTTCACATGGCAATTCTGGGAGAATACAGTGAGGATGGTTCTTAGGCCACTGCTAGAATAATAGAGTAGAGATAAGTGCACAGGCAGTTGCTGGGAGAATAGAGTTTGGATTGGTTGACAGCTCGTTGCTGGAAGAAATGGGTATGGATGTGTTCATTTGGTATGGTTCGGGAGACATAGAGGGGATGAGTTCAAAGGCTGTTGCCAGTTCAAACAGTTTAACAGGCCATTGCTGAGTTGCCAGAGCAGGAACGGGTTCACAAACCATTGCAAGTGGAACAACACCAGAATGGAGTCCAAAACAGCTGTTAGGAAATAAAAGTGTTGCGATAGGTTCACAGGTTGTTGCTAGGGTAACAAAGTTGACGTAGATCAACCGGCTGTTGCTTGGAGAAGGGGATGAGTTCGCAAGCCATTGCTCGGTAACAGAATGGGAAATTATTCCTAGTCCGTTGTCCAGAGAACTTTCCAGAAATGAGGTCGCAGAATGTTGCGATCAGAACAGAGTTGATGTGTTCACAGGCCGTTGCTCTGGGAACAGAGTGCGAATTCGTTCACGGGCTGTTGCGAGTGAAATAAAGTTGGTGTTGGATCCCAGGCTTTTGCGAGGAGAAGAGTGTATGATTTTGTCCACAGGATGTCGCTGGGATAATATCCTGGAGATGGTTTCACAGTTTATAGAAATGAAAATGGAGTGGGGATTCGATTGCTGCGAATTGCTGGGTGAAAAGAATGGGGATGAGTCCACAGGCCATTACTCAGGGAATAGAATGGACCTTAGGCACAAGCAGTTGCTGCGGCAACAGAGTGGCGATAGAGTCAACGGGTTCTCCTGCAGGAACAGGGCCAGGAGGAGATCACAGTACGTTGCGAACAGAACGGAGTGGGTGAATGTTCACGGTTCTTGCTAGAGCGAAGACTTTTATTGTGACACAGCAGTGAACTCTTCTGATTATGAAACAATGCACTCATAAAGGCTCAACTTACATTGTAATCTGTTAAAGTATGAGTGACAGAGAACACCCCAAATCTTACTATTCAAAAGTATCAATTTTATTCTTTAACGTTAAATTCGAACTTTATTCAACAACTATTTTCGGTTCATAATCTCCTTTCTCTGAACTATCTGTTATCTATCTCCAACATTTCGACAATATGTTGATCCAATAAAAGCCTCTAATAAATTGACAGCAGATTAATTTTCAAAACCAAGCAGCGACAGTTGTTATTGCCGGCTGTCTTCTTTCAGCGACTGATCTCCTTGGGTAGCCTTCGGCCTCTTGCTGCTGAGATGATTCACTAGGTAAAGGAACGTTTGAGATAGAGTGTATTAAATGACAGTCTCTCTCCAGATAGCAGTGTTTTGGAGTTGAACGAATGAACCGGAAAGAGTCAGGGAAGTTTGGAAAGCTAGCAAGCCTGTCATGCAACTGACTGCAGGCAGAGGTTGTACTGGTGAATTTGAAAATGTAACATTTGACCTTAAACTCAGGTTCTGCGGCGTTTACACTGAAATTCGAAATCAACCAATCAGTTTAAATTATGCCCCAAAATGCTAAAAAAACAACCGAAGTTCAGTGTTACTCTTTCTCACAATTAAAGCAATAAGACGATACCATGTTTTCGGGCATAACCAACCGGAGTTTTGTAGTTAGCGGGAGACAACGAGCACCGACTGCTATGGAAAGGCTGCCCACAGACCCTGTCTCAAAAAGAAACCATTTTTCATGTGAAACATATTTGCAGGAGAAGAGCAACGTTGACCCAGGTTAAATTTACAGATAGGTTGAACTACACACAAATACGACACCTAGTTTTGAAATTGATTTGACTTAAATTTAGTGGAGGTTTTATCGTATCTGTGGATTTTTACAGAATGAGATGCAGATAAATCCCGATGAGAAAGGAGGCGTACACTTGTTGAAAAATGTGGATTAATCATCTCTTCTGGAGTTGAAGAATGATTTTTATTTTTAAATAATGCAATTTGTAATTCTCTGTCACTCATAATTTAACGGATTACGAGGTAAAGTGAAGTATTTGCGTATTAGCAAAAGGGTTTACCCATGTCGTAAAAGATTGGGGGAGCGGTACCAGGATTTGGATAGGTTCACATTAAAAATAATCAGAGATTTGGACAGGTTTGAGCATGTCAGCTCCCAAAAGATGTAACCACTTGCCAACTAAGAATCTGTGCTGGATCGTTAAATAATACGTGGGTGAGCCAATTAATTTAATGTCGGATTATTTGTTGTTGGTTCAATTAGAAGAGAGAGAGAAATGGCTTTGAAAATTGCTAAGGCGGTTCTGGTGTTTGATGATGATTCCCGAGTTTGCCAGGAAAATTTCGAAGGAAAGGAAACTACTTGACCTGTAGATACACCAGACAGGTTGGAATTGGTTAACAAAGGACAGACGTGAATGTGAAATTTTCAGGAATTATTCAAGGACTTAGATGCATTAGATAAAAAAAGGCGAGTGCATTCGAGTTAGAAAAAATAGTAAATTACAATTGGGGAATACAGAGTTCGAAGATAAATAGCCGGAGAAAGAGAGAGGGAGAAGAAAGAGGGGGGAGGATAAGAGAAAGAGAGAAAGAGGTCTGTGCTGAGAAAGGAGAGAAAAAAGAACGAGAACGAGACAGAACAAAGAGTCAGAGGAAAAGGAAGAAAAAGACAGAAGGTTCTTAGCTGAGCAAAGACATAGAGAAGAACGAGAGAGGGAAAACTGTGCATGGAAAGGGAGAGAGAAAGAGGGAGAATTTGAACTTAGAAATTGCGACTTATCCAGCTAAGTCGAGCAAACAAGATAGGGATGACATGCGAAGTTAGTGATATTTACAAATATGGCAAAACTGTGCCACATCTTGTTGAGAAAAATGTTGAAGCCTTCTGTATTTATTTGGAAAAATGTGCTAGGCAGATGGAATGGTCAGAGGAGTTGTGGATAATGCTTGTTCAGATTGAAATGCAAGGCAGAGCGAATGAAGCATTTACATAACTGTCAAGTGAGGGGTCAATAATTTATAAAGAGGGCAGCAGGCAATTTTAATTGTTTATTAATTTGTGCAAAATAAATTGAGGTGTTGATTTTTTGGAAAGAAAGTCTTATCAGGCCTTATGCATTTAATGGTGAGGTCCTAGGGAGTGTTGCTAAACATAGAGAGTATGGAGTGCAGTTTTATAGTGGAGTCGCAGGTAGACAGGACAGTGAAGAAGGTGTTTGGACTGCTTTCCTTTATTGATCAAAGTATTGAGCATCGGAGTTGGGAAGTCATTTTGCGGATGTACAGGGCGCTACTCACTTCACTTTTGGAATTTTTCGTGCAATTCTGGTCCGCTTCCTATCGGAAGAATGCCGTGAAACTTGACAAGGTGCAGAATAGACTAACAAGGATGTTGCCAAGGTTGGAGGACTTGAGCTATCGGGAGAGGGTGAACAGACTGGGGATGTTTTCCCTGGAGGATCGAAGGCTGGGTGCCGACCATTGAGATGCATATAAAATCATAGAACATAGAACATAGAAAAATACAGAGCAGTACAGTCCCTTTGGCCCTCGATGTTGCGCCGATCCAAGCCCACCTAACCTATACTAGCCCACTATCCTCCATATGCCTACCAATGCCCGTTTAAATGTCCATAAAGAGGGAGAGTCCACCACTGCTACTGGCAGGGCATTCCATGAACTAACGACTCGCAGAGTAAAGATTCTACCCCTAACATCTGTCCTATACCTACCACCCCTTAATTTAAAGCTATGTCCCCTTGTAATAGCTGACTCCATACGTGGAAAATGGTTCTCATGGTCAACCCCATCTAAACCCCTAATCATTTTGTACACCTCTATCAAGTCACTCCTAAACCTTCTTTTCTCCAATGAAAACAGCCCCAAGTGCCTCAGCCTTTCCTCATTCGATCTTCCTACCATACCAGGCAACATCCTGGTAAACCTCTTCTGCACCCGTTCCAGTGTCTCCACATCCTTCCTATAGTGTGGCGACCAAAAATGCACACAATACTCCAGGTGCAGCCGGACCAGAGTCTTAGACAACTGCAACATGACCTCAGGGCTCTGGAACTCAATTCCGCTACCAATAAAAGCCAGTACGCCATATGCCTTCTTCACCGCACTATTTACCTGGGTGGCAACGTTCAGAGATCTGTGTACATGGACACCAAGATCCCCCTGCTCATCCACACTACCAAATATCCGACCATTAGCACAGTACCCACCTTTTTGTTACACTTACCAAAGTGAATCACCTCACACTTACCTACATTGAACTCCATTTGCCACCTTTCTGCCCAGCTATGCAACTTATCTTTATCCCGCTGTAACCTGCCACATCCTTCCTCACTGTCAACAACTCCACCGACTTTCCTATCATCCGCAAACTTGCTCACCCAACCTTCTAGCCCCTCCTCCAGGTCATTTCTAAAAATGACAACAGCAATGGTACCAAAACAATTCCTTGCGGAACACCGCTAGTAACTGCACTCCAACATGAAAGTTTACCATCAACTACTACCCTCTGTCTTCTTCCAGCCAGCCAATTCCTAATCCAAACCTCCAACTCACCCTCAATGTCATACCTCCGTATTTTGTGCAGTAGCCTACCATACCTTATCAAAATCCTTACTAAAATCCATATACACCACATCTAAGGCTTTACCCTCGTCTACCTCCTTAGTCGACTTCTCAAAGTATCCATAAGGTTTGTGAGGCACGACCTGCCCTTCACAAAACCATGCTGACTATGCTTGATCACATTATTCCTATTCAGATGTTCATAAATTCTACCCATTACAATTTTCTTTAAGACTTTGCCCACAACAGAAGTGAGACTCACCGGCCTATAGTTACTAGGGTTATCCCGACTCCCCTTCTTGAACAAGGGAACCACATTTTCTATCCTCCAGTCTTCTGGCAATATTCCTGTAGACAACGAGGACATAAAAATCAAGGCCAATGGCTCTGAAATCTCCTCCCTTGCTTCCCAAAGAATCCTAGGATAAATGCCATCAGGCCCAGGGGACTTATCTATTTCACCCTTTCCATAATTTCCAACACCTCCTCCCTACATACCTCAAAATCGTACTTTCTAATTAATTGTGACTCAAGATTCACATCGGCAACAATGTCCTGTTCCTGAGTGAAAACTGATGAAAAGTATTCATTCAGTGTCTCCCCAAACTCTTCAGCCTCCACACGCAACTTCCTACTACTATCCCTAACTGGACCTATTCCTACCCTAGTCATTCTTTTATTCCTGACATACCTATAGAAAGCCTTTGGGTTTTCCCTAATCCGACCAACTAAGGACTTTTCATGTCCCCTCCTTGCTGCTCTTAGTTCTCTCTTCAGATCCTTCCTGGCTACCTTCTAACTCTCAATCGCCCCAATTGAACCTTCACGCCTCATCTTTACATAGGCCGCCCTCTTCCCTTTAACAAAGGGTTCCAATTCCTTATTAAACCACGGCTCCCTCACACGACCCTTTCCTCCCTGCCTGACAGATATATACATATCAAGAACACTCAATAGTTGCTCCTTTAACAAGCTCCACATATCAATTGTGCCCATACTTTGATGCCTACTTTTCCAAGCCACGCATCCTAAGTCGTGCCTCACCGCATCATAATTTCCCTGCCCCCAGCTAGAACTCTTGTCCTGCAGTGCATACTTGTCTCTCTCCATCGCTCAAGTAAAAGTCACCGAATTGTCGTCACTGTCCCCAAAGTGCTCACCGACCTCCAATTCTAACACCTGGCCTGGTTCGTTACCCGGAACCAAATCCAGTATGGCCTCACCTCTTGTTGGCCTGTCTACATATTGTGTCAGGAAACCCTCCTGCACACATTGGACAAACACCGACCCAACTAATGAACTCGATCTTTTGCTTTCCCAGTCAACATCTGGAAAGTTAAAGTCCCCCACAACAACCACCCTATTACTTTCACTCTTCTCTTGAATCATCCTCGCAATACTTTCCTCTACGTCTCTAGAACTATTAGAAAACTCCTAACAGGGTGACCTCACCTTTCCTATTCCTAGCCTCAGCCCAAACTACCTCAGATGGCGAGTCTTCATCCATCGTCCTTTCCACCGCTGTAATATTATCTTTGACAAGCAATGCCACACCTCCCCCTCTTTTACCCCCACCTCTGACTCTCCTAAAATATTTAAACCCTGGAACCTGCAACAGCCAATCCTGTCCCTGTTCTACCCATGTCTCCGTAATAGCCACACCATCGAAATCCCAGGTGCCAACCCACGCTGCAAATTCACCTACCTTATTTCGTATATTCTTGCATTGAAGTATACACACTTCAAGACACTTTCCTGTTTACAGGCACACTCCTTTGAGATTGATGCCATGTTCCTAACATCCCTACACTCCAGGTCCTGCACGCTAAGCTATAGTCTAGGTTCCAATCCCCCGGCAGAGTTAGTTTAAACCCCGCCCCAAGAGCACTAGCAAACCTTCCTCCAAGGATACTGGTGCCCCTCAGGTTCAGGTGTTGACCATCCTGTTTATAGAGGTCCCACCTTCATCAGAAAGAACCCCAGTTATCCAGATTCCAGAATCCCTCCCTCCTGCACCATCCCTGTAGCCACGCATTTAACTGGTCTCTCTCCCTATTCCTCGACTCTCTATCACGTGGCACGGGTAACAAACCAGAGACATCAACTCTGTTTGTTCTAACTCTGAGCATCCAGCCTATTTTCTGAAAGCCTGCCTAACATCCTCAGCCCTCCTCCTACCTAAGTCGTTGGTGCCAATGTGGACCACGACTTCGGGCTGCTCCTCGTCCCCGTAAGGACCCGGAAAACACGATCAGAGACGTCACATACCCTTGCACCTGGGAGGCAACATACCAAACGTGAGTCTTTCTCGCCCCCACAAAACCGCCTATCTGTGCCCCGAACTCTCGAGTCCCCAATAACTATTGCTCTACTCTTCTCCACCCTTCCCTTTTGAGCAACGGGGAAAGGCTCCATGCCAGACGCCTGAACCCCATTACTTACCCCGGTAAGTAGTCCCCCCCACAAGTATCCAAAACGGTATACTTGTTTTTGAGGGGAAAGGCCACAGGGGGTCCCTGCACTGGCTACGTCCTCCCAGTCCCCCTAACTGTCACCCATCTGCCTGCAATCTTTGGAGTTACTACTTCCCTAAAGCTCCGATCTATGACCCCCTCTGCCTCCCGAATGATCGGAAGTTCATCCACCTCCAGCTCCAGTTCCCTAACACGGTCTTGGAGGAGCTGGAGATGGGTGCACTTCCTGCAAGTGTAATCAGCAGGGACGTCCATGGCATCCCTCACCTCAAACATGTTGCAAGAGGAACATTGCACTGTCTTCACTCCTCTCCTGCGCGATTTTATAGGAAACAAATCTACCCAGGTAAGCTTGCGCTACACCAGCTTCCGGCTGCCCCTCTGGTCGTCGTCACTTCCCCCTGCTGCTCCCGCTCTTTCTGTGAAGAGAAAAAAAACACCTCTGCCCGCTACCCGTAAATAATTTTAAAACAAACTGTCTCACCTTAGCTGTAGCCTTCCGGGTTCGTTTAAACACAGCTGCTGCTCGCACTCAAAATGACCCTTGGCGTCGAAGGGTGAGTATTTATACTCACTGCTTTCATTCCCGGCTGCCCCTCTGGTCGTCGTCAATTCCCCCTGCTGCTCCCGCTCTTTCTGTGAAGAGAAAAAAAACACCTCTGCCCGCTACCCGTAAGTAATTTTAAAACAAACTGTCCCACCTTAGCTGTAGCCTTCCGGGTTCGTTTAAACTCAGCTGCTGCTCACACTCAAAATCGAGGGCCATGAATAGGGTAAATAGAAAACGTCTTTTCTCTGGGGTTGGCGAGTTCAGAAATAGAGGTCATTCATTGAGGGTAAGAGGGGAAATTTATAAAAGGGACAAATGTGGCAACTTTTTCAGGCAAAGCGTGATGCGTGTACTGAATTAGCTGCCAAAGCAAGTGATGGAGGCTGGGACAATTACAAAACTTAAAAGGCATTTAAATGTGTATATTAGTAGGAAATATTGAGTGGGATATGGGCGAAGTGCTAGGAAATGGGATTAGTTTAGGTTCGGATGTCTGGTCATCATGGGCGGGTTGGTCTGAAGGGTCTGTTTCCGTGCTGTAGACCTCTATGACTCTATAACTCTATGACTTTCGCGTTACCCTTTGCCAGACTGGGTTGAAGTGGCAGCTCAAGACTGGTTAATAAACTGTTGGGCTGATTGACAGAATGTCAGTACCAGGAATGCAGTTCATCCTTTGGAACGATGTAGCAAGGTCCACGGTGGATGTAACATACGAGGTTGTGGAGAAGCCCAATGAAGATCTGATAACTGAGAAGGTAAAAGTAAAAAGAAACTGGCATTTTCCAAGACTGAGTATGACAATATCTCACTATCATAGGTCACTGCATGATGAAAACCTAAAGAGAAAGGTGAACGATTTGATGTAATGATGCAGGAAAACCCTGAAAACCACATGTTCAGACAGAACGGTATATTATGAATTGGCATGTTTAAAAATGAAAGGCTGAAGCACTTGCAACAATGGAACGAGCCAAGATAATGTATACACTCTGACACTTACTCAGAAACGAGGTAGAGAATATTCCTGAAAGTTACCATTTGAAAGATAGAATCCTAAAACTGGAGTGGAGGTCCTGGCAGGCTAGTGCAGCGGAGACATGGGCAGAAGTGCACGAGATTGTGTTGACAGTAGCACACAGACTTACAGGCAGTACGGGAACTACCTGTCGGAGGTTACCAAGATATATGAAAGGTTCAGGCTAAGATACATAAACATCTCTTTTGATCTCGAGGATGTGGTTAACTTCTTTTTATACGTGTCATAGGTGCCAAATTGAAAGTAAGCCAAAAGCAGTAATAAAACCAGCATCATTGTTGCCAATTCCCACCTTCAAAGAACCTTTCACGGCAGTAACGATTGACCATGCAGGTCCCAACCACAGAAAGTGGAAACCCGATTAGCTAACCGTAATGGGTAAGTCTGCCTGTTTTGCTTAGGTAAGTCCATTACGAAGCATTAAAGCAGAAAGTGTGAAGGAAGAGTTACGAGCTTTCTTCCCGATTTATGGTCTACCTAAAGAGATTCATTCTTGCAAGGGGTTTAACTTTACTGCTACTGGTTTAAGAAGTGATGGGTTGCTTAGGTATACAGAACTTTAAATCAACTGCTTGTCATCCTGACTCGCAGGGAGCATTAAAAAGGCGCCTGCAGACCCTGAAAGCCATGTTAAGTGTATGCTGTCGGAATGATCCAACTGATTGTGATAAAGGTATCCCATTCGCATTGTTTGCCGTGAGAGATGCCACAAACGAATCTACTCGTTAATTTCCTTCGAGTTAATATTTGGACATGAAGTAAGAGGACCTCTGAAATTCATTGAGGAGAAATTGACAGGACCCAAGTCGGAGATCTAACACGAGGATTATGTATCCGAAGTGAGGGAGAGACTACATTGGATAGTTGAGTGAGTTAAACAGGACTAAAAGAATGCACAGCAGAGACTGCAGCAGGTGGCAGCTTAAAAACTGAGATTCTGAATTTTTCCCGTGGGAATGTCGTATTATTATTGGTAGAATTGATCGGAAATAACTTCAAAGCCAGTTTTAAATGCCCCTTCTATATTGAGAAAATGTCTGAAGCTTGAGGTAAAGATGTCAGACAGGAAAAAATGTATTGAGATGTCATTTGAATATGTTGAAGCTTTATTTTGATCGGGACAAGGTACTGAAGAAACAGGTGTTAGCTATTGGCGCGTATTGTGATGAATCAAAGCTAAATGTTGTGAAATTTCATGTGGCTCAAAATGTGTTAAAAAACGAGGACTCCCTTGTGGATTCGGATACTTCTATTAACTATCTGTCTCAGGAGGTAAGAAGGAAGTTGAATAATTTGTTACAGCAGTATGTGCACGAATGCAGGAATAAGATGGGGAGGACTAACAGTGTTGTGCATGAGGTAGAAGTACGGAATGCTGTCCTGATAAAACAACACTCTTGTGATCTTAATAATTTCAAAGCCAAACATGTACAGAAGAAAGTGGAGGTGATGTTCAACCAAGATATCATCGTACCAAGTCGGAGGGTGTGGAGTTCGCTGATTTTGTCAGTTGGCAAACCTGATGGAACTCCACGGTTTTGCGTGGAATCTCGCAGGCCAACGCTTTAACGAATTCGGAGTCATTCTCAATACCACGATTCGAGGACTGTTTCGAAACATCTGGACAAGCCAGCTACTAACAAATTTGGACTTTGCCTGGTTACTGGCACGAACGTTATCACAGCAAGTGAAGGAAATTTATGTGCTTGCAATCCTGAATGAGCTATATCAATTTAAAGTGATGTCCTTTGCAATGAATAACACACCCGACATATTCCAAAGACTTGTGAAGAGATTTGTTGCTGGGTTAAAACATGTGCAGTCTATGTGGATGATGCCGTGAGCTTTAGTGCCTTTTGGAAATATGACATTGTATAGCTGGAAAACACTTTGAACGATTAAGAGAATCAAAACTGGTAATAAATTTAAATAATAATGAATTCAATTAAGCAGAAATGACAGAAATGAACATAGCATCGATCATTGAAGTGTTATGCCATGGAACGCAAAGATAAAGGCCTTTGAGGGAATTCCATGACCCACCTCGAAGAAAGAGTAACCTCGATTATTATGACTAAGTCGATTCTACCAGACGTTTATTGCAAACTTCAGTAGAACATAAAATTTCCGTGTAAACAACAATGTCAGGAGGCATTACATAATTTAAAAGCAATGTGAACCACAGAAACAGTTGGAGCTCGATCAACGCTTTTGAACCTCTTCAATGTTGCAGTTGATACTTGTGACACAGCAGTTGGATATGTCTTGTTACAGGGCGTTGATGATGGAATTGGTCTACCAGTTGTTTACTTTTCATAGAACCCCAACAGACACCGGACAAAGTAATCTACAATCGAAAACGAATTATTGAGATTGGTACTCTCCTTACTACATTTTAAGTTTTATGTCAGGAACAAAATAACGGATACTGTTTTGTACACGGTCCAAATCCTCTTACATTCTTGAAACACAAACAATCACGCTATTTCGTTGAAGTCTTATGTTCCAAACTATTAACTTAAAATTGTGACAACATATGCATTATTAAAGATTTAATGGGTAAAGTGCAGATGAGATTGAAAATTTACCAGCGTTTTATGTATACGTTTGTGTGTTTGTGTGCAGACATTAATGTGAAGTTAAATCAACGTCCTATATATATCATTGAAATGTGGTTAAGAAACAAAAACAAAATGGAACCATCCATTTTCATTGTCATGTTGTAGTATTTTTTCTTAATTGGGAAGGTGGTGAGGAGTTGAGGTGTTTACTGTATCTTTAAGAAAGAGTAAAATTTGAAAAGCTGGCACGCCTGTGATGTAAGAGACTGCAGGCACAACGTGTTCCGGGCAACTTGAAAAAGTAATGTTTGAGTTATAACTCGAATACTGAGTCGTTTACACAACAATTCGAATGCAACCAATTACTTTAAACTACGTCCTAAGAACCTACAACACAATAAGTTTGAATTTACTATTTTGACATCATCAAACCAAGGAGACAGTCCGATGTTTTGGTGTATAAAAAGAGGCATTTTGAAAGGATGGCGGGAGACAAAGATCACCTACAACAATTGCTTTGCTGCCAGCCTATCTTTAAAAGTTACTTTTGGTTTCAAATGAAACATCTTTGCAGAAGAAGACCGAATATGACGCAAGGGAAATCTACACTTTCACAGATAACTTGGCAAGGCGAGCTTTCCTGCATATTTGGTTTGTTTGCAGCAGGGTTTAGCCCGTGTCGTAACAGCAGATTGTTGTTTCTCTGGCTAACTTTCATAATGTTGGCTTATTTATATCACACACACGAGATCGTCTCACTGGTTCAATGGAGCCAAAACAGTCGCATTCAAATTCGATTGAGTTTTATAATCCTGTGGCATAATTTAAACCGGTTTGTTTAGTTCTAACTGTTGTGAACATGGTAACCAAATATGACATTTTTTTTCCATTTTCCAGGACTCACGAAGACGGCTAGTAGGTCACATGCCAGGTGCCTGAAACCTCTCACTACCAAAACAACTTTAACTGTCTCTTCAAGGAACAATGTAGGACTTCAATTTCATAAAACATCAGCAATTAAGAAAAACAAATCGTACCATCACAACGAAACGATGGCTTCATTATTTGTTTCTTATTTTTAAACCGATTGCAGCTAAATAATTTGTGTGTGTGTGTTCATATATATATATATATATATATACACACACACGTATACACACACGCATATATATATATATATATATATATATATATATATATATATATATATCCACACATACTCATTGTTATCTGTTCAATCTTATCCAAAATGTATCCATTAAATTCGCGAAAATGCTATCACTGCTATCAATTTCTTATCACAAGGAATATGTACGATTGTAACCTAAAAGTCTGTGACATTCGACTTGAACAGAATAGCGTCACATTATTGTCTTTCACACCTTCCAAGAATGAAAGAGAGTTGTGATCCGCGTATACAACTATTACTGAGACATTTTTCTTCACGGAAACAGTAAAATGATGGAGGGCACATACCAAACTCAAGAAGTAATTTTTAATGATATGGTATTTTCTCTGATGGGTATTGGGTTTCTTTGAAATGGAATGAACGACACGTTCAATTCAATCATCATCTTCCTGTTAAGCAACTGGTCCTCCAACTCTCATGACACTAGTATCGATTGCAACTTTGAAGGGTTTCAAAATGTTTGGTGTCTCCAAAACTGGTGTGGTGGTTCACACTGCTCCAAATTGTCAAGTACTTCCTGGCATTATTCTGTCAACCCATTATTCTGGAGCGGCACGGTGGCACAGTGGTTAGCACTGCTGCCTCACAGCGCCAGAGATCCGGGTTCAATTCCCGCCTCAGGCGACTGACTGTGTGGAGTTTGCACATTCTCCCCGTGTCTGCGTGGGTTTCCTCCGGGTGCTCCGGTTTCCTCCCACAGTCACAAAGATGTGCAGGTCAGGTGAATTGGCCATGCTAAATTGCCCGTAGTGTTAGGTAAGGGGTAAATGTAGGGTTATGGGTGGGTTTCGCTTCGGCGGGTCGGTGTGGACTTGTTGGGCCGAAGGGCCTGTTTCCACACTGTAATCTAATCTAATCTAATCTAAATGTTACGTTCTTTTTCAGAAAATCATGTAACGGTGCCAATGCACTGCAGATGTTTGGAACAAACTTCCGGTAAAATCAGGTTACTCCCCAAAAACAAAACACCTCTTTCTTCGAGTGTGCTCGTGGAAATTCCTCCCTTGACTTCGTCTTTATATTCCTTGGGTTCAACCTTCCATGATCGATTTTATGATCCAGGAACGTCACCAATGCTATCCCGAATTTTGTTTTCTGAAATAGTATTACATGTTGTTTTTCTTAGTCTTTCAGAAAGCTCAGCCAGCTGTACCATGTGATCTTTCCATGATTCACGAAAGATTCCAACATAATTTGATAAACTGCACAGTTTGTTAATCGAACCACAACTCTGCTCACGAGCATTTGCAAAGTGGCCAGTGTGTTCTTCTTTACATCGGGCATCACTTTTTATTGATATAGTCCATGTTCAAATGCAGAAAATTATCATGCTTTCTTTGACGAAGATAGCTGCCGAGAAGCACGCTGGAAGTAGAATTTATTATATAACTGACTTGACCAACCTCCTCTCAACAGTCCTTCAACCTTAGTATTATGAGTCCCATTTTGTTCCAGCTGTGACCTTCTGATAGCCCACACAAAATCGATGAATCCTGTCAGGTTTGCGAACTAACAGAGTCTGCCAACTCCACTCGCTCTGACCTGATTCAGCATTGCACACGATTCTTTTTGCAGGTGTGTGTCTTTGAAACGATTAAGACGGTAGGAGCGTTGCTGAATCGGAAAACAATCCTTACTTTTATCTCATGCACAATCGCATTAGACCACCCCGACCGATTCCTGCATATCCCCACATATTGCCGCAATAAACCTTTCAAATGCATCTGTCCTTGCTCCTGAGACAGATAGTTTAATTGCCTTTCCAACTCCTCACGGGCTATCTCGTTGTTTTCCGTATTTTGAGGCACATAAAATACCGCAAGGCCTGGCTTTGATTCCTCACACTCCAAGGCATTAACTAACACGGGTTTTACCATTTCCTGCCCTGACTTAAAATAAGGTTTCAACATATTGACATGACAGACAATGCAGTTTGTTTTTCTTTTCGATATCTTTACGAGATTGATTACCTAGCACAACTATTTGCTAAATTGAAAGTGATCACTAAACCTGGTTTTGAACGGATCTCCGTCATAAAAGATATTTTGAATGTTGCAATGGGAACACAAAAGTGTTGGTTTTATTACCTTTATGTCCCTATCCTAATATTTGGAGTGTATGAAATGTACAACAAATTTTAGCCCCATCCTTACGTATTCCATTCCAAAACAAATGCTTTTGTAAAATCGCCTGACGCTTCCGTTCAACTTGGTGGCAGTCTGCTGGTAGATCATGTGCTCGCCAAAACAATTCCTGTCCTTATGCTACTGTTAAAATAATCTGGTGCACTTCTGCCCATTTCTCATTGCACTAACCTCTCAATTTTCGTTTTAGGATTGTATTTCTTGAGACAATAATCCTCAGGAATGTTCTCTGCCTTCGTTTCTGAGTATGCATCCACATACATATATTTTATTTTCTCGTACTTCTGTTGACAATCCATTAACCTCCCAGGCCGAAACACTTCTGTATGATCCTCCACCTGTTCAGGTTTTCCTTCACCATTACGTCAAACAGGATGTACGTTAACTGAACCTCAACACTTTCATCTTTCTCTTTAGTTTTTGCTTTGTGCTGTGACTTGTGATCGTACGATGTTATTACTACACAACCTTGAAAAATGTTAGAGTATTTTCCTTTAAACTCAGTTCCCTGGTCTTTCTTTGAACTCTGCACATCAAGGAATATCACTCCAAACTTGGATCCTGCTCAGTCCTTCCCAAGAACAAACTGTATTTTACGAACTGACGCACTGCTCATCATACTCACTGTTTACTACCTACTTTGGAATTGCCAACCCAACCTTACTTTATACAGGGGATCGCTAAATCTCTGTCCATCGCTCCCAGAACTTACCACTTCCTTCAGTAACAGGTCAAAATGAGTGCAGGTACGTTCATCTCTTAATATTAGAGACAGGTCAGATCATGCATTTCGCAATTTTATGACTTCCCTTCTTTCTCACGGTGTTCATACAGAGTAAACGTTCTGCAGAGCGGCGAATCCTTTCCAGGGACAAAGTACTAACTTCATACGTGGCCCCTGCCTAGACTTTCCATTCTCTTGCAGCTCGGCGACGTTTCTTGGGGTTTTCATTGCTACTTTCACTAATGCCACTGATTTCGCTGGTTTTACCACATCTTTTCCCACAGTGTCTTTCTTTAATGAGCAGCACGGTGTCTTTAATCATCCCCATTTACAATATTGCAAAAACCTGAAGACTCGCAAATCATTTCCGCTTTCTAGGGATTTTTTTTAAACTGTGGTAAACAGTTACCTGTGTTCTCTATTCGATGTTTTGTCGTGTCGGGTCGCCCTTTCTCCTAATTTCTACCTCTCACAGGATGAAATTATTGCTGAATGCGAAACTTTCCATTCTGCATCTTTGTTTATTCTTCTGCCATCTCTGCTTCCCTTTTCATTTCTTCAACTTTTTGTTCATCCACATGAATTCTTATCCCTGCAAGTGAGTTTTTAAACTTCTCCGTGAGACTACTCTGTCTTACAGCGTCATAGGTCTTATCTATTTTAAAGACTTCAACCATCCACGATGTTTAATTCTTTTTAACTCAACAGAATTCTGACATCGTTCCTTCTTTATGTTTCTGAACCGCTGTCTTTCCACTTTTAAGGCCAATTCATAAGCACTTAAACATTCCAATCGGTGCTGCAAATGCTGCACTAGCTCTGCATTACAGCCTAGCCTGAAATAGCATTACCCACAAGTCCTGTCACCACTCCACCTACCTCGCCAGTCTTTCAAACGAATGGAAGAAATATTCACCTCTTTCTTAACAAAATGTTGCAGTGATTTAATATATTTGTATACATCACTGCCTTTTTCCTTCATCTACACCCTGTTAAACTGACAATCGTAACAAAGTCGCCACTTCAGAAGTTCAAATTCTTTCTCCTTTTCCCTTCGCATTCTTTATTTTCCCTCTGCCATTCTTCTCTCTTGTTCTCGCTGTCATTTTTCTCTCCCTCTTTGCTCAGCTAAGCATCTTCTCTCTCTTTCTTTTTCTTGTCGTCCTTCCTTATTTCCTCTTTCTTTCCTCTCTATTTGTTTCTCTCTTCCTCTTTTTTCTCCTCTCGTTTGCTCAAATAAGAACATTCCCTCTCTTTCTTTCGTCCTTTCTCTCTCTCACTTTCTTTTTCCTGTCTCTTTCTTATTTCCTCTTTCTTCATTCTCTCTTGCTTTAGCTTTCTCCCTCCCTTTGTTTATCTTCGAATTACTTCAATTTTACCTTCAGATTCTTTCTCATTGTACTGCATTTGCCAGTTTTTCTGACATTCGTACGTGTTTGAGTCAATCGCCTGAAATTTTAGGTTTATTTTAATCGTTAGTTATTTTACCACAGTTTTAAAAAAAATCTGTTCAAGTTTAAGTGACAGATAACGCTCCAAAATCCAATCATCAAAGTAAAATACCCAAATTGTTCTTTAATTCGAAAAATAACATAAATAAATACATTTTAGAAAATCTAAGCTTCCTTTCATTTCCAGTTCTGTTCTCTACCTTCAAGTCTATAACGAAATATCGATTTAAGACAATCCCCTATTAAAATTTAATTTTCAAAACAAGACAACAGCTGCCATCATCGGCGTCTTTCTTCTTTGAGCTGAAAATTAAAACAACTTCCTGTGTCATCATCAGTCGTTCGCTGCGAAGTTGTTTCACAAGAAAAATGTACGATTGTGGAGAGTGTTTTCAATGGCAGCCACCCTCTGAATGGCAAGTAGCTCTCGCTCTCTCCCTGGTTATGTCTCAAATTCCAACGTAATTAGATCACAAATATCGGATAGTCCAAGTGGATCGATGGTGTCAAAACAGAACAATACAAATTCGATTGGGTTTTCGTATCCCGGGGCACAATTTGAAATGATTGGTTGAATTCGAACTTCTCTAAACATAGCAGCCGAATGTCACATATTTTCAATTTCCCAACACACCCTGCGTCTGCTGGTCAATCACATGACAGATGCCGATCAACGTTGACCGCCAAAACAAATTTCACACTCTCTTAATTGTGCAGTACATGCCTTGAGCGTCAGAAGACGTGACAGAGCTTAACAAGCCGTTGCAATGAGAACAGCGTTGACAAAACTTCACAGTATATTGGCAGGAGAAAAGAATGAGAATAGATGCAAAGTTTCTTGCTTGTAGAACAGAGAGGAGATGTTTGCGAAGGGAATAGAGTGGGGATGAGGTCACGGGCTGTTGCGAGAGAACAGCGAGGGAACGTGTTCAGAAACCAGTCCTTCGGTTATTGCCAGGGTAACAAATGTGAAATCGATCAAGAGACCTTGCTGTGGAAACAGTGTGGAGCTTATTTCACAGCCAACAGAGTCCAGATGTTTTCACTGTCTGTTGACAGAGGAACAGAGTTCGAATTTAATCAGAGGACTTTGCTGGGTGAACAGACTTGAGTTCGATTAACAGGCTGTTACAAACAGAACAGCGTTGGGATGCGTTCACCCTATGTTGTCAGGGGAAAGGCGTGGGAATGGTTTCAAAGTTGGTTGCTTGGAGAATACAGAGAGGAAGGTTTCACTCGCCGAATCAAAGTGAACAGACTGGGTATGGGGTAACAGACAATTGCGAAAACAGAATGGGAATGTTTTCAGAGACAGTTGCTGAGACAACAGTGTGGGAATGGGTTCATCGGCGGCTGAGAGGAGAAAAGAGTGAAGATGAGTTCACAGGCCATTGCTGGGAGACGGAAGTCTCGATGGGTTCAATAACCATTACCAGAAGAAAAGACTGGTCTTTAGTGCGCAGCACCTTGCATGGAAATTAGAGTTGTGATTGATTCTCAGCTCGTTGGTAGGAGAACAGAATGGTGGGTAGGTTCACAGTCCATTGCTGGGAAAACGAAGTGGCGATGGGTTCACTAGCAGTTACCAGGAAAACAGAGCGAGTTTGGGTTCGCAGGCTGTTACAATGGAGACAGAGTGGAGTTGGGTTCACCGGCCGTGGTCAGTGGAAAGTGCCAGGGTTGGGTCAAAACCAGTTGCTCGGAGTACAGTGTAGTGATTGCTTCACAGGCTTTTGCCATGGTAACAGAGGTGAGAAAGATAAATAGGTCTTGCTGGGAGAACAACGTATGCATGTGCTTACAGGCCGCTGCTCAGAGAACAAAAAATAGTTCATTGACAGGCCATTGGTCGGAGAAATATTGGGGAGGGGTTCACAATCTGTTGGAAGTAGAACGGCGTGCGGATGGTTTCACAACCTTTTGTAGTATAACAGAGCGGGCATGGATTCACTGGCCATTGTTACATAAACAGAGTGCGGATGGGTTCATATGTTGTTCCTGGAGAAATCAACTGGCGCTGGCGTCAGTGGCACTTCCAATGGGAGGAGAGATGGAATGCATTGAAAACATCTTGATAGGAGAACATTGGATCTTGCGGAGAACACACACAACATAGGACTTGACAGACTATTGATTGGAGAACACAGTGGGGATGGCTTCACAGGCCGGGACAAGGGAAACAGAGCTGAGGTACATCAATAGGCCTTTTCTGTGAGAATAGGGTTGGAATAGATTCTCAGGTAGTTCTGAGAGCAACATAATGGGAAAGAGTTGCTGGGAGAACAGAATGGGATGGTTTACAGGGAGTTCCGAGCAGACCAGAATAGGATGGGTTCACAGGCAGATGTTCGGGGCACAGAGCGGAGATGTGGTTGACAGGCAGTTGCCAGGAGTACAATTGTGAACGGAGTGCGATGATTTCACAGGCCTTTGTAGGAGAACAGATTTGTGATAAGTGTACAGTTTGCTGCAAGAAGAGCAGAGAGGATTGTTTCACATTATGTTCCTATGACAGCAGAGTGAGCATGCGTTCATAGGCCGTTTGGAGGGGAACAGAATAGGAATGCATTGACAGGCCATTGCTCGGGGACAGAGTGGTGATTGGTTCACAGGCCTTTGCTATGTGATAAGAGTGGGAAGTTTTCACTGGTCCTTTCTCGGCTATCAGATTTAATTTGTTCTCCCAGGGTCAGTGCAACAGTGACACTTCTTTCAATCTGCTCTACAATGGGAGAGTGACGCAAACAAAGCGGTGTCAGTCTGTTTTCCCGAGTTAGTGATACAGAGATAGTAATGTTAGTCAGCTCCCGCTGCTGTCAATGGTGCACAAACTGTCGGATCAGTTAGTTCTCCCTGGTGTCAGTGGCATACTCACAGTGGTGTGAGTCTTTTCTCCACGTTATAAGTGATACAGACACAGTGGAGTTAGGCTGCTCTCCCTGGTGTCAATGATGCAGACACATTGTGTTCAGACTACTGTCCTGAGGCTCAGGACTGCACGCACAGCTAGATCTGTCTGTTCACCCTGGTGTCAGTCATTAACAAACAGTGGGGTCAGTCTGCTCTCCTCGGGGTCCACGGTACGCGCAGGGGGGTGGTGGTGGTGGTGGGGGGGGGGGGGGGGGGGGGTTGTCAGTCGCCTGTCCTAGGTGTCAGTGACTCAATCACAATGTGGTTAGTTTCCTCTCTCTGTGGTAGGTTATTAGCACACAGTGGGGTGAGTCTGCTCTCCCCGAGGCAGTGCTACACACACAGTGAGTTTTGTATGTTAACCACGGTGCCAATGATACTGAGGCACTGTTGTTAGACTGCTTTTCTTGGGTTAGTGATACAAAATAGTGGTGCCAGACTGTTCTCACCTGGTCAGTGAATAGTCACATAGGGTCCATCCGTTTATACCACGGTTAGCCATATAGACACCGTGGCGTCAGAGTGCGCTCACCAGAGTCAGTGATGTTGAAAAAGTCAAGTTAGCCTGATCTCCCCAGATTCAGTGAAACAGACACAGTATGATCATCTGTCTTCGTGGTGTCAGTGATGCACGAACAGAGGCGTTTCTCTGTTCTCCCACGGGTCATTAATACCAATATTGTGGGGACACTCTGCTCTCGCAATGAATAGTGATGCATACTCAGTGGGGTCGTTCTGCTCTCTCCGGGTCTGTGTACAGTCACACAGTTCAGTCCACTCTCTCCGTGGTGAGTGATTCAGATACAGGGGTGTTCATTTGCTCTCCCTATTGTCAGGTATACTCAGAGAGTGGCATTGGTCTCCTCTCCCCGGGTTCATTAAAAAAAGAGAAAGCAATGTCGTGCTACATCCCGTGATCAGTGACACAGCCATGGGAGGGTCAGTCTGTTCTCCCCAGGATATTTGTAACAGGACAGTGGGGTCAGTCTGCTCTCTTCAGGATAACTGATACATAGATAGTGGAGCCAGTGTGCTCTTTCTGTGGTCAGTGATACACACACACAGTGGGGTCAGTCTGCCCCCCCCCCCCCCCCCCCCCCAGTTTTCTGATAAAAAAAAGTGGGGTTTTCATGCTCTCCCCGAGGTTAGCGATACAGACACTGCTGGGTGAGTCTACTCTACCAGTTTCGGAGATACCCCATCGGGGTTAATAATACAGAAAACGGAGGTTCAGTCTATACTACCAATTTTAAAGACACAGTGGGGTCAGTGTGCTCTCCCTAGGATCAGTAATGCAGGAATAGTAGGTTCATTCTGCTCTCCCCGGATTCAGTGATACATACTCAGTTGGGTGAGCCTGCTTTACACGAGTCAGTGATTGAGACACATTTGGGTCGGTCTGCACAACCTGGGTCAGTAATACAAACACAGTGGGGCCAGTCTGTTCTCTCTATTGTCAATATTGTATACACAGTGAAGACAGTTTGCTCTCCCCAGGTCCATTGATAAACACGCATTGGTCTTGGTCGGCTCTCTCTATTGTCTGCGATACACACACCTTGGTTTCAGGTTCCTCCCCAGCCATCCGTATTCCAGACAGAGTTGGGGTATCTCCTATCCTGGGATTAGTGACACAGACATAACAGGGTCAGTGTGGCCTGCAGAGTGACATAGAATCATAGTTTAATTGCAAAGTACAGTACAGAAACAAACCCTCCAGTCCAACTCCTCCATGCTGACCAGATATCCAAATCTAATCTAGTCCCATTTGTCACCAATTGGGCCATATCTCTCTATACCCTTCCTATTCGTAGACGACTCCAGATGCCTTTTGAATGCTCAAATTGTATTAGAGACCAACACTTTCTCCGACAGCTCATTCCACAGATGCACCACGCTCCTCGTGAAAAAGTTGCCCTTTAGGTCTCTTTTAAATCTTTCCTTATACAAAACCTTTGCCCTATAATTCTGGTTTTCCCATACAGCAGGGAAAATACCTTGTCTCTTCATCTTCTCCATGCCCCTCCTAAATTTGGAAACATTCATACGGTCGCCACTAAGGACAGACCAGTGAGCCTTACCCCTGTTGGACTAAATGTTTTGAAAGCATTATAAGAGAGGATTTCTAATCATCTCGCCAGCAACAATTTGATTGGCAATAGTCAACGTGGTTCCGTCAAGGGCTGGTCGTGTCTCACAACAGTCGTTGAGTATTTGCAGAGGTTGAACTCGCATGTGAATAAGGTTAGGGCAGTTGGAATGGTGTATGTGGACTTCAGTAAAGCCTTTGATAAGGTTCCACATTGTAGGCTCTTGGAGAAAATGCGGAGCCATGGTATTTAGGAAGATTTAACAGTTTGAAATAGAAACTAGGTTTCAGTAAGAAGGCAACGAGTGGTTTTTGATGGAAATGATTCAGTCTGGAGTCCGGTTACTAGTTGTGTGCCACAAGGATCGGTTTTGGGACCACTGCTTTCCGTCATTTTTATGCATAACTTGGACACAGGCATAAGTGGTTGGGTTAGTAAGTATGGAGATGACACCAAAGTCGGTGGACAGTGTGAAAGAATGTTGCAGTTTGCAGAGAGACATAGATAAACTGCAGAATTGCGCTGAAAGGTGGCAATTGGAGTCCATTGCAGATATATGTGAGGTCAGTAACGTTGGAAAGAATATCAAGAAGGGAGAATACTGGCTCAGTGGAAAGAATCTTGTGTAGTGTGGATGTGCAGAGTGATCTTTGTATCCAATAACGTAGGTCATTGAAAGGTGTCACTCAGGTTCATCGTGCTGTCAAAAAAGCACGCGGTATGTTAGGTATTATTGGTAGAGGTATTGAGTTCCGGAGCCGTGATGTCATGCTGCAACTGTGCAAAACGCTAGTGCACCCTTGCTTGGATTATTGTGTACAGTTTTGGACGCTCCATTAGAAGAATGACGTGGAAGCTTCTAAAAATGTGCGGAGAAGATTTACCAGGATGTTGCTGAAAATATGTTGCTGGAAAAGCGCAGCAGGTCAGGCAGCATCCAGGGAACAGGAGAATCGACGTTTCGGGCATAGGCCCTTCTTCAGGAATGAGGAAATTTTGTCCAGCAGGCTAAGATAAAAGGTAGGGAGGAGGGCTTGGGGGAGGGGCGTCGGAAATGCGATAGTGGAAAGATGTTGACTCATCTACAACGAACGCTTTATAAGCAAAGGCCAAGAGACTTGTGTATGTGCCAATTAGAGAGAAGAAGAAGAAGAGGGGATTTAATAGAGACAAAAAAGATGATCAGAGGATGGGATAGGTTGGACAGTGAGAGTCTTTTTCCGAGGATGATGACATCGATTTGTCCGAGGGCGCATAGCTGCAAATCGAGGTGTGATAGATTTAAGACAGATGTCAGAGACAGGATCTTTACTCAGAATGTGATATGGACGTGGAATGCCTGCCAGCCAGTGTAGTTTATGCAGCCACATTCGGGACATATAAATAAACCTTGGATAAGAATATGGATGATGATTAGATAGTGGAGGGGGTGGGCTTGGATTAGTCCAGAGATCTGTGCAACAGCGAGGGACGAAGGCCCTGTTCTGGGTCGATTGTTCGATGTTCTGCCTCGGATGGTCCAGGGAAAACAACCCGGCCTATTCGCCCTGTCCCTATAGGTCAAACCCAGTAACAATGGCAACTTTTTTGCCAATCTTTCTGAATCCTTTGAAGTTTACAACGTCCTTCCGACAGGAAGGAAACCGAAATTACATGCAATATTAGAAAAGCGACCTAATCAATATCTATTACAGCCACAACATGACTTCCCAACTCCTACACTCAAAACCATGACGAGAAAAGGAAAGCACACAAGCAATGTTGTCAGTCTGCTCTTCACGGGGTCAGTCATATGAGATAGTGAGTTCAGTGCTCTAAACACAGTGTTCGTGATAAACACACAGTGGTTTCAGTCTCCTCTCCCCAGGGTCAGTGATAAAAGCACAGTGGTGTCATTATGCTAACGGCAGAGACAGTGATATTGACACAGTGGGGTTGGTCTCAACTAATTGTTGTCAATGACACAGAATCAGTCGGTTCAGCGTGCGAACATAGGGCCAGTGAAACGGAGATAGTGCAGTCAGTCTGCTCTCGGTGGGGTCAGTGATAGAAACACAGTTTAGTCAGTCACTGTTCCCCAGGTTCGGTGATATGCACACAGTGAAGGCAGCTCCTGGTTCAGTAATACACAAAGGGTAGTGTCTGTCTGTCTTTTCACCCCTGGGTCTCTCAACAATTATATAGATGGTCAGACTGCTCTCTCCGGATTGTTTTGGAGATAGACAGAATGGAGTTAGACTGTTCTCTTCAAAGTCGCCGGTGCACCTACAATGTTTTTAGTCTGCTCTTCATGGTGTTCATGTTCCAAAAATCAGTTGGGTCAGTCTAATTTCCCAGTTGCAAGGCTTTCGGTGACGTTAATATTCTCCCCACTGTCAGTGATACAGGGGTCAGTCAGCTACAACGGCTTCAGTGATACATAAACAGTAGGGTCATGCTATTCCCCCCAGGGTCAGGGAGGCAGACAAATTGCGGTGAGTCTGCTGTACATGGGGTCGGTGATATGCACGTACAGTGTGGTCAGTTTTCTCACCGCTTTGTCAGTGATACACAAACAGTAAGACCAGCCTACTTTGTCTCGAGTAAGTGAGACACAAAGAGTGAGGTCGGCCTGCTCTCTTCGTGGTCAGTGATACATAATCACTTGCGCCAGTCTGTTCTCATCCATGGTGAGAGGCAGAGATGTTAATCACGATTTGAGTATGTTTCCAAGAAATTAAGGCATTGTCTGCAGGAGAGGAAGCCACATGGAAATGAACAGTTATAGAAGGTAGAATAATTGGAGGCACTGATCTACGAGTCATAGATAGTATTGGAGAGGGAGCACAGAACAGGAAGATTCCAAGCTTCAATTCCACCCTCTTGAGAAAAGCCTGCTTTCACCTCTGTAGTACTGATCCCTCACTAAGTCAGCACAGACCAGGATTGGTAACTGTCAACTCCCATACTTTTCGTAGGATAGGGCAGTGCAACAGAGTTGAACGTCGGCATCTCATCAGAGCGGGAGAGGTGTGGGGGGAGGGGGGGGGGTGGGGCGATCGAGTACGAAATCTTTCAGCACTGTCCTCTCCCTTCAGAATTTTATTCGTGTCATGAGTTGCTGTTTTGAGCCCGCGAATTGCTCTCGGCTCTGTTCACTCTGAGTAATCTTACACTGATGCACATTTTATTGATGACTCCATAGTTCCCTTTCCTTCATATCTCTGACTGAGTGTCTGTCTTCAATGCGGTGATGGGTGAGACAGGGGTCGGGAATTCGGCTGAGTCAGGAACTTCCTGAGGACATTCAGGAGACAGGGAAAAAGACAGGGACAATAGTTAGGCTGACGAAATGAAGTAAACACATGTTTAATGGCCCTGAATCCTATAGTGATCTGGAAACCTCCTGTCTCCATCCCGGGCCTGAGCTGCCTCGTTTCTCTGGAGTGTTGAGTTCTGTTTAGTAAGGATCTGAATTAACTGCAAGAGCGAGAAGTTTTGTCAAACAATTAGTCCCACTCTGTGAGTGATAAATTATGGGAGAGATCCTGGGTGATACAAACAGATTGCAGGAAAATTTCAGGTTCGCACAATTGTATATGAAGAAGGCGATTTGTTTCAGGAATCTCTGGGATAAGTACTCAGAGATGAGAAAATTGCATGCAGGCAAAGTCAATGTCTGGTGGCGTGTCAACGAGGCTATGAACACTCGTGCTGTGGACCAAAATGCAAATCTCACTGTTGCAAATGATGACATTTCAATTCAATAATTGTTAATAATCTTTAATTACAATTTATACGTGAGCATTGAACAACTGCTAATGTACCACAAATCCCATCCGAATGGATCATCTGCTTTTGGGTAGAAAATCTTCCAACCTCACCAGCTTTGGACGACTGAGTGCGACTCCATACCCACAGCAATTTGACCGTTTCTGAATTGCCCTCTGAAATGGCCTGGAAAGCCATTTAGTTCAGGGTCAAATAGAGGTGGAAAGGAATGCTGGCCCGCCAGAGACAGCTACATCCACGAGTGAATAAAAATACAACTGGACTCGTGCTAGGACTAGTGTCTTGGCCAATCATATCCGTAGCTTGAAGTAGAGGGCTTTAAACTGACAGAGTGGATGCAGGGACAGGGTACATGCGAAAGGAGATTTCCAAATCCAAAGAAGACATATGAATCACTGGAGCATTGTAATATGCCTGAAGACATTTAGAAAGGAGAATGGAATGGACAGAGTTTAACTAAGACTGTTCACCAGCGAATCAGTTAGTTACATGAGAACATGTGTATTATAATGTCCTTTTTTTAATAGATAGAATGTCTGCATATATATATATATATATATCACACGGAGATAAATGAGATTTATTCACTGGATAGAATTAGTTTCAGAGTGAACAAAAGGAGGAGCATAAATGTTCAACGTTACACAACCTTGGCGGACTCAGGCAGAATGACAGTAATGGGTAGCAAAGGCACAACGAAAACGAAACTGTTTGGCCTTAGATTGTGACGTAGAACAACTATGAATGTCAATTCTGTTTCATACGTGTTACAACATAAGTGAGAGCATGATTTCTGGTTGCCCAACAGTAGTCGTTGCTTATTACTGCATTAAACTGGAATTAATTGGAATTTGTTGCAAAGTCTATGTGATAATTTCAGAAGACTTGAATCTTTATATAATCTGGGACAATCACACTGGCAAGGGTGATACTCGAAGAGGAGGTCAAACAATATTGTTGTTAGATTTTCTTCAAATAACAATGTATGCAACTCGCGAGGGACGTAACTAACGTAACGACCGTTGAGTGATCAAGCTGAGTGTTTTGTCACACTGAGAGATCATCCGAGAAATTATGACGGAGTGGATATTGAAGTGATTATGAAATTTTATCGTGACCACACAAAACAAGCAACAATCAGAAACAGAAGCAAAGCCAATTACGTTATTTCGAGAGTGAAATACGCCAGGTAAAATGGGAAAACAGATAAAAATGTTTTCCTGCAAAAGAACCCTGGAAAACATTTGGAGGAATAGTGTAAAATGTTCAACAAAATGGCATTCTATTTAAACAGACAGATCTCAGCACGAGTTTCTCACCTGTCCCTCACTGAGGAGGTTAAAGATGAGATTCAATTAAGATTACCAAAACGAACCTCACAGTTCTGAATAATATGAGCGTTTTAGGAACACTCAAAGAACTAACAACATATTGAAGATGTTAACCGGATTACAAGGGGTCTCCAAGCAGGTGGAGTGCCGTCAGAAAAGGAAACAGTGTTCGGGTTCAATAAGGAGGCAGAAACAGGGGGAGGTAAATGTACTGCAGGTGGGAGAGTGTTACCGAGTATGGTGGGACCCTGAACGATATTATAAAGCCAGTAACGAAATGCTACAGTTGTAACTGTTTGTAAAAGTAGAGAAGGAAATATGTACATTTGCTTATTCGTTCGTGGGATGGAAGTGACTTGAGGTGGAAATATCTATGTAGTTTGTTTCAGAATTGTTCTGACCAGAAAAAACATATTTTCTAAAATGCCTATTTTTTATTCGTCAGAGGGAAACGGGTCTGGGTGGGTTACTCTTCAGAAGGTCAGTCTGGACTAGGAGGGCCGAAGGGCCTGTTTCCGCACATTTGGGTATCTAATCTAATCTTAACAGCAAAGTATCT
Organism: Chiloscyllium plagiosum; assembly: GCF_037043375.1. NCBI lineage: Eukaryota > Metazoa > Chordata > Chondrichthyes > Orectolobiformes > Hemiscylliidae > Chiloscyllium > Chiloscyllium plagiosum. Next base: position 11,950,980 of record NW_028270190.1, read on the forward strand.
TTACTGAAGGACAGACATCCTTGAGGATAGTCCGAACTTTGCGATTGTTCAATAAGCAAAAAAATCCACCCATCTATTCAGTTTACTTTCGTGACTCAACATGATGAAAACAGTGCACAAATCACAGCAAGTGGTTTTGAGATGATGAGTTACCACACACAAGAACTAGTTATTATTAAGTGCAAGGACTTAATGAAAATGTCCCTTTATCCGAGCGAGGAAGATTGCGTCAAGTTCCACCTGTTTCAAAACCGTGTTGCAACATATCCTAACAGATTAATATTCAAAGTTCGACACTAAGGAGCGAAGTTCGTAACTCGGTTCGCTCAATCAGTTGGATAGCTAGTTTGCAATGCAGATTAATGCCAACAGTATTATTTAAATTCCCGTACTGACTGAGGTGACTGTAAACGACTGTCCCACTCAACCTCTTCCTTATTTGAGGCTTGATTACTGTCCAGTTAAACTACCACCAGTCGTCGATATCTAATGAGGGAACAACCCTGTCATCCCGTAGGAGTATGATGCCTAACCTTTCCATTTCGGATCCACAGGCTCACCCATAAACACCTCCCCCGGGGAACTGCCGCAGTTCTGTTCTGGAGCTGGGATGGCTGCTCTGAACCAACCACAACCGTTTTCTTTCTACCCGTTATATCGTCAAGCAGTGCAAAGGCACGAAGAGAAATTGTTTAAAGGAGACCTGTAGGACAGGCCTCCCAATTCTGGACCGAGCCCCGAGGCGTTAGGAAGGATGACTTTGCAGGATCCACAGGGCTTTTTACTTTTGTTCCAGTCAACCGAGGGGCCTTCCTTGTGCCGTGTGTTACTGACACTTTGGTCTTTTGATTGCACCCTACAAGGTCTCCTTCATTCCGTTCCTCCAATGTATATTCCACAAATTTCTACACTGTATTTTCAATTAAGTCATTACCCAAGTCAGTTTTTTAAACTATCCACCTGCATGTCTGTGTCTCAACCTATCATCTTGTCGAGCCGCTTCAACCATTTCTATCTCAAAATCGTCGAATCTCCACAATCTGCATGAGTTACTACAACCGTATCTATAATTATTAAATTCCTCTCGCACCTACATACCTCCCTATCTCTCGATCCCACTCCCAAGTATGACACTCTTCGCTGCCTGACTAACCTTCGGCAGCTCTTGCTCTATGACTGTGAATTCCTGCAGAATCTGTGCTACTCCGTAATTGTCCAGCCTCTTCCAAACCCTGCAACGACTATCTATCTCTCCGAACTCCTCCAGCTCCTTTACACTCCCTATCTCTCTAACCACCTCAAGCCCCTTCACCCTTCCATATCTCACTGATCTCATTCTGGCCTTTCCCCCTCCGAATCTCTCTCACCACTTCCGGCCCCTCCGCCCTTCCCTATATCTTTAACAACCTGCAACCCCTAAAAACATCCCTATCTCTCAAACTACTTAAGCGCCTACACCCTTCCCTATCTCTGTAAACATCTCCATACATTCCAGCCTAACCTATCCGCCCAACAACTTCCAGCACATAAACCCTCCCTAACTCTGTAACATCCTCCAGCTCCTTCAGCCATCACTATCTCTCTAACCACGTCCAGCCAAGTCGCATCTCCTTATTTCTCTAATCTCCTCCAGGCCTTACATCCCAGTATGCCTAACCTCCAGCCGCTACAATCTTCCCTATCTCTCTAAACACCCTCCAGCTTCAAACCCCGACTTATGACACTCACCATCTCTGGACATAAACCTTCTGTCTATAATTCTAAACACTTGCATTCCCTAAACCCCTTCCGATCTCTCGAAACTCATCCAGCCACTACACCCACTCGCATTTCTCTAACCACCTCCATCCGCTATACCCCTCCTGAACTCTCTAACCATCTCGAGCCCCGAAAGCCCTCCCTATTACTAAAACCAACTCCAGCTGTCGCTAACCTCCCAAATTCTGTTTCTCCAATCACCTCCACATGCCTCACCCCTCGCTATCTCTCTTCTCACTTCCAGTTCTACACCACTATTTATTTATCTCATCACCTCCAGCCCCCAAACCCTTCTCTGTCTGGCTCGCTCCAGCCCGAAATCCATCCCTATCTCTTTCACCTCCAGCTCTGGCAACGCTCCCAATATCCTATCCCTGCCACATGCTCCATATACTATACCCCGCACAATTCCTGTAGCATTCTCCAGCACACACACCCACTCGTTTAAACTGCAACCATCTCCAGCAGTTGCACACACGCCCTATCCTTATAATATTCTCAAGCACCTACACCCAATCCCTGTCACGTTCGCACTGCCCAACACCTACACCCACTCTCTGTTCCTGTGACATTTTTCAGCATATACACCCACTCACTATTCCTGTCACATTCTCGAGCACCTGCACAGGTTCACTATATTTCCAATCTTCTCATGCATCTACACACCTCCCAATCCCTGAAATATGCTCTAGCACCTAAAACCCTCCATATCCGTGTAACAACTCTAGACCCTGGAACCATGCCAATTTTCTTATACTATTGTCCAGAACCTTCAATGGCTCCCTGTACCTGTAACATTCTCCAGCACTTACACCCACCCCTTATCCTGATATTGTTGTCATGCACTAACGACCGTCCCTATCACTGTAACATTCTCCAGAACATAACCTGCTCCCTGTCTCTGTAAAATTCTCCGGCATCTACAAACATCACTATCCCTGTAAAAAATCTCGAGCACCTGCATCGCTCTGCATCCCTATAGTTATGTCCAGCACGGACAAACCCCCCCACTTACAGAAACATTCTCCAGCCCTTTCTCACCCCCGTATTCCTGTAACATTCTCCAGCACCGACCCCATTCCCTATCCATGTCACATCCTGCAGCACCTTCACCCTTCCATATCACAGTACGATTCTCCAGCAATTGCACACACTCCCCATCCCTGTAATATTCTGCATTCCCGACACCCACTCCCTGTCCCTGTAACATTCTCAAGCACAACACCCACTCCCTTTCCAGTCACATTCTTCAGCACCTGTACCCACTCCGTATTCCTGTGAAGATGAGGCGTTCTTCCTCTTTCCTGAAGAAGGGTTCATGCCCGAAATGTCGATTCTCCTGCTCCTTGGATGCTGGAGGAAGAGCGCCTCATCTTCCACGTTGGAACCCTCCAACCACAAGGGATGAATGCAGATTTCTCCAGCTTCCTCATTTCCCCTCCCCCCCCACCTTATCTCGGTCCCAACCCTCGCACTCAGCACCGCCTTCTTGACTTGCAATCTTCTTCCCAACGTCTCCGCCCCCATCCCCTCTCCGGCCTATCACCCTCACCTTAACCTCTTTCCACCTATCGCATGCACAACGCCCCTCCCCCAAGTCTCTCCTCCCTACCTTTTATCCTAACCTGCTTGGCACACCTTCCTCTTTCGTCGATTCTCCTGCTCCTTGGATGCTGCATGACCTGCTGCGCTTTTGCAGCAACACATTTTTCAGCTCTGATCTCCAGCATCTGCAGTCCTCACTTTCTCCTAGATTCCTCAGCACCACGACCAACTCCCTATCCCTGTAACATCCTGCAGTAACTGCACACACTCCCTATCGTTGTAACATTCTCAAGCAGAAACACGAACTCTCTATCACTGTAAACTTCTCATCTACCGATACACCTAATCCCTGTAAAATTCTCGAAGACATATAAACCGCCATATCCCTATAGCTTCGCATGCCTCTACTCCCTCTCACTCTTCCCGTTACATTGTCCAGAACCTACAACTCCTTCCTTCCCCTGTAGCATTCTCCAGTACCTATCCCCATCCACGTACCATTCTCCAGAACCTGCACATTTCTGTATTGCTGTAGTTTTCCCCAGCACCTACAGCCTCACACTATTCCTGTAACATTCTCCAACCCGTTCAGAGCTCCCTATCTCTGCTACACTCTCCAATACCTACACCCAAACCCTGTCACTGTAATCCTCTGCAACCGCTGCGCTGACTCATTATTCCTGGAACATTCTCCAGCACCTATAACCTAATCCCTATCTTTGTAAACTTCTCTAGCACCAAAACACACTCTCTATCCCTGTAGCATCCTCCAACACCTTCACCCACTCCATATTTCTGTAAGATTCTCAAGCACCCACAATGATCAGCTGTCCCTCTCCCGTGCTCTAGCACTGAAAGCTACTCCCGACCCCTGCAAAATTCTCCAACAACAACACCCACGAGCAATCCTTGGACATTCTCAAGCACCATCACCCACTCCTTACTCCTGAAACAATCTTAAACCCCTGCATCCGATCCCGATCTTTGCAACCTTCTCATCCACCTGCACCCTTCTATATCATTGTTACATTATCTAACACCTACATCACTCCATATTCCTACAACGTTTCCAGCAGCTGAACGGACGCCCTCGTCCTGTCACATTGCCAGTACCTTCACACACGTCCTATCTCTCCAAACTTTTCCAGCAACTGCACTCAGTCCCTTTTCCTGTAACATTCTGAAGAACCATTTCCCCACTCCCTATCCCTGTAATGTTCTCCAGCACCTGTGCTAACACCACATCCATCTCCAGCACGGATAGTCACAGCCTATTCGCGTTATTCTGTTCAGCGTCGACGCACCCCGTATTCTACACATAATCATTCTCTGGCATCTACACCGCTCCCTATCCTTGAAACATTCTCCAGCACCCACACCCACTCCCTATCCTTGTAACCTTCTCCAACCACGACACCCTCACTCTTCCAGTCACATTCTCTAAAACCTGCAACTCTGCAATTCCGAGTAACATTCTGCAGCAACTACACCGCTCCCCATTCCTTCAACTTCCCCAGGACTTCCACCACGCCCGATCCATGTAACATCTCCAGGCCCTATAAGCACGCACATTTCCTCGTTTTTTTTACACACCCTCACCCATTTCTTCTCCCAAAAACATTCTGCAACAGCAACAAACGTCCCTGTTCCTCGTCAGTTTCCAGCAACAACCCTAGCACTATCTCTGTAACATTATCCAGGATGGACACACGCTCGCTATTCCTGCAATACAGGGAAACTGATTCTGCCCTCCCCGTGTAACTATGTCAAACACCTACTCACATGTCAGATACCTGTCACGTTTTCCAGAACGTACAAATCTCCCTATCGCTGTACCAACACACAACCCTTGTCCATTTTTACATTGTCCAGCATCTGTGCAACTTGCTACCCATGTAACATTCTCCGGCACCTCCACCCCTTGATATCCGTGTAACCTTCTCCAGCCCCGTGATATCATCTTATCCCGGTCACTTACTTCAAAACCTGTGCACATCCCCACCTGCACCATTCAGTATTCATGTTCGATCTCCAACCGTACCACTCACTATTGGTATCACATTGTCTGGCACCTTCACCTACTTCCTGTCACAGTGACGTTCTCTGGCATCTACACTTCCCCATACCTGGAATATTCACCAGCACCTATAGTATTCCGTGTACATTTAACATCTCCAATCTCTACACTCACTCTACATTTCTATGAAACTCTGGCGCACCTACACCTCCCTCTATCCGTTTAACAACGCCCTGCCCCTACACAACTCTATGGAAAATTCTCCAGCACCTACTCTGTTGCCTATTGCTGTAGCATTATCCAATGCCTACGCCCAATTCCTATACCTAAAACTTTCGCCAGCCCCTACAGTAATCCCTATCCCTGTAAAATTCTCCAGCACCAACACCAAATCCGTGGCCATGTTACATTCTCCTACACCGACACTGCTCCATTACAATGTAACATTGTTGATCACCTACATACACTCCCTATCACTGTAACATACTCCAGCACGAACACCAACTCATCTCCATGTCTCAATATCCAGCACCTGCACACTTCACTATCCCTGATACATTTTCGAACACCTACACCCACTCCCTGTACCTGAAGCATTCTCAAGTCCCGACACCCGCTCTCCGCCCATGTCACATTCCTCAACACCTGCACCCAATCTCTACTCCATAAACATTCTCGAGTACCAACACCCGCTCTCTGTTCATGTCGCACTCTCCAGCACCTGAATCCCACCCTATCCTGTAACATTTTTCAGCACCTATAACCACTCTTAATTCCTGACCCTTCTCCAGCACCTGAAACCATTGCCTATCGCTGTAATGTTCTCCAGCACCCACAGCCACTCACTATACCTATCACATTGTGAAGCACCTGCACCAACTCACTACCATAACCATATTCTCCAGCACGTACACCCACTCGCTAGACCTGTAACACTCTCTAGCAATTACAACCAATCCCTATTCGTGCAGCATGCTCCAGCGACTACACGAGTCCCGATCCCTGGAACGTTCTGAAAAACCTGCACCCACTCCATAGCCCTGTTGTCTTCTGGAGCACCCAAACACACTGACTCTCCCTGTTAGTTTCTCCAACATTTACACCGCTGTCGCCTTCTCCGAAGCGTATTCCCCACGCAATCCTTGTAACATTCTTCATCCCCTACACCTCCTCAAAATCCTGCGACATTCTCCAGCACCTAACCCCTCCACATCCCTGAAACGTTCACCGGTACCTACCCCCTCCCTTTCCTTGCAACATTCCTCAGCACCGGCACACCACCCTACCTCTGTAATATTCTCCTGCACCTAAAACTACTCCAGAATCCCTGAAACATTCACCAGCAGCAATATTCCTTCATAACCCTTTAAAATTCTCCAGCAATGGCAACCATTACCTTTCTCCGTAACATCCTCCAGCACGTCCATCCAGCCCTTTCCCTATAACATTCTCCATGGCCTAAAACCCTTGCTATCCCTGTAACATCTCGAACACTGCAACAAATTCCTATCCCAGTAACTTGTCGAGCACATTGAAACAATCCATGTCTCTGCAGCATTTTTCAGTAACTACCCTCACTCCCAATCCGTGGAACCTTGTCCAGCAAGTACAGCCCAACATTTCCCTGTCACATTCTCCAGCACCGAATTCTCTTCATGTCACTGTAACAGTTTCCATCACTACTTCCACTCCCTATCCATCCCACATTCTCCAGTACCTACAAATCTCTGTATTACTTTAACATTATCCAGCATCCACACCCATACCCTATTCAAGTATCCTTCCCCTGCACATGGGCCTACCGTCTATCCCTGCAACATTCTCTGGCAAACATGCCAACTCTCTCTCCTTGTACAATTCTCCAGCACCAAAACACACTCCCCATCCCTGTGATTTGCACCAGCATGTACACATCTCCCATTCCCTGTAACGTTCTCCAGCCCCGACAATTACTGACTGTCCGTAATATTCTCCATCAACTTCACTCCATTCCTAAAGTGTAACTTTCTCCAGTCCCTACAGCCCTCGCTGTCCTCTAAGCTTCTCCAACAACTATTCCCCCAAAACTCGCTGTGACATTCTCCAGCCCCTGCCGCCCACACTACCCCTGAAACATTCTGCGGCACCTACAGCCAATGCCTATCTCGAGATATTCTCCAGCCCCTTCATTTCCGCCCTATCCTACGAACTCTCCAGCAGCTACACCCTCACAATCTATGTGAGCTTCTACAGCTCTGTCAATCCTCGCTAGCCCTGGAACATTGTCAAGCAAATCCACCCACTCCTTATTTCCAAATTTACGAGCCCCTACATGCATTCCATATTCATGTAAACCTCTTCAGCCCTGGCACATACTCCCTATACCTGGGAATTCACAATCACGCCCACGTTTTCGTATTCCTGTAACATTCTCAAGCCCCTAAGCACACTCTCAATCACAATAACAATCTCCAGCATCTACACACACTCGCTGTCCCTGAAACATTTTCCAGCACCTACTCGCATCCCTATCCCTTTAACATTCTCCAGCATGAACATCCCTCCTTATTGCTGTTTACGTCGCCAGCACCTACACACCTCACTATCCCGGTTACGTTTTCCAGCACCTGCCCCACTCTGTGTTCTAGTAACATTCTCCAGCGTCAAAAACCCTCCCTTGCTCTGTGACATCCTCCACCACCTGCACCCTTCCCTGTCCCTGTAACATTCTTCCAATCCTAAACCCGTCTCAATTCCTGCGACATTCTCCAGGGCCCAAATCCCTCCCAATCCCTTTACCATTTTGTGCCGCACCACCCACACACTCAATATCCCTGCGACACTCTGCAGCACCGACACACGTCCGTATTCTTTTAATATTCTCCAGCACATACACACCGCCCTAGTCATGTAACAGTCCCCAGCACCGACACCCACTCCCTGTTCCCGTAACATTCTCCAGCACTGTACCCCTTCCTTTCCCGGTAACAATCAACAGCACCTACATCCGCTGCCTATTCCTGTCAGCCTGTCCAACCCGACATATCTCATCCTCTATCCGTGATGATTCTCTGACACCTGAGCGGCTTTCTATGCTAAAACATTCTCCAGCACTTCCACTCGCTCCCGATCGTTGTAACCTCCTCCAGCCATGACAATCCTCCCTCTTCTGGTCAGACTCTCCAGCTTCTGAACCTCTCCCAGTCGTTGGAACATTCTACAGCACCAACAAACGTCCCTATCCCTCTTATGTTATCCAGCAACAACTAACCTCACTGTACGTGTAAAATTGTGAAGCACCAAGACCCATTTCCGATTCCTGTCACGTTTTACAGCACCTACACAGCACCTACTATCGCTGTATTGTTCTCCAAAACGTAAACACATTGCCTATCCTTCTCCATTTTCCAGCACCTACACCAATCTCTATCCATGTAACAGTATCGAGCACCTACATCTCTCGATATCCGTTTATCATTCACTAACACCTGCACGTTCTCTGTCCCTGTAACATTCTCCAGCACCTCCAGCCGTTACTATTCTTGTAACCTTCTCCAGCCCCGCCACCTCACCTTGTCCAGTAACGTTCGTTGACTCCTAAACTCTCCCCCATCCCTCATAACTTCTCCAGCACCTGTACCACACGTTTTTCCTGTAAGATCTCCAAACGGTGCAACAACTTCCTATTGCTGGACATTCACTAGCTCCTTCACTTGCTCCCTGTCACTGTGACATTGTCCACCATCTACATCCCGTCTCTCGCAGTAACATTCACCAGCATCTATACCACACTGTATCCGTTTAACATAACTGCACCCGGCACACACTCCAGATTACTGTGAAATTCTGCCAAACCAAATGTCTCCCTACTCATGCAACATTGTGCAGTACCTAAACCAGACCGTATCCGTGTACTGTTCTCCATCACCTACACTGCTGCTTATCGTTGTAATATTCACCACACAGACACCCACTCCATCTTCCTGCAACATTTTCTGACAGGTACATGCACTCCATTTTCCTGTAACATTCTACTGCATCTACCCACACTACCGACCACTGGAACATTCTCCAGCACCTACAGCCACTTCCTATTCCTGTAATTTCTTCCAACGCCTCCATACCCCATCCTCTATCCATGATCATTCTCTCGCACGTGCAACGCTTCCTCTCTCTGAAACATTCTCCAGCACCAACACCCTCTCCCAATCCTTGTAACCTTCCCCAGCCACGACAGCCTTCCTCTGTCTGTCACATTCTCCTGCACCTGCACTTCTCCCACTCACTGTGACATTCTGCAGCACCTCCATCCCGCCCCATTCCTGTAACCTTCTCGAGCACTTACACCCAACCATTTCCCTGTAACATTCTCCAACACCTGCATCCCTCCCTTTTCATGCAACACTTCCCTCCCCTCCAGCGACCCACTATCCCTGTTAATTTGTTACGCACCTCCGCCCAATGCCTCTCGCTGTATCATTCTGCTGCACCAACATGCGTCCCACTGCGTCTAACATCCTACAGCAACGCCACCCATCTCTGTAACATTGTCCAGGACGTATACACATTCCCTTTCCCTGTAACATTCTCCTGCACGTCCTACCATTCCCAATCCCTGCTACATTTTCCAGGATCTACACATCACCTTATCGCGGTACCATTCTCCAGAACCTACACTTCTCCTATCACTTTTACATTCTCCAACAGCTTCATCTCTCCTTATCCATGTAACATTATTCAGCGACTTCATCTCTCCATATCCCTGTTGCATTCTCCATCACCTCTACTCCTTGTTATAACAGGAACATTCGCCAGACCCGCTACCTCACCTTATTCCGGTCGCATTCTCCAACACGAAATCCACACTTATCCCTGTAAACAACTAGCCAAACTGCATCACCCACTATTCCTGTAAGATCAGCAAACTGTACAACTACTGCCGGTTGCTTTAACACTGTCTAACACCTTCACCGACCCCCTGCCTGTAACATTCTTCAGCATCGATACGCCCTCTATAACTGCAACTTTCAGCAACACCTATACCACACCGTTAACATTTGAAATCTCCAAACCGTACCGTCATGCCATATTCTTCCACAAAACTCTACCGCAACTAAATCTCTCTCTATTCTTGTAACATTGCACAGCACGTTCATCACTCCATATTCTTGTGACATTCTCCAGCAACTGCACTGCTGCCTATTGCTGTAACATTCTCCATACCTACACGCACTCCCTTTTCCTAAACTATTCTCAAGAACATTCACCCACTCCTTATCCCTATAACGTTCTCCAGCAACTGCACACATTTCCAATCCCTACAACATTCTCTCGCACCCAAACACGTTGCCGTGTCTGTGACATTCTGCAGCACATGCAGCCACTCCCTATGTCTGCAATCCTGTTCAGCTCCGTCACACCCCACCCCCTATTTGTGAAACTTTCTCCAGCACCTCAACCGATCCATTTCCCTGTAATATTCTCCAGGAGCTTCACCCACTCACTGTTGCTGTAACATTCCCCAGCGCCACTACCTTTTCCTTTCCATGTGACATTCTACTGCACCAACAACGTTCCATATCCCTGTAATATTCTCCAGAACAATCTCCCCTCACTATCACTGTAACATTCGCCAGCACCTCCATCTCTCCCTATCCGTCACATTCTACAACACCAACACATCTCCCAATCCCTGTTATCATCTCCTCCACCGACATCACACACTTCCCTACCGTTGTAAGATTCTGCAGCACCTACTCAGCTCCCTATACTGTTCTCCACGTGCACCTTTCCCTATCCGTTCAACATTCTCCAACACCATATCTCCTCCCTATTCATTCCAAATTTCAATCCGTACAACCACTGCCTATTCCTGTAACATTGTCTAGCACGTTCACCCATTGTCTATCCCTGTAACATCCTCCAGCACATGTACTCCTCTTTAACCCTGTAAGACTCTCCAGCTCCTATACACCTCCATATCAAAAGTAATGTCTCCAGACCTTACACTAACTCCTTTCTCCCGCAAAATTGTCCAACACCTTCTCCCCTCACTATCCCGATAACCCTTTTAACCACCTTCACCCCTCCCTAACCTGCCACTTTATCAAAGACCTACACTTATTCCCCATCCCTGTGCCCCCTATCCAGCACAGACACCCCTCCCTTTCCCTGTAACATTCTGAACATCCAACACGCTTTCTCTGTTCCGTAACATTCTCTCGCACCGACACCTCTTGGTTTCACTGTAACTTTCTCCATCAAATACACACCTCCATCTCCCTGTAAAATTTCTATCCTTTACGTCCACTCCCTTTTCCTGTAACCTTGTCCAGCACCATTACGCACTCCCTGTCCCTGTGACAATATTCTGCAAATCCAGTAACTCCTCATATTTTTGCCCTTGTCCAGCACGTACACCTCTCGACTTCTCTGTCACATTCTGCATCACCAACATCTTTCACGATTCATGTAACATTCTCCCGCACCTACTCCCACCCCATATCCCTGAAACATTTTCTAGCATCAACACTGATCCCTGTCCCTCTAACATTCTCCAGCATCTACGCACCTCACTGACCCTGTCACCTTCTCCAGCCACAATACCAATCCCTATCCACGGTCACTTTATCCAACTCCTCCAGCCTTCCCGATCCCTGTAACCTTCTCTACCAGTCTCTATAAGAGTAAGATCTCCAAACAGTACAACCATTGATTGCTGATGTAAATTGTCCAGCACCCTCATCCACTCCCTGTCACTGTAACATGCTTCAACACCTACACCCCTCTCGGTCCCTGGACACGTCTACACCACCTTCACCACTCTCGATCCCTGCAGCTTTTTCCAGCACCGACATTCCTCCTTATTCCTGTAACTCTCTGAAGCACCGACAATCCTCCCTATCACAGTAATATTCTTCAGCACCTACACCACACTCTGTTAGCATAACCTTCTCCAGGCCTTCACCCACTGCTTGTCCATGTAACGCAATCGAACAACTAATTGCCTCCCTACCCCATTAAATTGCCAACCAGTACAACTTCTCGCTTATCCTGTAACATTGGCCATCTCGTTTACCCACTCCGTATTCCTGTAACATTTGCCAGCACCTACTCCCATGCCTATCCCAGTAACATTCACCAGAAAATGCACAATACTCATTACATGTAACTAGTCCAAATCCATGTTCCTGTAACATTCTCCAGCACCTATGCCAGTCCCTAACCCTGTAACATTCTACAGCACCTTCACTTGTCCTTATAGCTTCAATCGTCTCATGTTCGTTCTCGCCTATTTATTTCTGTAAAATTCTCCAGCAACTACTTCATTAATTATTGGTGTAGCATTCTGAAAAACCTACAGGTCCTCCCTATCTTGTGACATTCTCCATCACTTGCAACAATCCCTATTCCCGGAAACTTCTACAGACCCTGAACCCCTCGCTTTTCTGGTAACCTTCTCCAGCACTACAATGTCTTCCCTATTCGTGTAACATTCTCCGTCCCTTACATGCATTCCCGATCTCTTTAACACTCTCCAGCTCCGGAACACCTCCACGTCCCTCCAACAATCACCAGCACCTATATACGATCCGATCCCTGTAACATCTCCAGCCTCTTCGTGCAATCCCTGGCCCTGTAAAATGTGTCCAGCACTTTCACGGAAACCTTGTCCCTGTAAAATGTTTCATCAACTACAGCAACTCCCAATCCCTGTCACATTGTTCCAGAAATACACACCACGATTTCCCTGCTAAATTCTCCAGAACCGACATCACTCCCTATCTGCTCAATATTATTTAGTATCTACTTCCGAGCTTGTGAGGACAGGAATTGGAGGATAGAGCAGATGAGTGCATGGCTGAGAAGCTGGTGTATACGAGAAGGATTCACATTTTTGGGTCATTGGAATCTCTTTTGGGGTAGAAGTGACCTGTACAAGAAGGATGGATTGCACCTAAATTGGAAGACGTCTAATATACTGGCAGGGAAATTCGCGAGACCTGCTCGGGAGGATTTAAACTGGTAAGGATAGTGAGGGGCGGGGGTGGATCCAGGGAGTAGTGAGGAAACAGAGATCCATCTGAGACTGTTAAGCACAGAAGCGAATCAAAGAGTCAGGGCAGGCAGGGAGTAATTAGGACTAATAAATTAAATTGCATTTATGCAAGGGACCTAACGGGGAAGGCAGATGAACTCAGGATATGGTTAAGAACATGGGACTGGAAGATCACAGCAATTACAGAAACATAGCTCAGGAATGAGTAGGACTTGCAGCTTAACGTTCCCGGATACAAATGCTACAGGAAGGATAGAAGGTGATGCAAGAGAGGAAGCGGAGAGACGTTTTTGATAAGAGATCGCATTACAGCTGTGCTGTGGGAGGATATTCCTGGAAATACATCCAAGGGATGGCTGGAAAATGAGAAGCCGTCAGGAACGTGATAACGAGAATACTGAGAAAGTATATTCCTGTTACGGTGAAAGGAAAGGTTGGTAGGTATAAGGAATGCTGGATAACGAAAGAAATTGATGGTTCAGTTCAGAAAAAGAAGGAAGCATTTGTAAGGTTTAGACAGAATAGATTAAGTTAATTCTTAGAAGAGCATAAACGCAGTAGGAATATCCTTAAGAGGAAAATCGCAGGGCAAAAAGGGGACATGACATAGCTTTGGCAAATATAATTAAGGAGTATTAAAAGGGATTTTACAAATATACTAAGGACAAAAGGGTAACTAGGGAGAGAACAGAGCACCTCAAAGATCAGCAAGGCGGCCATTGTGTGTAGCCTCAGAAAATGGGGGAGATACTAAACGAGTACTTTGCTTCAGCATTTATGTTCGGAAAGGATAGGGAAAATGTATAATGTCGGAAAATAAATGGAGACACCTTGCAAAATGTCCATATTACAGAGGAAGAAGTGCTGGATGTCTTGAATCGCAAAACGGTGGATAAATCCCCAGGACCACATCAGGTGTACTTTCGAACCCTGTGGGAAGGTAGAGAAGTCATTGCTGGGCCTCTTGCTGAGATATGTGTATCACCGATACTCACAGGTGAGGTGCCAGAAGACGGGAGGTTGGCTAACATGGTGCCACTGTTTAAGACGTATAGTAAGGACAATCCAGAGAACTATATTCCAGTGAACCGAACATCGTTGGTAGGCAAGAGTCCTGAGGGACAGGATGAACATGTATTTGGAAAGGCAAGGACTGATTAGGGATAGTCAACATGGCTTTGTGCGTCAACATGTCTAACAAACTTGATTTAACTTTTTGAAGAAGTAATATAGAGGATAGATGAAGTCAGAGCGGTACATGTGATCGAGATGGACTTCAGCAAGGCGTTCGAAAAGGTTCCTCTGGGAGACTGGTTAGCAAGATTAGATCTCACGGAATACAGGGAGAACCAGCCACTTGGATGCATAACTGGGTCAAAGATAGAAGAGAGAATGTGGTGGTGGACGGTTGTTTATCAGTCTGGAGACATGTTACCAATGGAGTGCTGCAAGGATCGGTTCCTGGTCCTACTTTTTGTCATTTACATAAATAATTTGGATTCAAGCAGAAGAGGAACAATTGGAGGTGTCATGCACAGCGAAGAAGGTTTACTCAGGTTACAACAGGATGCTCACCAGATGGGCCAATGGGCTGCCAAGTAGCAGATGGAGTTTAATTCAGACAAATGCGAGGTGCTATATTTTGGGAAAGGAAATCTTAGCAGGACTTATACACTTAATAGTCAGGTCCGAGGGAATGTTACTGAACAAAGCGACCTTGGAGTGTATGTTCTTAGCTCCTTGAAAGTGGAATCGCAGGTAGATAGGATAATGAAGAAGGCGTTTGGTAGGTTTTCTTTTTTTGGATAGAGTGCTGATTCCAGGAGTTGGGTGGTCATGTTGCGGCAGTACAGGATATTGGTTAGGCCACTGTTGGAATATTGCATGCAATTCTGTTCTCCTTCACATCGAAGATATGTTGTGAAACTTAAAAGGGTTCAGAAAAGATTTAGAAGGTTGTTGCCAGGATTGGAGGATTTCAGCTGAAGGGAGGGGTTGAACATCTAGGGCTGTTTTCTCTGGAGCGTCGGAGGTTTACACAATCATAAGGGGCATGGTTAGGATAAATAGAGAAAGTCTTCCCCCTGGCGTCGTGATGTCCCGAACTAGAGGGCACAGCATTAGGGTGAGAGGGGAAAGATGTAAAAGAGAGGGCATTTTTTTCACACAGAGGGTGGTATGTGTATGGAATGAGCTGCCAGAGGAAGTGCTGGACGCTGGTATGATTGCAACATTTAAAAGGCATTTGGATGGGTATATGAATCGGAAGGGTTTGGAGGGATATGGGCAAGGTTCTGGCAAGTGGGACAAGATTGGGGTTGGAATATCTGGTCGGAATGGACGGATTGGCCCGAAGGATCTGTTTCCATGCTGTGCATCTCTCTGACTCTGTGACTCAATCCATATCCCTGTCACTGCAGTTCAACACCGACACCGCTCCCTGCCCCTGTAACATTATTCACCACTTACACCTCTCACAATCGCTGTAACATTTTCCAGTATCTACACACCACCCTATTCTGATCACGTTCTTCAGGTCCTCCTCCCCTTCCGATCCCTGTAAACTTCATCAACACCTGCACCACTCCTTATTTCTGTAAGACCTCCAAACTGTACACCTACTCCTTATTGCTTTAACATTTTCCAGCTCCTTCAACTACTCTCCGTCACTGAAACATTCTCCAACACCTACACCCGCCCGATCCCTGTAAACTTCTTCATCAACTGTTCCACTCTATCCCTGCACCCTTTTCCAGCACCGACACACGTTGCTATCTCAGTAACACACTGCAGCATCTCCACACCTCACTGCCTAAATAACATTAACCAGTATCTCGACATTTTTACTTGCCCTGTAAAACTGTCCAGCACCTGCACCACTCCATATCCCCACATCATTCCCTCAGGGCCCACCCTTACCATGTCACTGTAACATCTCCACACACATACCTCAGCACCGACAACCACTGCCTCTCCATGTGACATCCTCCCTCACCCCCCTTCCTCCCTCTGTACATTATCCAACCAGTACGACTACAAACTCATCCTGTTCCCTTGTCCAGCACCTTCATCCACTCGCTATCTTCGCAACATTCTCCGGCATCTACACCCCTCCTGATCGCTGTCACATTCACCAAGAACCTCACCACCCCCAATACATGTAACATCGCGGAGCCTGACACTCACTATTCCTGTAACATTCACCAGGACCGGCGCCCCTCCTCATCATTTACCATTGCCAATCACCGACAGCCTTCCTTACTACTTTACCATTCTCTGGCACTTATACCACTCCCTATCTCAGTAACATTCTCCAGTATCTATACCCACTCCCCATAACTGTAAGTTTCTCCGGCCCCTTCACCCTCACCCTCGCCCTGGAACATTCTACAGCACCTGCACCACTCCTGATCCCTGCCACATTCACCAGGACCCTCATCACTCACAATCTATGAAACATCTCAGAGCCCTAAACCCACTCGCTAATCATGAAACATTCGTCTGGACTTACACACCTCCCTATTCGTTTAACATTTCCCAGCATCTGCAGACCTCCATACCCCTTTTCCATTCCCTGGAAACTATACCTCTGTTTATCCCTGTAACATTCTCTACTACGTATACTAACTCCCTAAACCATTTTCCAGCAACTGCAATCCTCCCTAATCCTGTAGTTTTCTCCAACACCTACACCCACTGCCTATCCCGGTATTTGCTGCAGGACCTACACATGCTCCCTATCGCTTTGACTTTCTCCAGCATCTACACCGCTCCCTATCCCTGTAACATTCTCCAGTCCCTGCACCTACTCCCTATACCATGACATTCTAAAGCGGTTACTCCCCTCTCCATACCTGTAAAGTTCTCTCGCGCACAATTCCCTCCCTGCACCTGTAACACTCTCTAACACCCTCACTCTCAATATCCCTGCAACTTCCACGAGCACCTGCTTACCTCTTTCCCTCTGCTACATTCCCCAGCACTTGCACCCATTTCCGATTCCTGTAACATTCGCCAGACCCTCCACACACGCTATCCAAGTAATGATTTGGAGATGCCGGTGTTGGGCTGGGGTGTACAAAGTGAAAAATCACACGACACCAGGTTATAGTCCAACAGGTTTAATTGGAAGCACACTAGCTTCCAGAGCGACGCTCCTTCATCACATGATGAAGGAGCGTCGCTCCGAAATCTCGTGTGCTTCCAATTAAACCTGTTGGACTATAACCTGGTGTTGTGTGATTTTTAACGCTTTCCAAGTAACATTCTGTTGCGCCTATGCAAACTGCCTATCTGAGTAACAGCACTAACAGAATTCCCCATGCCTGCACCCATCTGTACCATCGGCTCTACTCTCTATGTCTGTATCGTTCTCCCTCTCCTTGTCACATTTTCCAACACCTGCACTTACTCTATGTCCCTGTCACATTCTCCATCCCCCCGACACACACACTCCCTTTCCCTGTTACATTCTCCACCACCTACCCTGCTAATGTTCCCTGTGATATTTGGCAGCATCTTTACCCTTCCGTCCACCTGTAATATTCTCCAGCCTCTGTACGCTTCCCTATACCTGTAACCTACAATAACACCCGAACAACTCTCTATTCTGGAACATTCTCCAGTTCCTACATACCTCCCTTTCCTTAAACATTTCTGCAACACTTACGCCCTACCTGCCCCTGTAACATTTTCCAGCATTTACACCCACTGTAACATTCCCCAAAAGCTACACTCATCATTTTCTCTGTGACATTCTCCCGAAGCACCAAATCTCACTATCCCTGTAACATTTCCCAGCACCTAAAGCCCTCTGGATCACTGTCGTGTTCTCCAGCACTGGCACCCACTCCCTATCCCGGCAAGATTCTCTAGCAGCGACACTCACACCCTATCCCAGCAACATTCTCCAGCACTGACACCCACTTCCCATCCCTGTCGTTATTCCCTCGCACCTACACGCCTTCCTATCCCTGTAACATTCTCGAGAACCTACGCCCACTCACTATTACTGTAACATTCTCCAGCACCTACGCACACTCTATCCCTAAAAAATTCTTCAGCATCGACATACACGCTCTATCCCTGTACCTGTCTGCAGCACCGACACCCTCCTTCTTCCTGTAACATTTCCCGGCATTTACACCCACCCCCTCTTCCCATATATTTCCCAAAACCTACCAGACTCTCTTTCCCTGTGATATTCTCCAGGATCTCCAACCCTCCCCATCCCTGTAACGTTCTCCAGTACCTCCAACCCTCTGCATTCGTATAGTATTCTCCAGCAACTGCACCCATTCCCTGTCCTTGCATCATTCTCCAGCAATGATACTCACACGCTATCCTTGCAACAATCTCCAACACTGACAACCACTCCTCATCCCTTTGTTATTCTCCAGCAACTACACCCCATCATATCGCTGCAACATTCTCCAGCACTGACTCCCAATCCCTGTCGGTATTCCCCAGCCTCTCCACCCCTTCATATTCTTTCAACATTCGACAGCATCTACACACATTCCCTGTCGCTGTAACATTCTCGAATACCTACACAGACTCTATATCCCTGAAATATTCTCCAGCAGCTTAACTCCTCTTTCTCTGAAACAATTTCCCGCACCTCAACCCAATCGTGACACGCGTAACATTCTCCAGCAACTACCGTACTCCCTATTCCTATGTCTTCCTCCAGAACCTTTACCCTTCGTGATCTCTGTATCTTTCTCCAGAACCTACAACCTTTCCTACCCCTGATACGTCCACCAACTCCTACACTCATCCCTATTCCTTAACATTCTAAAGTATCATCTCCACTCTCTATCAGTCTAAATCGTCCTTATTAAACTTGCCCACCCCTTTTTGCTGTAACATTGCCCAGCCTAAAAACCATAGCTATCTGGGAAAGATTCTCCAGCACCTACACCTCTACGCTTTTCTGTAACATGCTACACTACCTAAACTTCTTCATATCCCTGTAAAATTGTCCAGAAACTACTCTCAAGCCCTATCCCATTAAGAGCCTCCAGAACCTACGTCCTTCCCTATCCCTGATACCCCCTCCAGCTCCTGCAATTTTCCCTATCCCTGTAACATTTTTCAGGGCCAACTCCAATCTGTATTCCTTTAAACCCGTCCAGACCCTGCCCACTCCCTATTGCTGTAACCATGTCCAGCCTCGACAACTCTCCCTATCTGGGAAACAGACTCCTGCTTCCACAACCCTCCATATGCCTGAAACATACTCCAGCATCCACACTCTTGCTGATCACAATAACCTCCTTCAGCCCTGCACCCTTCCTTATCCTTGTCAAAATTCTCCACCACCTGGACCGCGATCTGTCGTTGCAACATTTGGCAGCAACCATACCCTCACTCTACCTGTAACATTCTCTGGTGGATGGATAACAATTAAACCACCTCCAACAATCAAATGTTTCCTTGTGAGTTAATAATGCAATACTATATGGGAATTCGGGTTCTATTTTGAGAAAGATCCAAATTCACGTCATCTGGTTTTGAATCCTCACACTGTGAGGTAGTAATCAACACGTGTGTCTCCAGTTCTTTCTTCTCCTGTATAGCACAGTTTCAATATGTTTACATACTATACTCGATACCTTATTGAAACCATACTAATACGTACCCAGCATAAGTACAAGATAGTTCGCCTGACTCAACTTCTTCTAAATTTGGTAGGGAACGCTCAACCTGACTTTGAAGGGGTCTCCTGTCAGTGGTTATAATACTAACACATCATCCCCTCGGGAAAACGTCGGAGTCACGGAGCTTTCATCAGCCAGCAGCAACATCCGACACTGTGATCACTTTAGGTGCTCTTTACATAAATCACCTACTCGATTTAAGGTCTCCCTCACCTCCAATACATATCCGACTTTTGATCTGTCAATTTGTTTATCATTAATTTCAAAGAAAGTCTCACTTCATGCTCGAATATTACCTGAAATGGAATGCACTGAGTAGATTCGATTAGTGCATCTTCAACGGCAAACAATACGAATTGAATACCTTTATTCCAATCATTCAGGTAATCCTGATAGCACGCTCTCAATATGATATACAAGGTCTGATATCACATTTGTTAAGCTGCCTGGGATTCAGAATCGTACGCACTGGATTTCAAGTGCTGTATACGTAAGCTATTCATAAGCCCCTTCAACATCCCCTCAGTAAAAGTTTACCCTGAGTCTGAATGATTCTCTCTCAATAGCCCATAACGTGTGACGAAATCTAAAATTTCTCTACAACCGCTTTTTGCCTCGATACTCAGTTATGGGTTTGCCTTTGAAAACACATCCATTGCGGTTAACAAGTATTTGTTTTACGTTCAGTTCTCAGAAAGGGGCCTACAAAATTAAATATAAGCTGTGTGAAAGGTTCTCCGAATGCAGGAATTGGCCACAAAGGTGCTGGTTTTGTTACATACTGTGCCTTAATTACCGTTTGGCATGCATGACGCGTTCAGCTAAAGTTAACCACATCTTTGTGCTTTCTCGGCCAATAGAAGTGTTTTCGTACCTTAGCTTGAGTCTTTCGTAGCACAATGTGACCTCCAACAGTGAGGTCCTGTGCTACCCTGAGCACTTCCTGTCTGTATTATACTGGCAACACAACCTCGTGCACTTCGGCCCATTTCTCCTCTGCGCTAGCCTGTGTTGGTCTCCATTTCCATCTTAGGTTTCAATCTTTCAGATAATAACCCTCCAAAATATCCTCTGCCCTCTTTTCCGAGTATGCATCCACAGATGTATCTTTTATCGTCTTGTCTATCTGTTGCAAAACTCGTATCCTTTCAGGACAAAACACTTGTGTCTGACCCTCATTACGTCGAACAGGGTATCCGCTAACTGTACCTCAACTCCGTCATCTTGTTCTTTCCTTTTGGCTCGTACTCTGACTTATGATATTGATCTAGTCACCAAAGAGTCTGTGCAAATATTTCTGGTTAAACACCTCAGTTTCTTGGTATTCCTTGGGCTGATGCACAGCAAAGGGTTTTAGTCCCACTTTGGATTCTACCAAATCATTTCCACGGACAAACTGAATTCCTGGAATTGAAATATTACAGTGGCGTTGAAAAAGCAAAGCAGGTCAGGCAACTTCCAACGAGCAGGAAAACTGACGTTTTGGGCAAAAGCCCTTTATCAGCAATAGAGGCAGGTAAATCTCTCCACTCTGCAGGCACACTTCCTTTGTTTATGATGAAGGGTTTTTGCCCGAAACATCGATTTTCCTGCTCCTGGGATGCTACCTAACCCGCTGTGCTTTTCCAGCACCACTCTAATCTCGACGCTGGTTTCCAGCATCTGCAGACCTTGTTTTTATCTCCTGGAATTGACAGCCTGTCAATCACTGCCACTGCAACTTGCCCAATCTTAACCTGGCACTGAAACATGATCTTCCATCGGAAACGATCAACTGATGTTTTTTCTATCCCACATATTACCGCAATCTCGTTTGGCACATCGTGAAGAGTGCATATTCACCCATCACTTAATAACAGCCATTGTTAGATCCTGTATCTCTCAACATTATAAATCCTCCTCCTTCTCCCCCGATTCTTGGAGCGATCAGGTACTAACTCCATGCTCGGCCCCTGCGCAGGCTGTGCACTCTTCTGCAGCCCCTCGCCTCATCTTTAGGTCTCTTTTTACTACGTTCATTAATGACACTGGCTCAGCTTATCTGACCACATCTCTTCCTACAGTGCCTTTCTTTAACGATCAGCACTGTGATCTTATGTGACCCACTTTAACACAGGGAAATACCTGAAACCTTTTACATCTTTTCCATTCTCTTGGCCTTCTTTCTTCTCTGTGGTAAAAAAATCTGGAACTGGGATTTTATATTCGACCCGAAGAATAATCTCTGGTCAATCCTCAAATGTCTTTTCTGGTTTCAAAGCACGATACATCTATCAAAATGATTATGTTTATTTTTTTCGAACTCAACATAAGTCTGACCTGGTTCCTTCTTAATGTTTCTGAATTGCTGTATATATGCTTTTGCGATTAATTCATATGCACTTAAAATAACCTGTTTACCCTCTCCAAAATGCCCTGACCCCTTGTCTGACAGCGTGACAAATAACTCACTTGTACTGCTTACCAGTTCAGTTTGAAATGGCATTACCCATAATTCCTCGGACCACGCCATCTGCTGAGCCACTTTTTGAAGGGAAATAATAAGGCTTCAACATAGGATGTGGCAGAGTTTTAACATATCTGTGCATATTACTACCTTCTTTGAATCGAAATCGTATTAAATTAACTTAGCTGACTAAGTCGAAATTTCTCAATACAAATTCTCCCTCTTGCTGCTCAGCTTACCACATTTTCTTTCCTTTTTTCTTCCTTTCATCTGCCCCTCTTTGTTCAGGTAAGAACGTTTTCTCTCCCTTTTTCTCACTCTGTTTTTCTGTATTTCAGTTTCTCTCTCTCTCTTTCTCTTTCCTCTCTCTTTCGACTCTCTCGTTTCTTTATTTTCTAACTACATTTTTCCTCAATCTTAATTTACGGTTTTCTACCCTACTGCGTTATTCAGTTTCTCTGACACGCGTCAAAGTTTGAGTAACGCCCTTACGATTACAGCTTTCTCTTTGCCCTTCGTTAAACTCAAACCTAACCTTGTTGCTCATTCCAAAAGTATGGCTTTTTCTTTCCTTCTAAACTTTCTTGGCAAATGTGAGAATCATCTTCAAATCCCAGATTCTTTTTCGCATTTTAATTGCCATTTCTCTCAGTTTTAATTTAATTAACCAAAATTCAAGAAAATTAATCCAATTGTCTCACCTACATTGTATTTAAAGATCTAGGGCACAAACCTGTAAGTGTTCAAATCTCCTAGGATTCTTTTTAACCTCCAGATCCAAATCTGTCTAACAAGTTCAAATAACAAATCCAACACTCAAATCTTTAAAGTCTCGGACGAGCCCCCAAAGCAACGTATTGCGTCATTGGTTTTTAATATCGTCGATATACTGTATTCAACATTGAATGGAGTTTGCATTTTTATTTGTTGTTTAAACTGATTGGCGTAATTCGAGTATGTTTTTTTGGTCTCTGGGCAGCCAGCTACTCTAGTTGCTGCAACAATAAGGTTACCAATGCTTCCTCAGAACTGCATTTTCACTTTCACAGGGGAACGAATCTCCTGTGTACTCTCCCCAGTCCAATTCTATTCTTGCATGTGATGGGATGACCAGAACTGACAACAGTACACAAGCTGTGACTGAAGTCATTATTTATGTATTTACAGTATAAACGTCCTGCTCGTATTTTGTTCACTTTGACTGATAGAGGAAATGATGTCATTTACTGTCGCAACGAGATAATTGATGTGTCCAGCTACCTTCATGGATCAGCTACACTGACTACGATCTCATTTATTGTGCATTCCTCGCTATTGTTGATGTCCCCAAAGGCATCATTGTGGGTTGCTAGCTCCACTCACCTGGAGCCCACAGTTGCTATTTTTTAAACTCTCACTTTTAATTTCCTGTCAATCCAAGTAAGACACAGCCGGTTATAAGATGCTGTCTCAAACTGACACAGTCAGGTTTATTCCACACGATCCTTCTTAAACAAAGCCAGGCCGACTTTCCTGCAGTCCTCGGGACTTTCTCAGTGACCGTTTATCCTATGTCTCAGAATTCTAGCCTCGGCATATTTAGTCATTCCGTTGCTCCAAAATAACCAAATCTGCGGTGTTAGCCGTTCTAGACTTCTTCGGTACCATCCCTGTATCCAGTAAAAACTGGATAATGGTGGTCATTGTAAGGCAGGGGATTTTTCCAGAATTCTTTCAATAACCTAGTACATTGTGTTAGCCCATTATTAAGATGTGATATAATTCCCCTATTCGTAATTTATAGCTCCCCAGAACCTCACACTACAACGTGTGGAACATCTCTGTTTTGTGTCAGATCGACAGAGGCCTAAGTTATCTTGTGATTTCGTCAAGTCTCATTTTAGTTGGGTTTTCTGGAGGGTTTCTGTCCACAAGGTTAAGTGCATATTCTCATGAGTTCATCCCAATCTGTCTCATTAACTACTTTCTCTCTGTGCTTGGTCTTTCTCTCACCTCACACTAACCCTATGTTTATCCCCTTCTGAATATAACTTCCTACTGCCTGAATTACTGAGAATGGACAGGCATCCCTGTTACAGGTGAAAGTGAGGACTGCAGATGCTGGAGATCAGTGTAGAGATTAGAGTTGTGCTGGAAAAGCTCAGCATGTCAGGCAGCATCCGATGAGCAGCAGCACTTCTGATAAAGGGCTGTTGCTCAAAACGTCAAATTTCCTGCTCCTCGGATGTTGCCTGACCTGCTGTGAGTTTCCAGCAACACTCTACTCTAGTCCCTGTTACAGGTGCCAACTTTTTTTAAAAAGGTATTGCACTGTTGTATTCTTAATCCGAAATTGCTCTGGGCACAGAAGAGGGGTAAAACTGGAGTCCAACTTTGTAGACAAGTCCCCGATGTTCTGGTGAATGGCGTGGTGGAGGGGAAGTACATTATTTTACTCCAGGCTTGGCGGGGAGGCGTTGACACCTGGCCCTGTCAGCTTGCTCTGACATTTTCCCCTGCTTCAGTATGGTTCCAGCCTTCTCGGTAAATGCCCAGAAGTGACCGTCCCCACTCTACCAGGTTACGTGAGACCATCTGTACTTTGTGACCTCGCAATCACTCTATCTCTGTTACTGCATCCACCTCCCCACCAAGGTTCATGTTTTCCCTATCCAACGAGCGTGAAAACCTGGAAGCTCTGGTCGAGGGAAATACGACTAAAGGCAGTGTCATGTCGGGCAATGATTCGAAAAGCATTCAGTTCAGGTCAAAGTGACGGTGTACAAATATCCAGTGAGCAGCCGAGAGGTGCAGCCGATGAGTTGGGTGTTTGTCCCTGAACACAGTGTCGTTACATCAGCGTTGTAATAAGAGTTGTCAGTGCACTCTAAGATTTAGCATTGATGTGCAGAAGCTTACTGTCAGTAGGTCGGAGATGTGATGGTATAGTGAGGCTGATATACAACAGATGCCAGCATTGATGGGTGTGGAGTGCATGCATCTTCTGTCCGTGCAGTGTACCCCGAGACGATGAAGTCCAAGATAGAAGTCTGCAGGAGGGATTTCTGAGGTGGAGTTACCAGTTACCAGCTCTGACTTCCATTCCAAATCCTCCATATTGAGTTTCTCCACAGTGGGAGCAAGGACACGAATTTGCAAACTGATGAAAAGGGAGCGACATAAATCTGTCTGTTGGTCATCGGTAATCATTCAATTGGCATCTCGCCACTCCCCGACTAAAGTTTTGGCTCTTAGAATAGAATATGTCAGGAACAGGCCCTTCAGCTCAGCAAGCCTGCACTGACAAATAATGCACTTCTCAAGTTACAAAGGAAGATTCTGCTTCTGCATGTTCTATGTCATTCAAGTCTGCGTCTGCTCATCTCTGTGTCAAGATATCTGTTATTAGTTGTTACTTTATCCTGTTCTCCTCGACCAGTGCACTCCAGGCAATTTCACATTCTGTCTGGAAAAGAAAAAGAAAATATGTGCCAGTCACCATTCCATCAAACTTTGCCCCTTTTACCTAAAACCTATGGCCACAACTAATTGATATTTCTAGTCTTGGATTAAGCCTCGAAGTATTCTTTTATCTATGCCTCCGATGGATTTTTACATGTCTATCAGGAAACCTCTCAGCCACTGATGACAAAGTAAAAACAAACCGAGTTTCTCCACTTTCTCCTCAAGGATGGATTTGAGAGTGTGACCCATTTTACTTTGCATAACATGTTTCCACGGAGCCACTTCAAACTGCCCTCAGAATATCTCCGACTGCTCTGACTTATCGTCTCATTATTGTTTCCTGTTCAACTGAATGAATTCTCTTCTCGTTTGATAAAATTATTATGGGTCATTCTTAAACTTCAACTCTTAGTATAGCTTTGTCCTTTGTAATACTTATGTTTGAATCAAATGAATTGAGATCACTATTCTCTAAACACTGCCCCTTTTCCTGCTAGATGGCAATGGTAAGAAGTGTGGAAGGTGTACTCTAGGGAGTGCCTTAGCACACACACATGATGTAGATTGTCAAAATGTTTGAGTACTGTTGGAGTTGTACTCATTCAGACAAGTGGAGATTGTTCCATAATATTCCATACATGTAGCTCAGAGATAATGGACAGGCTTCAGCAAGACAGGGGAACAGTTACTAACTGCAGTATCCTTAACATCTGATCTGATGTTCTCAACATCGCAGCTGTATTGTTTGGATAAACCTGAAATGTTAGTGACAATGGATTCAGCAATGGCAATGTCTTTCGATGTTGAATAGCAATGATTAGATGTTTTATGATGGTCATTGTCTGACACTTGTGTAGCACGATTGATTCTTGCAACTTCCAAGCCCAAGGCAAACATGAGGTCTGCAGATGCTGGAAACCAGTGTTTAGATCAGAGTGGTGCTGGAAAAGCACAATCGGTCAGGTTGCTTTCGAGGAGAAGAAAAATCGACGTTTCGTGCAAACGCCCTTCATGAGGAACATGAAAGGTCCTTTATATATTTCCCCTCTCACTCTAAGCCTATGCCCTCTAATTCTGGACTCCCCGACCCCAGGGAAAACAAAACTTTGTCGATTTATCCTATCCATGCCCCTCGTAATTTTGTAAACCTCTACAAGGTCACCCCTCAGCCTCCGACGCTCCAGGGAAAACAGCCCCAGCCTGTTCAGCATCTCCCTGTAGCTCAGATCCTCCAACCCTGGCAACATCCTTGAAAATATTTTCTGAGCCCTTTCAAGTTTCACAACATCTTTCCGTTAGGAAGGAGACCAGAATTGCACACAATATTCCAACAGTGGCCTAACCAATGCCCCGTACAGCCGCATCATGACCTCCCAACTCCTGCACTCAATACTCTGACCAATAAAAGGAAGAATCCCAAACGCCTTCTTCACTATCCTATCTACCTGCGACTCCACTTTCAAGGAGCTATGAACCTACACTCCAAGGCCTCTTTGTTCAGCAACACACACTAGGACCTTAGCATTAAGTGCCTAAGTCCTGTTAAGATTTGCTTTCCCAAAACACAGCTCCTTGCATCTATCTGAATTAAACTCCATCTGCCACTTCTCAGCCCATTGGCCCATCTGGTCCAGATCCTGTTGTCATCTGAGGTAACCCTCTGCGTTGTTCACTACACCTCAATTTTGATGTCATCTGCAAACTTACTAACTGTACCTCTTATGTTCGTATCCAAATCATTTATGTAAATGACAAAAAGTAGAGGGCCCAGCACCGATCTTTTGACAGTCCACTGGTCACAGGCCTCCAGTCTGAAAAACAACCCTCCACCACCACCCTCTGTCTTCTACCTTTGAGCCAGCTCTGTATCCAAATGGCTAGTTCTCCCTGTATTCCATGAAATCTAACCTTGCTAATCAGTCTCCCATGGGGAACCTTGCCTTACTGAAGTCCATATAGATCATATCTACTGATCAGCCCTCATCAATCTTCTTTGTTACTTCTTCAAAAAACGCAATCAAGTTTATGAGACATGATTTCCCACGTACAAGCCATGTTGACTATCCCAAATCAGTCCTTGCATTTCCAAATACATGTACATCCTGTACCGCAGGATTCCCTCCAACAACCCTCGTATCTAGGTCTCTCTGATGCTGTTCCCGGCATGTCCTTCCAAAATCTTTACCAAACGAGCGTGAATCCCTGGCTTAATGTTTACAGCAGAGTGGGAGACATCGCAGGCCGTGAGGTTGCAGCCTGTACCAGTTGTCCAGAGTATTATTCCACTGCTGTCGATGGCCCATTGCAGCCCATGGATGCTTGCCTGTTGATCGACACATTCAAAGTCTGACCCATTGAGCATACAGTGGGCAACGTAACATGGTGAAGGGTCTGCAAATTGTGAAAATGGCTTTTCCCCTACAGATCGATGGTCCCTTAAATGTTTTTATCAGTATGTTAAATGCGGAGCTGTATCTGCAGCAGGTTGATTGATGAGCAAGTGATCAATTATAACCTGCCACAGAACAGTCTGTCAGCCGGAGGATTCAGCATCAATGCAAAGCTCTACATTGACTACATACGAAGAAGTTGCACTCTCTCCCCACTGTCTGGCTCTCTCCTGTCGGCGGGACAGAACTGACCAGTGCAGATAATGATCTTGCACAGGGCAAAGTCCTGTTCGCTTAATCCTGTTTTACAATGCCGAATTGTTGCTTTGCATGCCTGTGGGAAACATATAGCAGGTCACCTTTACATCTTGTACAATGAAGAGTTAATATGACTTTATTCCTTACATATTTCAAAATTGACCAAACGTTATTCTTTTTCAGTGAAACTTAATGAAGTGAACAATAATTAAATTACCAGATTACAAAGCTAACTATTACACAAATCAGTAACTGTATTAAACTGCTGATTCATGTTCAAGTCAGTGAACACACCATCTTTCCAACGGTGTGGAAAATAACTGAAAAAAATGACTTCAGGCACCGATCAAATGGGCATCACCATTACCTCCAAAACACCACCTCTAATGTCTGTCCAGAGAGCTTCGAAACTGAAGCTGGACAGTTACTCACACAATCCCTTACAATGGACACTTTGCCACATACCGGAACAACAGGGAAATGTTTGGCCCAGACTGGCCAATGCACAAGCACAGGGCTTTGTGCTGTTCCAAACACATTTCAAGATTTGTAGTAATGACCTAAAATCAAGCAATTTTACCTCTTCTGGTGTACCACCAAAACTGCGTAACTCTGCACCTTGGACCCAATTCAGAATGAAGGTATCATAAAGATGAAAGACTCCTGCAGCACATAACGCCTTACATCAAAACCCTGATAAACCATGTTCAGTGTATGTCAGCTCAATGACTTCAGTACCCAAACAGAATTATGCAGCTGTATTGATGGCCATTCTGATCCCAGACCAATGTCCTTGTGTATGACTTGGTATGAAAAATTCTATGAACATGTTTGCAGCATTATTCTGAACATTAACAGCTAACACATTTTTAACAGAAGATATTACATGCTTTGTTAATAGGCACTTTTCGATTGCTCAATAAGTACAAAATGAGCCCATTTATTCAGTTTATTTTTCAGACAACATGCTGACGATTTTTACCAAATCACAGTAAGGGGCTTTGAAATGACGACTTTCGTTACCGTACCTAAGAACACGTTACTAAGAACTGCCAGGATTTTCTAAATGTTTAATCATTGTCATTTGTACTAATAGTGTGTGCGAATATTCACAGCAATACTTTTCATGGCAACAATATCACTGTGTATCTAAGCATTCTACATTCGGATATGAGTACATGTTCAATTGTTTCTGTCTATCCTACAGTTTAGTAATGTGATTACTGAATGGCACTCTTTGTGTGCTGCTAGCTATGTAGTAGATACCACTGAAAGATTGACTGATTGGTTCAAACAGCACATCCCTCCAGCTGTTCACAACAAAGATGGTATTGTCTGGACTCAACCAGCCTGCGCTAAAAAAACAACAAACTCAGTGTCCAGCAATGGGCATGTTTGGCCAATATTTTTCATTCTAATTTATTCCTGGAAAGTAATTGGGCCAGTATTTATTTCCCATCCCTTGCTGCACTTGAGAAGGTGGAGATGAGCTGCCACGTTGAATCGCTGAATTCCACGTGCTGTAGGTAGACTTACAATTCCATAAGGGAGGGTACCTGAAACAGTGACTCTGAAGGAGCATAATGCATTTACAAATCAAGATTGTGTGTGGCTTGGAACGGAATGTGAACATGGTGGTGGCCTCATACATCTGCTGCTCTTGTCCGTTTTCCTGTACGTGATTCCAGAGGCAACATTTTTGTAAAGAGGTTTGGTAAATTTCTGAAGATCGCCGTGCAGATGGCAGGCAATGCCGCTACTGAGAGTCAGTGGAGCAGGGGGTGAAGCCAGACAAATGAATGGCATTGGTGATGGAAAAGCACACCAGGTCAGGCAGCGTCCGAGGAGAACAACATTTGACCATTTGGGCACAAGCCATTCAGCAGGAATAATTATGAAAGGCTTATGCACGAAACCTCGATTCTCCTGCTCCTCGGATGTTGCCTGACTTGCTGTGCTTTTCCAGCACCACACGCTCGATTCTGATCTCCAGCATCTGCAGTCCTCACTTTCTCCGCGGTATTTTATCGCAAAAACATTCAAGTTGGCAGGCTTTCAGAAATCATGAAGTCGGTTACTTCTGCAGGATTCCGAGCCTATGACATATTCTTGGATGCAATGAATTTGTACAGGCCGAAAGGTACATTTCTGGCAAAACACAGCAGGTCAGACAGCCTTCGAGCCAGAGGGAAGTTGACATTTCGGGCAGAGGCTCTTCACAGGATGGGTAATGAATTTATATGGTCACTCCAGTTCGAGTTAATATTAATTTCCAGGATATTGGTAGTTGCGAGTTAAGTGCTGACAATGGCATTGGATGTTAGAGGATGATATTTCAATTCTGTATTGTTAGAGTTGATCCTTTTCTGGCACGTGTATAATGCAAATGTTATTTGCCACATTTGAGCTCATGCCATCAAATTTTGCAGATCTGAGTAATCGCAAATGGTGTTGAAAACGGTCCAGTCATTGGCAAACATACCCAGTTGTGACTTTACGACAGAGGGATGTTCATTGAAGAGGCAACTGAGAATTATTGATCCTCGGACCGAGAACACTTTTCTAACTCAGATTATATTTTTCCCTCGGAGCTCCGAAATCTTCTTCAAGTTCCACCTGCTACAGTGGTGTGTTACAACAAATGGTAACAGATTGACATTAAAATATCTCCCTGACGGAACTGTGTGAGGACTTGGTTATCACATTTAGTGGAACGGTTAATCTGCAATTCAGATTAATACCAACAGTCTGGGTTTAATTTTTTCACTGTCGAAGGTGAGTGAAGTGGATTGTCACATTCAACCTCTTCCTTATTTGAGGATTGATGACTGTTTAATAAAACTACCATTAGTCCTCTCCGTTAAACGACGACGGCACGGTGGCACAGTGGGCGGGACGGTGGCACAGTGGTTAGCACTGCTCCCTCACAGCGCCTGAGACCCGGGTTCAATTCCCGCCTCAGGCAACTGACTGTGTGGAGTTTGCACGTTCTCCCCGTGTCTGCGTGGGTTTCCTCCGGGTGCTCCGGTTTCCTCCCACAGTCCAAAAGATGTGCAGGGTCAGGTGAATTGGCCATGCTAAATTGCCCGTAGTGTTAGGTAAGGGGTAAATGTAGGGGTATGGGTGGGTTTCGCTTCGGCGGGTCGGTGTGGACTTGTTGGGCCGAAGGGCCTGTTTCCACACTGTAATGTAATCTAATCTAATCTAATCTAACTTGATCATCCCGATCTGACCTACTTGTTTATTCGGTATACATACCCCCGCCCCCGGGGAACTGCTACAAACCTGTTGTGGAGCTGATATGGCTCCTTTCAACCAACCCCAATCATATTCTTTGTACCAGGCCTGACTTCAAACGGGGCAGAGGATTCCCTGATCCACATTTGCTTCAGATTTGCCATGAATCCTTGATTCCAAACTTGATCAAATGCAGGTGTGAAAATGCGAAGCGCAGTCACTCTCGCCACGCCTGTAGAGTTAAGCTGTGTGTTTTTTTTTTGTTGTCTACCTTTAAACAAAGGCTTCAATGACGTCGAGGGATGTCTGTATCTGCCAAGCCCTAACTGAGTTTCAGTGAACAGTTTGTTGCTGAAGACGTGATGCTTGCTACCACTATAGACGGCATCATTCATCACTTTATTAAGTATAACGATTAGAGCAATGGGGCAGTCATTGATTGTCTGATGTTTGTGTGTGTGCAGGACACACTCGCAGTTTTCCATGTTGTCAGGTAGATGCAAGTGCAGTCGCCCAGCAGGAACAGCTTAAATGGAATATTTTCAGTACCAACAACCGTTGCTTCAGCGTTTGTAGATACGACACAAAATGAATCGGTGTATCTAAGACTGCCATCGAAAATAGATAACTTTGTCTGAACATTGCACTGAATATCTCAGCCTCATCCTTTCTATTGTTGGCTGTGCCATTATTAAGCAAATTTACAATTGTGTATCCTCCTCCTCTCGTGAGTTGTTTGACTGGCCACCACCATTCACACTGGCACATGTGACAGGATTGCAGAGACTATGTCTGATTCAATGGTTAGCTCT
This sequence comes from Chiloscyllium plagiosum, assembly GCF_037043375.1. Lineage (NCBI taxonomy): Eukaryota > Metazoa > Chordata > Chondrichthyes > Orectolobiformes > Hemiscylliidae > Chiloscyllium > Chiloscyllium plagiosum. The sequence goes on from NW_028270190.1 coordinate 11,983,587, forward strand.
GTCGACCACTTGCAACTTTCGCTATTTTGCGAATAAGTGGTCCTGTTTGCTCACTTCACCTCATTTTGAGGCGTACCCGGTGCTTCGCTTACCAGGAGCTCATCAGTTCTCAGCTAAAGGAAGAATTATCCTCCGGCATGATGATCAGGGTAACGTGAGCATATGATAGGCAGTGATAGTGCATCGTGTGCCGGGGTACAATTCTGCTGCTGTTGGTAAAGGCCCGAATTACCTCACACAGCCCAGTGCAAAGTTACTAGATCTATCAAAATCTGTCTCATTTAACACGGTAAAAGTGCCACACACAGAGACATTATTGGCAATGTAAACGTGGAACGTTGTCTCAGGAAATAATGTGTGCAGTAGACACTGTGAATAAAATGGTAATCGACCAGTGTGTCTGGATTCTGTCGATTGGTAGCGATGAGGTGAAGTATGTTTCTCGAGCTGAGTCATTCCCTCCCACACCAGTGCAGACCCAGTCCAGCATTTGTGTCCTTTTGGACCCGAACATTTCGATCAGTAACGCTGTTGCTGAGCCCCTCTTGGTGGTACTTTTGAAATGGCGCATCTTGTATCTAATCTCGAGTTTGTCACATTCTCAGAGCTTCATTCATTCGGTCTCCTTGCAGCAACACCGGTCCAACAGCTGAGGCAAGGGAGTCAGCAGGAAGTTTCCGTGTGAAAGTTTGATTTGACAACATGAGGCGAAGGGAGGTGAGTCAGCAGGAGCCTTCCGTTTCAATGTTTGAATCGACACCATGAGGCTGCGGGCGAGGAGTCAGCGGGCAGAGATGAGGAGGTAGAGCTTGCAGATAAATATTCATAGGCCAGGAGAATGGGAGAGAACCGGGCAGACGGAGTTTAATTTGGAAAACGAGTCCATTGTGGCCAGAAAAATAAAAGGGCAGAATACAATTTGCATGAGAAGCAGATTCAAATGAGTCAATGATTATGGATCAGAGTGTCTTTCTGCCCGCACATATAAGTAAGGAAATGAAATTCTGGCATTTATTGCAGAAGGAATGGATGGTAAAAGTAAATAAGTTTGGTTACAATGACATAGGTTACCACACTTGGAAAGTTGTGTCCCGTTTTGGTTTCCTTACATGAGGACGAATGTTGTGACACTGATGGCAGATCAGAGGAAGGTCACCAGGGTTATTTCTGTCATCAAAGGGCTTTCATACGAAGAGAAGTTGAATAGCATGGGGTTCCTCTGGGTGGAATTCATAAGAATGGGATAGGGGAGGGGTGTATCTGATTAACTTGTATACAATGGAAAAGGAGAATGTTAAGCTGAATGTTGGAAAGGTGTTCCCATCTTGGACCATCTCGAACGTGTTGTCATAGATATAGAGTGAGAGAAGGAATATTCAAAACAGATTTTGGAGAAAATCCTTATTCTAGAGGTTAGTGGATCTATAGAACGCCCTTCCCAATATGTCGTGGAGTTGGAATCGCATCACAGATGAAACAAATAAATAAGTATGCTTCTGATGGAAAGCAGGGTAAATAGTTATCGGGTTAAATTAGCCATGATCACATTAAATGGTGCAGTGGACAGCAAGAGCTGAATTGCTTACTGCCACTCTTAATTCCTACCTTTCTATATTGTTCCATCCGCGTTTTTTGGGGGATTTTAGATATCGTTGATTGTAAGATTAGTGGGATCCATTGGTTTTAGTGAATGGAGGCTCATGTCTGCTTGGTGTATTGGAAATAAGGCAGGCATGTGGCGATAAAATCACAATCAAGTCCGTCAGAGTAGGCCTGGAAACCAGATGGCCTGTTACAGTCACAATTCGTGATGTTTCATTGCCTGGTGTAATCGAAATCAAATATTACGGTCAGATATACAGTCCTTAATTAACGTGTTCCTTTCGTAATAAAATGGAAAATGACCAGTTCGATCGAACATGCTTTTACAATTTAAACATTAATTTCTGAAACTGCAGTTTGGAAACTGGGTAATGGGTTTGAAAATATTACATTGTCAATTCCACTGGAATGTGGCAACATTTTAGGCAAAACATTCTGACTGTATTATGGAAGAATGTAAACATTGAAAACGTACGCAAGGGACACTATTTAGTGGACATAAGTCAATTGTCATGAAATCGGTGTGTCAAAGTTGTAAATTTCTAAAATCAGGGATAGCTTTGTGACGTCCTGTGATGAAGCAAACTTCCTTTCAGTGTATTAAACAGAAAAAAATAATGTCTGTGCGTAAGCAGTCTGCAAGTGCCCAAATTGACACAATGTATCAAAATACATTCAGTTGGCTGACCCAAGCTGCATTTTTACCCAGACGTCAGTTTGGATTCTTCTTCAGGACATGGGTGGTGGGGTGGCAGGGGGAGCTGCAGATAAAGCAGGATGCGGCGCCAGGGTGGTGAAGTGGGGATAGGTGAAGAAAGTTCGAGTGTTTCACTTAGTTGGTCAAGGGGAGGAATGAATTCAGACGGCGGGAGGGAGGAGTAGAAGAAGGCGACGAGCAGGGAAGATAGTCGCAGGACTTGAAGGGTTTTTTTATATTGGAGAACTCAATGTAGAGTCATCTGGGCTGTCGGGTACCCAAGCGGTGTTGTTCCTCCAATTTACGCTGTGCCTTGTTTAGGCAATGGAGGAGGTCAAAGATGGCTATGTCGGAAAGGAAGTGATTGGGCGAATTGAAACGGACGGTGATAGGGATGTCAGGTCCTCCCCTTTGGGTTCGGCTGAGAAGCTTGGTGAAACATTCCCTATGTTAAAATTTGGTCTCCCCGATGTCGGTTAGACCACATCGTGACCACCTGATGCAGTAAAGTAGTTTGGAGGAAGTCGAGAGTGTGTTGCTGGAAAAGTGCAACAGGTCAGGCTGGTTCGAGGCGCAGGGGAAATGACGTTTTTGGAATACATCCTTCGTCTGGAATAATTCCTGATGAAGGGCACATGCACAAATTTTCAATTCTGATGCTCTGCGAATACTGCCTGACCTGCTGTGTTTTCCAGCACCACACTGTCGAATCTGATCTCCATCATCTGCAGTCCTCGCTTTTACCTAGTTTGGAAGAGAGGATGGGGAAGTTCTGTCTCACGTGGAAGGGCTGTTTGGTGCATTTTATGGGTGTGAGGGGGTGGTGTACCAGCAGGTGTTACATTTTCTTCGTCTGCTGGTCTCGGTACATGATGGCTCAGGGCGTTTAATAGGAAGAGTGTCGGAAACCAAGAATTGTCTGAAGGAACGGTCCTTGCAGAAGGTGGAGTGCAGTTGGGAAGGGAAGATGTTTTTGTGGTCGTTCTAGTTGGAGGCGGTGGAAGTGTTTAAGAATGATGCATTGGATGCGGACCCAGACTGTGTGGCAAGTGAGGAAAGGGGGGATTCGTCTTTATTGCATTTTTGACGACGTTGTTTAGAGCGGAGGAATGGAGAATGAATGAAAGGGGGGAAACGCATGGTGTTCCAAAAAGGTGGACATCTGGGATGCTTGAGAGTGGCATGTCTCCTCGTCCGAGCAGATCACTGCAAACCCACAGAACAGACTCTTGATGCAAGTTTTTTACAAACCCACAGTTTTTTCCACAACTCTACCTGGAATGTGACTTTGAGGCCACAATCGGATCTTCCATGATCTTCCCGCATGGCAGAGTGTGTTCAGGATTGCCAAGACCTTTCTTCTGATATTATTATCTACTTTTTTGTTGTCCGTAGGTACTGAAAAACAATGAAAGCATTCTCACGTCCACAAAGAATCTCGCTTGCTGAATTATGAGCACAACTTCCAACGGCAATGTACTCTCCTGTGGAACAGTTTAAGCAGGCACTCAGGTCAAGGTAGGCATAAAACGCTGGCCTGATGAGGGCGACACAGGTCGACTCACATCCCGTGAGAGAAAAACAAAAGGAAAGATAGCCTGCTTCCTCTGCCTGTATCTCACATTCTTACAGCTCATTACGACTTAGGTCGGCTGCCATTCCTTATTTCTGGTGTATTCTATACCATTGAAATTCTTCTGCGTGCAATGTTTATCTCCATAGAGATCTCTGTTGCTGGATTTATTGATGCTGAAATACAGATGCAAGGAAATTTTAAATTCCACGTCAGTTGGAGTGCACAAAGAAGGAATGGGTTGTTTTGTCACAATGAAGCAACGGAGACGGTGAAGTGAGGGAAAAGAATTATTGTGATCGACCATGACAGTGTGGTTGATGTTGTATTTCGGGAATTGTGAACAGATTTCTTTCTCCTTTATAAGGGATAACCTCACTTGCCACAGAGAGAGCGCAAAAGAATTTCACCAAACTAATCCCTGGGATGATGGTACCACAATGAGTGAGTGAATATGACTCTGTAGCGTTGTGAGAGAATAAGAGGGGATTGCACTGAAACATGAGTGTGATGGACAATCACTCATTATTTTATAAACAGACACGGATATGGTGAAAAATTCCATGGCATTTCTTTTTCAGTTGAATTACATGTTACTGGATAATTTACGTGCCTCAGAAAGTGTTCCCCCATCCCTCAACATTCCCCCATGTCGATTGATAGATGAGAAAGTCTAGGTTTTGAATAAACATTCATTGCAAAAGTGTTAACTATTCCAAGCAGCTTCTGATGAACATGGGTATGACTGCTCGGAGATGTAAGATGTTTCCTTGAGACTTGGCATAAAACATTTGGCTTCTCTCCTCACTGGCAGCAAACCAGATTAAAGTATCATGTGTTCCACGGTCAATGGAGCCACAAGGAACATCATGGGGCCGTCTACCTGTGCAGAGTCTGCTTCATTGGTTTGTCAAGCTGGAGCATCACTGTCATCCTCTCTTCTTGAATAAGTGCCTCGAAGGGGAGAATCGCCTTCTCCTGGACCCATGGAACCTTTTCAAGAGCCTGATGAGGCTCTGCCTTTTTCTATTTAATAGCTCGATGTGCAAACCAGATTCCTTCTTTTTCTGTGTCACTATTCTTGTTCTGTAAATTCGATGGGATGAATGGCTTCCTCGTATTCGTATGCAACACGATTCAGATGCTGAATGAGTTTCTCTTTGAACTGTGAAAGTGTGAAAGTGCCTGGCAGCGGTGTTACATGTATGTTACCGACACGTTCACAGCGCAAGTCTGAATGTTGTCCGGGTTTGCTGTACATGGCACAGACTGCTTCAGGAACTGAGGGGCTGGGGTTCGGGGGGAAACAAATTGTTGTGCACATGTTGCAATCTTCAGTGATAATCCCCACTTCTGATCTTATGATCAGGGAAAGACATTGATGGAGCAGCTGAAGATGTTCCTGCCGAGGAAGCTCACCAGAGGATCTGCTCCAGAGATGTCCCCGGACTGAGAGGATTGGTGTCTAACAACCACGGTCATCTTTTTTTCTGCCTTGAATGTCCCCAGCCAATGGACAGACACTGCCTGTTTCTGATTAAATTCAATTTAATCTGCGTTCCTTGAAACAATCTTTACTCAACGAATGCCCTCTTATCAGGGTCTGTTTCTCTTACCTGAGAACACGTGTTCATCTCTTGAAAATATCAATAGGTTACGGCATATGTTTGTGGAGTATTTTCTTCTCAAAGAGGGAAGTGAATGTCAGGAATTCTCGAGTCAAAAGAGTTCGTTGATCTGGATCACTGAAGTGTTGAAAGAGTATGGAGATAGGTTTATGATATGTTCGAGTGCGAGCAGCGTGAAGAATTGAGCATTAAAGTGGACTTGATTCGAAAGTTGATCAACCATGATCTTACACAACCGTCTGGCAGGCTTGAGCACCCGAATTACATGCTCCTGTTCCTGATGTTTTTCTATTCTGTCACTGAAAATGTCATGTTTGCGATTTTGCTGGACCTTCTGTTATTGAATGCTGTTGTCAGAGTGATGGAAGTGTATTGTGAGTCATCTCGGTCTGAGGTATGGGGACGATATTGACAGTGACCAAGAAATGAAGCACAAGGTGCAGTGTGGAGACGCTCTATGAAGAGACGGGAGGCATCTTTTTTAACCAGCTTAAATTTCCCATAACCACAAAACGTGTGTGACAGTCTTGAAGGACTGAGTGGTATACTGTTTTACTGCAGAACAGGTATTTGGAGCAAGTGGCCGCCACCTGCTCTTGTGCTGGAGGCTTGATGGGCTGAGTGCAGCATCGGACTAAGTCGGAGGGTGGGTCATTGGACACTTTGTCACAGCTCCACGAGACACTAAGCTCGCAGCTAATCGGATTGTGGTCTCAGTAGCCATTTTCTCTCGTATACCATTTGCCTTCATTCACTAGTCTGTGAAAAGTTTAACAAACTTAACGTTGATTCAATGCATACACTAGGCACCACAAACTCTGTGAAAGGGAATTCCCACTTGAATCGCCATGTCAGAATTTCGTATGCGTGTTGTGATCAATGTTCCGTGTCAATCAGACCTTTTGCAGCCCAACTCCACCACTAGTTACAGCAAATTTGAAAGTTTTGTCAGGGGAATGGTATAAGTTCCAACTGGGTCATTTTCTTGTAAAATGTGAGACAGGCACAAACACACACACACACACACACACACACACACACACACACACACACACACACACACACACACACACACACACACACACACACACACACACACACACACACACACACACACACACACACACACACACACACACCTTAAGACAAACAGAAAATGAAAGCGTTCCATAACTTCATAACAGTTGAATTCATAACAAATGGAAAAATAATACAATGTCCCAAATGTCATTCTGTCCTCTGAGGTACATCTGCTCACACAAGCTGCGGGTATGGAGATTTCTTCCCAGGTCAATTGGATTTGGCTGAATTCCCTTCGCTGAAGTCAGTGTACAGATTCAAATGAATCCTCATCAGGATGTCTCCACGAGTGGTCGAGATGACTCAGGGATTTTCTGCTCTCACACTTTGCTCTCAGCCGAAACAAAGTAAGAGGAAAGAAAGCAATAGATCGCTCCTCGTCAGGCAGGTAATATTTATCAGCCTTTCTGTATTGAAACATACAATAGTGTCAACTGAACACCAAACTGGTCTGTGTGTGCTCTTCATGAACATTTTCTGGAGTATATAATTATGGACTATATGAATGTGAATCATTGCTGTTTTCGTACACAGTGCCTTTCATGATCAAAAAGAAGTATCTGCTGTGGAATTTGGTGAGATGTTTATATCGGTCTAGGTATTTTTTTAATTGTTTGATGCTTTCATTAAATCAATACATTGATTTTGAAAAATTATTCCCTCGTTTCGTCTCCCTTCCAAAATAAAATAGCTTTCCATCTGATACACTTTGCTCAAAATCGTGTATGGTTCAAGGAGATTTCTCACCTCAGACCTAATCAAATAATGCTTCATATCAAAAGGCCTTCATTCCAGGAACACATATTGCGAAACATCTTTGAAAATCCTCTGAATGAATTTTAACTTTTTCTTTAGTTTAGGGTATCAAAAATGCACACAATGCGCTGGACCGATGCGGAGTCGAAATGTGTTGTGCTGGAAGAGCACAACAGGTCACGCAGCATCCATGCAGCAAGAGAGTTGAGCTTTTGGGAACATTCCTGAGGAAGGGCTAATGCCCGAAACGTCGACTGTCCTGCTCCTCAGATGCTGCCTGACCGGCTGTGCTTTTCCAGTGCCACACTTTCCGAATCTTATCGACAGCATTTGCTGTCCTCAGTTTCTCCCTGGACAGATGAAATAAAACATTCCTACTATTAAACCTGAAAGTCTTTGAATAAAACTGCATCATTCCATTTACATTCTAAAATACTTGCTGTATCTCGAAAATAGCTTCACATGTTTCATTAACCAGGAACACGAAACTGTCTGAATCACAGAGCTCAGCAATCTCTCTCTGTTTGAATTGTTTTTCATTGTTATATCCTTCTTGTGAAAATAGGCAACTCATGTCTGTTGTTTATTCAAAAGGGTTGCTCAGTAACCTTCCACGCCTACTTCAAAATTACAGACTCACTACCTCCATTTGATGACATATTGATAGAGCATTTTGGCTTACAAACTAATTGAGCTTCAATACATGCAGTCACTTCATCCAGGTCTTTGATGCTGATTATTGGTCACTACTGATCCCACATTGATATCTCTCTTGCATTAACATAAGTAATAAATTTGCGCTTGAAAAATAAGCTGTTCGTGACAGCTACCTGTTTCACAATGCAGGCGTGTTGAATGGCCTCCTCCTGGGCTGCATAATGTACTCACCAAACTGAATGACATCATTCCTTATTCCTGTGTAACGTCTTCGTGGGGCAGAATTCTTTCCCCTCGTCTCATTATAACGATCCTTTCTGGATGAACGCGTTTGTCCTCTTCCTCTGCAACAGCCTCGAAGTGTGGATTGAGAGACCATCACATGGGTAGGGACAGCAGTTGGCCATTTGTCTGCACCGTTCAGAATCCTCATGGCTGATCAGAGTCTGTCTGACCATTCAATGTTGTTTGATGGTGGGACTGTCTCTGACCGTCCAATTGAATCCCACTATCCGATTATGTCTGACGATCCGATTGTGTCTGACCAACCCCCTCCTGTCTGGACCTAATAAACATTGATTATTGTCCAGCAAATATCAGTCGAGCTCAGCGTTGAATAACTGCAATAACCGAATCTTCACTTCTCCCTGAGGATGAGTACACCACAGGTAACACAACATTAAAGATGCTGAAGCCCAAATTTTATAACTGAGTTTACCTAACATGACATCGCCACCTCTTTTGAAACCTAAGGACGCAATACTTAGAAATAGACGTATACCATTCAGCTGTTCAAATCTGTCCCACATTACCACTGACTATTTCCAGCAAACATGTATCAAACCCAGCCTCCGCTCCTATCTCGGGAAGGGAATACCAGATAGCATGACACCACGCACGCATAAAGTAGGAACAGAACTAGGCCATTCCGCCCAACCCATCCGATATGCCATTTAATGACGGCTTTTATGTTTCTCAACAACATTCTCCTGCTTTCACCCGGTGACCCTTGAGCCTGTTATTGATCAAAACCTGATCTCGTTGTCTTAAAGATCCCAATGTCTGCGTGTTGCTCTCTGTGTGCATTTGTCGATGAGTTAATGTGACTGTGCATTTTGTGTGCATATCTGTCCATCTGTGTCACGGACTGGGCGGTTGTGACTGTATATGTCTATGTATGCCACTACATGTGTGCGTGTCTATCTCTATGTATGTATTGAGAGTGTTCGTTTTTTGGGGTGTTTACACATATCTCTGTATAACTATGTGATCAGATATTTGTTGTTTTGGGAGGGAGAGAAGTATCGGAACAGACAGAGAGGTTAAAGTGAGAAATGTCGTTCACTGAACATTGTTGTTTGGACGTGGATGATTCGCAATCTCCACACGATGCGCTCCGGTCAACTCTGGCACGTGTCATGCTCTAATCTACATTGGGATTGGGGGTGGAAGTAGCTGTAGAGGAGTGTGAAGGAATGGACATCAGGCACTCCAATCCCTGGATTCCCCCCTTCTGTCCTATTCCAGGCTGTTTCTCTTGGAGTGAGAGGAAGGTAGGGAGTGAGGAAGAATGCAAGTGGGTGGCCCTACTGTTCATGATGGTTTAGCTAATAGTGGGTGGGGTCGGGACTTTACAGTGAGGTGTCCGAAGGTGGTTAATCCACAGTTTTGAATCGATACATTGTTATTAGGACAAAATAGTGTGAAAGCGACAGAGAGAGTGAGGGGAGCATTGTCCTGCGTTCAATAGTGACAATGTTGGAACATTGCCTCGTTCGGGGGAAGGTAATATAACGGATATACAGTGAGTGTGAGAGAGCAGGGAGCATATCGTGGAACTTATGCTGGCAGAGCGGGGATGCTTATTAATGCTTGTCCTATATTGCTGGACATTTCTTCAGATCATCTTTGTGTCGAGGTGAGCCTCACTTAATATCTTGTCCAAGTCTATCACTGATAACGACACAGACCATATCCCGCATCTTACACAGAATCAGTTTGGGTGGAAATTACAAATAGCAAGGAAAAGCAAGCATTGTGCATTATGTGCCTTACCGAAAACTGCTGCACAAATTTTGTGCATTATGCGCTCTGGAAATTTGATATCCAAGTATCATGCGTGCTACTGTAATACTGGATGATCTCGAGTTACATCTGAACAATCCTTAACTAAGTGACTGCTTATACTGTGAAAAGTGAATTCCATGTGTGTATATGAGGTAGGTTGAAGAGAATGTTGTGAACCAAACTGGACACCAGGCTTTTAAGATTTGGTGTTGCGTGGTCAGAAGGATTAATTAATTAACTTGCTATGAGGCAGTATTTTAGCAATTGTAACAACGATATATTACATTTTACTCAGCGACTGCACACAACATAGAATTTTGTAACATTACCGTCAATCTACATTGATGCCCCAAGGCTGAAGGGTCAAGTTGGAGACAGTGAATTGGGAAAGTACAATATAACATTCAGTGGTAGACAGCAATTTTCGCTACTTTTAGAAATGCTGCAACGTCTGTAAACTGTATATATTTTTCTGAGGTACAAACAGTAAAAAAAAAAAAATGAAGGTGACACAACAATGGTTAAATTAAGAAATTAGAGGTTGTGTTACTAAAGGGAAGTGGGTTCAAAAGAATTCCAGAGTTTGTGGAAACCAGAGAATTCCGAAAAATTATGATGCATATAAGAATGGCTATGAGACTGATAAGGAGTCACTGATAGTGAGTTCTTCAATGCAATTAACGCCAATGATATATGGAGAAATACGCATAAGTGGAAAGTTGAAGTTAGGTTGGCCTTCACTGAATGGAATCGGAATGTAGAAGTAAATATATCTTGAAGGCGCTGCACACAGTGTTTGTGAGACTGCATCGGGAGTATTGTGTACAGTTTTGGTGTCCTAATCTCAGAACATTTATACTGCCCACAGACGAAGTCCAATGGATATTCCCCAGTTCCTCCCTCTGATGTCGAAATTATCTGATGAGGAAACTCGCCTGTGTTCTCTAAAGTTTCAAAGAACGAGCGAAACTTAGAAATTTCACAAATAAACAGCATTTCTCTCTCGCTTCCTGCTCTATATTGAACGCAAATACTTCAAGGCTAAGTGACAGACCATATAAGACAGCAAGAAGGAGGAAATCCTTCACTTGGAGGGAACTGGAGGACAAAATGGCATGGAAACCGTTGGCAGGTAGATTAGTGAGAATCTCCGGATATTCTACAGGCATATCAAGTGGAACAGAATAACCAAGGAACAGATAGGGACCATTCATGACTTGCCAAGTTGCATCCAATCTCAACTTGGTGCAGGAGACAGAGACTGGCGGGAGAAGGCTGTTTTTGCGACTGGAGACCAGTGTCCCCTGGTCTACCACAGGAATCAGTGCTCTGTCCCATCTTACTTGTGATATTCATAACTCATGCAGATTTGAAGGTTGAAGGGGCAGCGGGGGAGGGGAGAGTGTGATCAGTAAGTTTGAGTTTAACACAAATAGTGGCCGGCTTGTTGAAGTGAGCGGGAAAGTCTTACCTTATCGGAAGATATAGATGTAATGGTCAAATGAGCAGATCAATGGCAGAAATAATGTAACCCTGATGAAAATGAGCTGATGCACTTTGGAAGAATTGACCGGACAAGGGAGTTATCAATGACTGGCAGCACACTAGCAAGTCATGGTTTCTTATACACGGGTCTAAATGTATCTGGCCAGGGTAAAAGGTGAGATAAGCTGTTATCCGTTTCCGTGACTCTTGCGTTCATTCAGCGAGACATAGATTAATAATGAAATACCAGGACTTGGTTAGGCCATATCTGGGATACGGTGTGTAGTTCTGGGTGTCAGATTACAGAAAGAATGTGGTTGCACTGGAGGGAGTACAGAGGAGATTCACCAGTGTGTTCGCTTGGATGGATTATCTCAGCCATGAAATACTCGCTGGATAACCTCGGGTTGTTTGCTGAGGAGAAAGGAAGGCTGAGGGGATGTGCTTCAGAAGGCTCAGATTTCGAGGGCAATGGGCGGGGTGGACATACAGCAGCTGTTCATTTAGTCAGAAGGCCAAGAACAAGGAACCACACTTTTAAAGTGAAACGTTTGATGTCGAGAGAGTACTTGCAAATTGTTTTTCACCCATATGGTTTTGGGGTCTGGAATGAATTTTTTTGAGAAGGCGGTTGCCACCCGTAACACCACAACCATTAAGAAGAACTTGGATGAGAAGTTGAAGTCTCATAAAATTCTAGGTTATTGGTCATGTGTCAGAAAGTGGGAGTGATGTGAATCAAGCTGTATTTATGATAGTACAGAGTCGCTGTTTCTGCATTTGTGGAAAGTAAATCATTGTGTAGCGAAAGACAGCAATTGCTGTGCTACCAGAGAATACAGTAACCAGGGTTATAGAAATGGGCTCTAATGAATTCTAAAATTATATCGATGTAATAAGAACAGAAAAAAGCACAGCTTCGTTACAGTCTGAAACCAGAGAATGTAGAACAAGGAAATGGCAGAACTATGAAGAAACTATGTTAGTTCTGTCTTCACAACAGAATTTTAAAAAAAAACTTCCCAGAAAACTGGGAAACCTAAGGGGTGGATAGAGTGGACTGTGAGATCCTTTTTCCTCGGATGGTGAAGGTTAACACTTTGCATTAAATTGCGGGGTAATAGATTTCGGTTAGATATTAGGGGCATTTGCTTCTCTCATAGAATAGTAGGAGCGTGGAATGACCCGCCTGCAACAGTAGTAGAGTCGCCGATGGTAATGGCATTAAAATGATATTTGACAGACATACTTTTAATCATGGAACTGAGTAGGTTAAATGGACATCAGATTATTTTCATTGATCAACCTAAAATCAACGTCCAAAGGATCTGTACTGCATTGCATCGATAAATGTCATAATTTCACAGCTGTTTGTAAAAAAGATGAGAATGAATTCTGTAAATGAATGGTTTTGGAGAAATTGTATGGACTAAAATTAATGAGCATAGACACAGTCAACGAAGAGTTTGAAATAGGAATCATATCTGATAAACTGACGGGTAGACATGTTATGGAGTGGCCCTCTACGCAATGTATTGGGATTTTAAGAAAACCTTTTGATGAATCCCCAAGCCGAGAGTGCAAAATCAAATTTTATGATATTGAGGCTTATAAATAGATGTCGACTTAGAATGGGAGATCTGGCAGGAAACACTGAATCGAAGTTTTTGATTTGATTTTGAGTTTTTCACAGGTGTGTTTTGCAAGAAAAGTACAATAAAATACACTTATCGCCACAAAATAGCGCTGATTTGAATAATTTAAGGAAATGGAAGAAACAAAAGATGGAGCTTGAAAATAGACCATGGGCTCTGCGGCATCTCCTCAGCATCGATGGCACTGCACATCCTTCCTTCCACAACTGCTTCATCATCACCGACGCCAGACCCTCCCAACATCGATGTTGCTGATCCTCTGGGGCCATCGATGCTGCTGAACCATTACTCGTCCATCACCGCTTTTTCGCCACGGTCAGAAACATATTGCTTACCGCTGCGCTCTCATCATCGATGTTTCCATGATGTTGTTCCACCATCTGCTTTATCAATGCCACTCAGGACCCAACTAAAAACGAAATATCCGGTCCTCAGGCATCACCTTTTGCTGCTGGGCACTATCTTGCCCACATCGCCTCTGCTGATGTACCTGCTGCTGATTCCACGTCCCGTGCTTGCTCCATAAAAGTAAGTCGGGACTCAGTCTTCTCTGCTTTTGGCCCAGTTCGAGGTATGTACCCTGTGCCTGGCTTGAGGCCTCTCGAGGCCCACGCCCTGAGTCTGCTCAAAATCTAGGATCTCGCTGGTGCCGATGTTGTCCAAGCTACAACGTCAGTAAGTGATAGAGAGAAAAGACGGGGAGAAATTCAAAAAAAAGAAAAAATATCGGAGCGGACAAGGTCCAGCACAGGAGCCCTTAGTCTAGAAGCACCGGAATGTAGTGATCCTAATACAGGAGATGAAGGCTCGTGGAGTATCAGAGAAATCGGGGCGTGGGCCGAAGCTGTTTCCAATACACATCTAACATTTGATTGAGAATCCAATGCAATATTTCCAAGTCTTTCGACAGCACAAAGCGATGTTGGATGTGAGGAGGAGTGGGTGAGGAGGAGGAGGTAAAAATGCTCCATGGTGAAAGAGACAGGCGGAATGAATGGGCCAATGTGTGGCAGACGAAGAGCAACGTGGTTAGATGTGACGTTGGGCACTTTGTTTGGAAATATAGAACAGCAGTCTAACATTTGAAAACGGTTTGGTTAAAAATGTTATTCTATACGTTGTTTTGTTTTGTATTCATCTGCGCAGACCTTGGAGAGAAGTGCAGCACAGTGAGTTCTGAAGACAGAAGTTAATACTGGGATTGACATTTGCACACAAATCAGTGTATATAGAGTCACCAAGCGTGCAGCTGTAACATAGCAATAAAAAGGATGTCGTTGTACAACAGTCACTGAAAGCAATATTGCAGAACAGAACGCAGTTCGGAATATAAATGATATGTTGAACTTCGTTTTAAGGGGATTTGAGGACAGGAGTAACAGTGCTTTACTGCACTGTACGGGGCCTCAGTGAGAACCCATCTCGAACACGGTGCAGTTCACGTTTGGTCTCCTTACCCAATCAAGGAAAATGTGGCATTGTGTTTATCCAGAGGATACATGTATCTCAAAATCTCCAATCTCTATCACGTCATTTGAAATATTTATAACATCCTTCCTATAGCAGTATGAATTCGACTCAGTACTCCAAAAGTGGCCTTACCATTCTCTTGCACATGATGTCTCAACTCCTATACGCAATGTTCTATCAGATGAAGTTAAGTGTATCTAATGCCTTCTGAAGTGCTGTGTCTACCTGCGACTCCACGTTCTCGGAACTATCTGGATGTCTCTGTTTGAAAACACTCCCCATGGACCTAACATTAACTGTAAATCCTGTTATGGGATGCATTACAAAATGCTACGCATCACATTTGTCTTTATACTCCATCTACCCTTTCTCAGCCGACTGGATCAGTTGATCAAGATCTCATTGTTTTTTTTTAAATGACCTTTTGAATTGTGCATGATATTCCTAATTTTAGTGTCGTCTTATAAACGTACCATCCATGCTATATGTTTTCATAACCAATTCAAACTTAAAACGAATGACCAATAGTGGTCACAGGAACAATTCACGTGGTACACGGCTGGTTACAGGCCTCCAGTCAGAACAATAAACATTTCCCAGCACCCTCTGTCTCTTCCTCTCAAGCCAAGTTTGCATCTAATTGGCTAGTTCTCGCTGGTCCCCTGTGATTTTCCCTTATTGCCAACCTATCATGTGGAACCTTGTGGACTTCACGGAATTTCATGTAGACAACGTCTGCTGATCGAGATTTGTCTGTCTCCATGGGTATCTCTCGTAAAATTTCAATCAAGTTTGTGGGATAAGTTTTACGAAAGACAACCCTGTTGGCGGCACAGTGCAACAGTGGTTTGCACTGCTGCCTCACAGCGCCAGAGACCCGGATTCAATTCCCGCCTCAGGCAACTGACTGTGTGGTGTTTGCACATTCTCCCCGTGTCTGCATTGGATTCCTCCGGGTGCTTCAGTTTCCTCCCACAGTCCAAATATGTGCAGGTTAGGTGAATTGGCCATGCTAAATTGCCCGTAGTGTTAGGTGAAGGGTAAATGTAGGGGAAGGGGTCTGGGTGGGTTGCGCTTCGGCGGGTCGGTGTGAACTTGTTGGGCCGAAGGGTCTGTTTCCACACTCTAAGTAATCTAATATAATCTAATCTAACCAAACCTTTGCTGACGATCTAGAATCAGTCTCCGGCTTTCTGACTGCATGATGATCCTGTCTCTCAGAATTTCCTCCAAACACTGACGCCGTTGGCATCAGATTCACAGGACTGTAATTCCCTAGATTTTCCTTGCAGTCTTTTTACGCCAAATATCCCAACATTAATTGGCTTCTGATACACCAGCACCTTGCCCGTGGCTGTCAATCATACAAACAAAAAACAAAGGAACTGAGCATGTTGTAAATTAGAAATAATACCTGAAGTTGCGGGAAAAAATTCAGCAGGTCTGACGGCTTCTGCGCACAGACATTAGAGTTAACGTTTCGGACCCCGTGACCTTCCCTCACAGCTCTGTGGAATGGTACAAGTATCTCAGCAATGGCCCCACAATTTCTTCCCCAGCCTCCCACAATAACCTGGGCTACACTTCAACAAGTTCTGCTTATTTATCTGTGGTTATGGATATTAAAAATTCCTGCACTTGCTCTTCTGTAATGTAGCCTCGATTCGAAACATCACGACATGGATTTACTTCTCCGAGTTCCGTAGCTTCCATGTCTTTCTTCACAGTAAGTCGTGACATGATACATTCGTGTATGATCTCAGAATCCAGCAGTCGCGGGATGTCAGGCAGCGGAATGAGGAAGGTGGAGTCCTTGTGAGGAGAGTGAACCCAGCATGTCCAGGTGCTTTTGGACTGTCACGTTGAACTGTTAACTATGTTGTTTTGTGTTTTTTTTATTTCTATCGGAAGACCGGTAATGTTTTATATTTTAACGTTGTTTTCTTTATTTTTCTGAGCTGGAAATGTGTTGCTGGAAAAGCGCAGCAGGTCAGGCAGCATCCAGGGAACAGGAGAATCGACGTTTCGGGCATAAGCCCTTCTTCAGGAAAGGGTTATGCCCGAAACGTCGATTCTCCTGTTCCCTGGATGCTGCCTGACCTGCTGCGCTTTTCCAGCAACACATTTCCAGCTCTGATCTCCAGCATCTGCAGACCTCAATTTCTCCTCCTTCTTTATTTTTCTGCTTTACACCAGGATTATTTTCCTAGCGCGGATTAGGAGGGGTACATTCGAACCTAAGATTGCATCATATGATGATTAGTAAATGCTTCACTCTCTTCATGTGAATACATATGACAATAAACCCAATAAGCGTAATTCATCTCCTATGGGTCCGCATGTAGATCGTTCTTTGATTGTCAAGAAGACCTATTCTCTCCCTAAATGCGCTTTTGCCTTTGAAGAATCGTTTTCGATTCGCTTTCATTCTGTTTGTCAAAGCTTTCTTTTTTCCCTCCTGATTTCCCTCATAAGAGCATTGTTACAATCCGTATGCTCCTCAAGGGATTCACTTGATTATAGATGTCTACACATGAAGTATACCTCCTTCTGTTTTCTTGGCAAGAGCATCAAAATCCTCTGTCTTGTACTATTCCATACTCCTGCTAACACTGACTTTCACACTTACTAAACATGATGTCCCTGAATTATCATTATCTCGCTCTGGAAAGAATTCCACTTGCCTGACGTCACTTTACCTGTGTACAGCTTCCATAATCATTTTTTGAAAGATCTTGCTAAATACTATCGCAACTGGCCTTGCCCCCATTTTACAACGTGAGCTCGTGGACAAGGCCTATCCTTTTCCTGAACTATTTTCAAACTGTTGGAATTACAGTCCCTGGTCCCAAAGTGCTCCCGATCCATCAACTCAATCAGTTGGAATTCCATATTTTCCCAAGAGCAAGCAAGGTTAAGGCCAATAGAATATAGAATATAGAATACAGAATAATACAGCACAGAACAGGCCCTTCGGCCGACGATGTTGTGCCGAACATTTGTCCTTGCTTAAGCATCTATCCATGTACCTATCCAATTGCCGCTTAAAGGTCAGCAATGATTCTGACTCTGCCACTCTCACAGGCAGCGCATTCCATGCCCCCACCACTCTCTGGGTAAAGGATCTAGCCCAGACATCCCCCTATACCTTCCACCTTAAATTTATGTCCCCTTGTAACACTCTGTTGTACCCGGGGAAAAAGTCTCTGACTGTCTACTCTATCTATTCCCCTGATCATCTTATAAACCTCTATCAAGTCACCCCTCATCCTTCGCCGTTCCAATGAGAATAGGCCTAGCACTCTCAATTTATCCTCGTACGACCTATTCTCCATTCCAGGCAACATCCTGGTAAATCTCCTCTGCACCCTCTCCAAAGTTTCCACATCTTTCCTAAAGTGAGGCGACCAGAACTGCACTCAGTACTCCAAATGTGGCCTTACCAAGGTTCTGTAAAGCTGCAACATTACCTCACGACTCTTGAATTCAATCTCTCTGCTAATGAAAGCTAATACACCATAGGCCTTCTGACAAGCTCTATCCACCTGAGTGGCAACTTTCAAAGGGCTATGAAAATAGACCACAAGATCCCTCTGCTCCTCCAACTTACTAAGAACCCTACCGTTAACCCTTTATTCCACATTCTTATTTATCCTTCCAAAATGGACAAACTCACACTTGACAGGGCTGAACTCCATCTGCCACTCCTCAGCCCAGATCTGCCTCATATTTAAGTCCCATTGCAGCCAACAACAGCCCTCCTCGCTATCCACAACTCCACCAATCATCGTATCCTCCGCAAATTTACTGACCCATCCTTCGACTCCCTCTTCCAAGTCATTAATAAAAATTACAAACAGCAGCGGACCCAGACCTGATCCCTGCGGAACTCCACTTGTAACTGGGCATAAGGCTGAATATTTACCATATACCACCACTCTCTGACTTCGACCAGTTAGCCAGATCTCTATCCAACTGGCCAGATTTCCCACTATCCCATGCCTCCTGACTTTCCGCATCAGCCTACCATGGAGAACCTTATGAAATTCCTTACTAAAATCCATGTACACTACATCCACTGCTCTACGTTCATCCACATGCTTGGTCACCTCCTCAAAGAATTCAATAAGACCTGTAAGGCAAGACCTACTCCAGCTTACCAGTCCGTTTCATACTCTCCTCTTCAACAATACGGTCCCTCTCATTTGTAAATACTGAAGAAAACTACTCATTCAAGACCTCTCCTATCTCTTCCGAATCAATACACATTCTCCCACTATTGTCCCTGATCGGACCTCCCCTCGTTCTCGTCATTCTTATGTTTCTCAGATGGAGATTAGGCCCGCTGCCTGTAGGAAAATGGGCCCGGCACTTTCTGCAAACATGGCCCCATGCGTTCCGGAGACTAGGCCAGTTGCAGTCTGCTCAGTCGTGATCTTAGTTAATGGCAAGATATGGATAATGGGTCGAATGTCTGCATTTACCTGTTTGTTCATGGTTATGTGTTGGTGTGCATTTGTTTTTGTCTTTGCATGCCTTCTTTAGTGGATTAATGTCTATATCTCTGCATCTGCATCCCTGAGCCTTTGGGATTCTGTTACTTTGGGAGTGAATCCATTGAAATGGGAATCAAAACATTCCTCCTCACTGTCGCAATCTCTCTCCGTCTATCTCTACTTCTGGTGTTCAAAGTGATGTCAGACCACGCTCTGCGAGCACCTTGCACCTCTGCACAAGCAGCAGCTTTGTTTCTCACATTGGAATTGAATTGTCTTCATTGTCAGGTGCACACCAATGAATGAAGTGCATCGTTTGCAGTGACTTCGCTTATGACGCCATTTTAGATACAAGATACTTCGGACCAGTATCTTAGGTATTTGGTCCAAAATGAAAAGAATAATAAATCAAAGTCCAGCGGAAGAGTAAAAACTAAAATAAAACAAACTCGACCTAATGACCCTTCAAGACAGTCTGCCTTAGTACCGAGTCTCCAAACCACATTGGGCCCAGTCACCGGACTGCACCAAGACCAGTATGCAGACCGCACCAAGCCCAGTATGCAGACTGCACCATACCTAGCATCCAGATCGCACTTGATCAAGTCTTTGGACCGCATGGGGTCAAGTCTCCACACTGCACCAGACCCAATGTCCAGACTGCGCCAGGCCCAGTCTCCAAACTCCATAGTGCTGAGTCTTCAGACTGCAACTGGCCTCGTCTCCGGACCGCATGGGGCCATGTTGGCAGAAAGTGCCGGGCCCATTTTCCTACTTGCAGCGGGCCCAATCTCCAGACCGCACCAGGCCCTGTCTCCAGACTGCACCAGACCGAGTCCAGACCGCACTGGGTTCAGTCTCCAGATTGCACCTGGTCCAATCTCCTGGTGCTGAATAGAAATCCATTTCAGCTTTATGGATCAAGTCACTGCTGTGGTTTGGAGAATGTTCCACTCTCGGCAGATTGCTAGGTTGCACCATGCATGGCTTTATCTACACAGTGCTCTGCACTGAACAGGTATCTCCTCTTGTTTTATGGTGTCTGAGCTGGTTTTGTGAGGTGAAATGAGAATATTGTATAACTAACCATTTCAGCTGATCTGAAAATGCTTTTAGTTCTTATTCCTGGAATTGGACCCTCCACAACTCACTCCATTAATGTTGCATTATGTCGATGCACAATACATCATGTTTGTGAATACCAATTATCCTGGCAGCAGCCAGAATCTCTTCATTCAAAAGCAGTCAGCCATTTACATCGTCTTCGGCTCTCCACATAGAATGAAAGGTTGTCCCATTGGAACATGGCTCAAAACACCCTCCCTCGAGCACTCCCTACTGCCAAATCAAAATATGCTGTTTTTTTGCCGAGAGCAATTAGGGAAACTGGGAACATCCAGCCGTAGACAATCATTGAGATGGAGCAATAATTCCCATGTTTGAACATTTTGGAGTGAATACTTCAGTGCATATACGTGAATAATTCGTGGATTCTGCCTCCATTTATGTAATATCGTAATTTATTCTTCTGATAACATTCACACGTTCACAGTTACGTACGTTACATTCCTTCTGCCAAATTGATGACTATTGCTTATCCATTTACCGATTCTCTACCTCCCGATTCTCTCCCTCCTCTTCACAACACAGTTTCCTGTTATGCTCGTGTTATCCCCACGTTTTTCTGTTTTCTTCCATTTCTCAAAGCCACAGGCAGAGTTCTCAAATAGTTGAGGGCCGAGTACTTGTCACGGTGTCTCCACAGCCGTTAGTTTCTGTTAACCTAATAACTCGCATTCATCCCTTCCTTTGGTTCAGTTCCCAGCTCCTCACCACCACCACCACCCCGACCCCCGTTATCCTGGGCAGCAACTTCGAAAGTCTGAAAATCCCCTCCAATTTCCTATGTAACAGGCTTGAGAGATAGAAAACTCTACTCCAATTGCTGAATAACAGCCTCAAATAACTGAATGACATCATTCTGTTCCTGTTTACAACTCATGATGGGCTGAATATCTGCTTCATGTTAGGTCTAGTTGTGCATAATGGTGAAAGTATTGGAACCATCAGTAAACAGCCCACTTCTGAATTTATGATGCGGGCAAGGCCATTGATGCTGCAGCTGCTGATGGCCCTCAGTGCATCATGGATGCCCAGTTTTCATTTGTTCGGTACTTTAGAATTACGTCCAACTTCGCAGGAGGTAGTAGAACATAACATAGTTGCCGTATCTTCAATATGAAACTGAGGTATTCCCTCTGCAATGTGTCAGTGCTGGGTGCTCCTCGGCGGAAATGTGTACGGCAGATGCTGGAGAAAAGAGACAAGATTAGAGTGGTGTTGTAAAAGGACAGCAGGTCAGGCAGCAACCGAGTAGCTGGAAAAATGACGTTTCGGGAAAAGCCCTTCATCAGGAATTAGGAATTCTGGCTGCTCCTTCAGACACGGCTAGGGGCAGATCCAATTGTGACAAGTAGTTTGGTGAGAATATGCTCCTCTTGTTGGTTCACCCATCACTTCCCACAGTCTGCCTGCGGCATATTTGAGGCCTCAATCTGTTCAGTTATTGGCCAGCCTGTGGAGACACTCACAGTGCTGCCTCCGATGTGTTTTCAAAATCGAGGGAAATGCTTTATCACCGAGGGGTGGTGTGGAGGGCAAAACTATCGAACATCAGGCGATTTCCTTGACAATCTCAGAGGTGTTACCATGACATTCGCTTGGTTCTGTAATCAATGTGGAGCAATTCCAGGGTCACTTCTTTCCTGATTGCAACCCATGGTGCTCCTCGCATTGATTGTTCTGTCCAGCCGGTGAGCTAGGATATACCCAAGGATAGTGATCGTGCTTCATAAAACAGTAGCCATCAGGACGGATACAGTGAGTATGACGATATCAGACAGTTTCCTGACCGGGAAAATATGATGAATTAAAGACACAATGGAGCAGGAAAGAAATGGGGTATAAAGGTGAAGGAGAGGCACTCTATCTGATTGTGTTTTGTATTCCCAAACAGACTCAGGACTTCACTGCATACATTAAGGAAAATGCATTTGATTCAATGGTATTAGACAGACATAGCGATAGAATGACCGATACTGGGAACTGAATATCCAGAGCAGTTTAGATTTGGGAATGTTATACACAAACAAGAAGCAAGTGGAGGAGATCACGAAATAAGGGATGACATTTTTTGTGATCATACGAGTGGATGTCAAATCACATTTTTGAGTTATTATCTGAATCCTATTCATTTTATGTCCAAATTACCAGTTGTTTTGAGTTTGGGGACAGATTCCCACCGTGAGCCTGAGTGAGTCTCGCCAAACACAATGGGTAGAAGAGCCATTGTCACGTGAGTATTTATGATTCTGTCACATTCCATACCCGACATTCCCGGAAGCATTCCGCACTGACATTCCCCGCAATTTTCTATAACTGACATTCTCCGGTTAGCTCTTTGCCCAACATTCCATAGCTGACTTTTCCAGACCATTCTATACCAAACATTCATCAGACCATTCCGTAATTGATAGTCCCAGAAATTCAATAACCGAGATTCTCTGGAACATTCTATTCCCAACATTCCCCAGAACATTATTTAACTGATATTCCCCAGATCATTCTGTAACGGACATTGTCCAGGATATTTCCATGCATAACATTCTTTAACTGATATTCTCCGGAACCTTCTCGAACTGACATCCTTCTGAACATACAGTACCCAACAGTCCATGGAACATTCTATCATAGACATTCCCCGTAACATCCTATAACTGGCATTTCCCAGAACATTCTCCACCCAACATTTCCCAGAATATTCTATGACTGACATTCCCCTGATCATTCTCTGCCTCACATTCTCCAGAAAAATCCATGCACAATATGAAATTATTTCAAATTCACATTTTAATCAATATGACTGAGAATATCAGACACAATACTCCAGCATATTAAAGAAATTGAAAGGTCATTTCAATGTTTGTGGCCAATAGCCAATTTTCTTCATATTCCGTTTTCCACCGACTTGAGAAAGATTCATGAATCTTGAGATGGGTTTTCTGTGTCCTTCCGTCCAATTTCCCAACATACAACTGACAATGTTTTCTAAAACTTCATAGTACTTCTCTGATGAGGATTTGTAGAAAGATTCCTGGGATTGGACCTCTTCACTTTAGATCGAATAAAAGTTGAACCTGAGATTTTGTGGAATTGGTGATAATCACTGGATGAATGTGTTGGGGATATGGTTGGCAGAGACGCAGGGGATATGTTGATGGTGGTAGAGCTGTGTGGCTTGTTTGATAGAGCAGACATGGAAAAAACACCTTCCAGGATGATGATCAGAAATCCGAAAACTGGGAGTAACAATAATTTAAGTAAATATAGTCTGTTATTTCTAGCTTTCCTTGTTCATTTGATGCCCACGACACTGTACTACGAAAATAAAAAGCCGGAGTGAAATGGTTTTATTAGAAGAAATTACATCATTTTCAGTCTCAATGCAGAATCTCACTTCTCATTATTCGTCATGTAAACTAAGAAGAAAAAAGAAACTCCCTTCATTATCCATGATTGATGATTGACATAGAATATAAAATAAATGGTTGGCAGCAACGGAGAGAAAATCTTTGATGTGCTGCTGTTGTCGTTGCTACATTCACCCTTTTGTGTAAATTGGGATTTCTCAGTTTCCTTGATCATAATCTCCTGACCACAAATCAATTCACTTGTCTTATTGCTGATTGCAAACCTTCTATATGGTTTAGATACAGCTTTTACAATCACAAGGGTCTGCATTTAGCATATACAGGTATTTAGACAATCACCACTTTGATTGGTGACACTGTCAGAAAAAAGGCTATTCGGCTTCAAACTCAGAAAACAGATTTCATGCTATAAACACACAGTACTGAGTTTGAACTGACATCTCTGCACTTGACAGTCACAGGTGATATTGAGTGAAATAGCTCGGCTGATCGGGGGAGCGTCATCTCCCCTCTTAGGAAAATAATGGAGTAAGGGAAACAAAATAACAGGGAGAACACAGGCAAATGGATTTGAGAAACATATCAGCCATGATCGAAAAGCAGAGCAGACTCAATCGTCGGAAGTTGCTAATTCTGCTTCTGTATTTTATGCTTTATGTATAGTTCTCCATGCTCACCATACCAAACATTTATTTTGCATTCGGCTGCACTTATAAACTTGACTTTGCCACTTCCAATAAAACAGAAACAGTTTTAAATGGGAAACCAGCAACAGGGATATGAAAAATAACCGCAGGACTATCAGCTTGCTTGGCAGGTCACACTGCTGCAGCAATAAAGACCTGGGCTTCAACTCAGAAAGAAGTGTTCCAACATGCATTTGAAAACATGACCATGAGATCAAGCGTTTCATACACCACTGGCTCAGCTCGTTCCCACAGGCAAATATCTTTAATGTCTCCTTTTAAACAAAAGTGAATGCGGTTATCATGGTTTATGAAGAAAAAGTAGGAGCATGTAGTTGAGAAATATATCAGCAATTTTTCAAAAGTGGACCAGACTCGCTTGTCCGAAGAACATGGATTCTGCTCCGATGTTTCATGTTCGAAGGTTTTCTGGACACACAGTAATTTTCAGCTTGATGACCCCACATTCCCCGCAATCAGAACCTGCGAAACTCGGAGAGGGAACGAGTTTCAACCAAATCTAGACACGAGAAAAGGGAAAGAGGAGGTATTAATATAAGGGAAAATCAATGGTGGGAAAAGACAACAGAGAGTCAACCATAAAAGTGATGGTGGTGACAGGCTGGGGGAGATGTGAAAGCAATAAATTAAGAAACAGGTTTTCTGAGAAGGATCACAGGAACTGAAATGTTTACTTTCCCTCCACATTTGCTTGGAGACTCTTTTTAGATTGTTGCTATGTTTTCTTACAGAAATAGAAGATGGGATAGCCATCTTGGACCAAGCAGCACTCTCTGTTCTACTAACATGTCATTTCTCCGTTTATCAATATAATTCTGTTCCCCACTGAAACTTTACAATCGTTCCCCTCCAAAATTGCGTAACCCCATAAGGTCACACAAGAAGATCACTTTCCTTGTGTCCTGGTAATTGTCAGGGAGGTTTTTCTGACTTTTTTTTATCGGAGTCTTCAGAATCAGTTCATTCTGGTTCAGCTCATTTGACATGAAACCAATACTGTCAGTCGCACTGAGGAAGTTGCCATTCTCACTCTAAGGTTCCTGACAGTTTTGTTGGTGTTGTGTTACAGTGGAACATGTACCTTTTAAAAAGCTATCATTCATTGTATATTCGGCTGCACCTATATACTTGTCTCCAGCACTTTCATCAAAGGGAAGATGGTTTTTGCTCAGAAACCTGTTTCTGAACAAAGACAGCAGGAAACAGTCTCCTGCCGTGACGCTGCTGACGGAATGATGAGCTGGGTTACGCCTCAGAAAGTCAAGTCTAAAATGACAGCTACCATCGTGGGGCTCTAGCCCACCATTCCCCAACCGGGGGAATTCATGCTATACCGACAGCTAGCAGTTCCTTCGTGTCATATTTTACATTTAGTCAAATCCACCTGGAACCTCGCTTTCTGTGTGGATCACAGACTGAGAATATAACAAGGTTCCAGTTTATTCCTCCAAATGAAAAGTAACATTATTTTAATTATTTTCCACTTCTCAGCTGTTACACCTTCAGAAAATAAAAACCGTTTTCAGCACTTGTTGTGGGGATTTAACATTCTATATTAACACATTGATGTTATTGTTTAGTTGTTTGAGTAGCTCACGTGACGAGCTGTGACTGTGTCAGACGGTGAAGCTGTTTCAATAAATCCATTTACTTCAGCCTCTAAGAAATGCTCATCTGTCTGCGAAGACGCAATGAACACTTTCAGCATGTTCTTTGTTCAGTTTTTCAGCAACTTTTGCCTCTTTATACTTTACGTTCTGGATTTTCAGTTTCTTTTTAATCTTTGGATGGGCACGAAGTATTTGCTGCAGCCTGATGTCAGACACAAATAGCATTATTTTGGATCTCTTCTAAATTACTGAGACGTTGAATGAGTGAGGCCAACTGGAAGGGCAGAGGAATGGTTAATTCCAGAAACAAAAGGAGAATGGAGTTGAATCAAAACCAGAGAAGCTGAGTCGAGAGTGGCGTTGCGTGATATCACTGAGTTGGAAGGAGGTGGCCATGATGATGACGTGAACATATTGTTTGCTGTAGATTGGACATCACACCCTTCTTCTGGATGGAATTTGTAACAGAGACTGAACACTGCTGCTTTGATCTTTCCAGTGTTTCAATGAAGGGTAATTCTGATCATTCAGTTTTAGATATCAGACACATCAGGGGTATGTGAGATTTGCAGGAACCTTGGAGTGATGGTATCCAAAAATATCGCCTACCTTCGTCCTTACAGATGGTGAGGTTTGAGAGTTTAGATGATTCAGTCAATACATGGCCGAGTTGTAACTATATGCAATCTCACTCCTTTGCCACTGCTTCTCTCACTTCTCTCCTTGTTTTATCCTTTAGAGGCCAGAGATATTTCCGTGTTAAAAATAGGTGGCAGCTTCTCTTGCTAATTTTCTTTTGGCAATTCTGACAAGTTTCACGTTCAGAAAATTAGAAATTCTTGGAGAAGCTCAGTGGTCTAGCAGCATTTGTGGAGAGAAAGCAGTGTTATCGTTTCGGGTCCAGTGACCCTTCTTCAGAAAATCAATTAGCATATTCATTCAGTTCAATGGCACAGGAGACATTTGTATTTTTTTGGGTGCTGTTTCATTGTTTGTTTTCTGATTTAAAACAGTTTCAGAGGCAGCTAGAGGAGGAGCAATTACAGTCAGGGATCACAGATCCAGCAGCAAATATAATTTTACCGAGGCGAGACCATGGAAATTTGGACAGTTTGGGACGGAATGTAGTCTAGTCTGAGGTGGAAATATATTAGGACAGTTACACTGGGGTGGGAACTGCGACAAAGGATTCAGACCCTTGATAGAACTGTGGGTCCATTGGCAAAATCAGGGGGGAGACTATTCACGTCCTTCCAGTGTGGAACAGCAGTCATTCACTTTTCCACCTCATGATCCTCCATTGGGTTTACAGTGGGGATACACCAGTTACATGTACAGATTGTGGGAAGAGTTGTAAATGACCTGTGAGAACGGCCCATCGATGCACCCTGAAGAACGAATACTCAGATGCTTTCCCTTCAGGCAAATAATCAAAACGTGAAATGGAATTACTATTTATGAGTGAATTCACATTGGAGAGAACCTGTTCACATGCAGTGCGTGTGGCAGTGAATTCCCTTGGTCATCACACCTCACAATACACGTTTTGAATGCCTGGACTTCGGGAAGTGCTTTCCGAGTTCTGGTTATCTGATGAAACATAAATGTGTTCACACATAAAACACACCTTTAAGAGTCTGTTTGCTTGTGGAACTGCTTTCAAACAATCATCTCACATCACAGCACACTAGTGATTTCGCACTTGGGAGAGGCTTACCACCTGAAATGCGTGTGGGAAAGGATTCACTCAGAAAGCCCTACTAAAGAGTTACCAGCGAGTTCACGCGTAAGTACAGGAGTTGAGCTTTGTTGTTAGTCGCATCCAGCACTATGCATTGGTTAGTTGGTTAATAAAGTGCAACCTTCTGAATTTGCGATATTTTGGGGAAAACATCATAATTTGCGATGAAACAGAGCCGTTTATTGGCGCGTTTGTATGTGTGTTCGCCAAGCTGGCAAATGGAATTGCAAACATACCATCCTGTCCAGGTGATATCTTCAGTGCTTTGGATCCTCCTGTGAAGAGCTGTTGTGCTGTGTCTTCTGGAACTTTTTTGACTCCGTTTTTGCTCCTTCTGGTTTACTGTTCCACTTGTTCACTGTAGTGGCCAGTCTATTTGGTCTACGTCTATATGATGGCTGATGGAATCCGTGGATAATTGGCATGCCTCTATAAATTCTCCGGCTGTCCTCTATTTAGCTTGTGCTAAGATCGTTGCGATGTTCCAGTCGAATTCGTGGACATTGTCATCTGTGTGCATAGCTGCTTGGGACAGCCGGTCGTGGCATTTAGTGGCAGCATGGTGTTCATGGATGTGCATTGTTTTTTAAGGTGTTTTTAATTGGTTCTGTAGTGTTTCGTTGATCCTATTGTTTTGACGTGGCGTGAGGCCACCCTGTAGTTAGGTGTCACCATCTACAAATAGTTTCCCTGCATTCTCAATGTATTGGGCTTGTCCTGAAGAAACGTTATTCCGCCATTACCCGCTGATACTATGATATTATTCTTGTCATTTTTGAGTATTTTAGAGTTTCTCTCTCTTTTTTCAATATAGAATTCCAGGCCTTTTTCAATATGTAATTTCAGTTGCATCACCTGTAAACCTTTGCTGTAAATGCTGTGTCTTATGGTCTTATACTCCACAACTACCTGATGAAGGAGCAGTGCTCGAAAGCTAGTGCTTGCAAATAAACCTGTTGGACTCTAACCTAGTGTTGTTTGATTTTTAACTTCGTGCACGCTAGAGAAGCTATATTAGGACCAATGTTAAATCGGGCTATAAAATGTTGCAGCACTCCCGACCTGCGAAGGGAAGAAGAAGAACACCTCCACAGAACATAGAACACAGAACATTACAGCGCGGTAGAGGCTCTTCGGCCCTCGATGTTGCGCCTTCCTGTCATACTAATCTGAAGCCCATTGCCCTACACTATTCCATGTCCGTCCATATGCTTGTCCTATGACGACTTAAATGCACTTACATTTGGCGAATCTACTACCGTTACAGGCAAAGCATTCCATGAACCTACTACTCTCTGAGTAAAGAAACTACCTCTGATATCTGTTTTATACCTATCTTTACTGACTTTAAAGTTGTGTCCCCTCGTGTTTGCCATTCCCATGCTTGGAAAAAAGCTTTTTTCCCCCCAAGAACGGATATCCCGACAATTTCATCCGAGGAACAGAAGAATCGGCCTATCGAGCATAAGTTCTTCATCAGGAACGAGGCTTTTTGACCAAGGGAGCTGAGAGATAAATGGGATGGGCGTGGGGCTGGTGTGGGGGGAAGGTAATTGGGAGAATGATAGGGAGATGAAAGTGGGGTGAAATGGATAGGTCAGAGAGGAGTGTGGAGCTGATAGGTGGGAAGGCAGATGGTCAGTTAGGACAGATCAAGAGGGTGGTGTCGAGTTTGAAGGTTGAATCTGGGATAAGGTGGGGGCGGAGGGGAAACAGGGAAACTGGCGAAATCCAAGTTGAACCCGTGTGGTTAGAGGGTCCCATGATGGAAGATGAGGACTTATTCCGCCAGGAGTCGGCTGGTAAGTGTCTGACAATGGAGGAAGTCCAGGAACTGCATGTCGTTGGAGAAGTTGGAGCGGAAATTAAAGTGTTCGGCCACGGGGCGGTGGGGCTGCTTCATCCGTGTGTCCTAGAAATGTTCTCTGAAACTGACTGCAAGTCGGCATACTGTCTCCCCAATGTAGAGGAGACCACATTAGGAGCAATGGATACAGTAATTGACATGTATGGGAGGGCAGGTAAATCTCTGAACGGATGTGAAAGGCTCTTTTGGGGCCTTCAATGGAAACAAGGGGAAGTGTGGGTGCAGGTTGTGTGATTCTTGCATACGCAGGAGAAGGTGTCGGGAGGGGAAGGTGATTGGTGGGGGCATAAACTTACCAAGAGCGTCACTGAGGAATTTACAGAACACCGATATGGGTTGGGAGGGAATATTTCCCTCATGGTGGGGTGTGTATGCAGCTGGCGCAAATGGCAAAGGATTAGACAAGGTATGCGGACGTTTGTGGGTTGAAAGGTGAAGACCAGGGTGTTCTGTCAGGTGAAGACCAGGGCGTGTTGCAATTGGAGGGGTGATGTTACAGGGCAACAGTGTGGGAAGTGAATGAGATGTGCTGGAGAGTATCATTGACTTCCTGGGAGGGGAAATTGCATTATTTGAAAAAAGAGGCAATCTGGCATGTTCTGTCGTGGAAATGTTTCTTCTGGAAGCAGATGCAGCAGAGGTAGAGGAATTGAAAATAAGGAATAGCGATTTTATACGTGGAAAGATGGGCTAAGGTGTAGTCCAAGTACCTGTGGGAGTTGCTGGCTTTATAGTAGATGTCCGTGTTGAGTTGCCAGATGGTCACGCTCAGACAACACAACATAATAAAGGACACTTTATGCATCATGTGCAAGACTAACGAAATCTACAAGATTTCATGCAAAAACAGCATGAAACGCTGTATAGGACAAACAGGCAGACAACTAGCAATGCGCATCCACCAACACCCAGTGACCACAAAACACCACGACCAGCTATAACTAGTTGCTATACGGACAGATGGCAAGGAGCACAATTTCGACTGGGGCAACACAACGATCATAGGACAAGCGAAACAGAGCACCGCCGGAGATTTTCGACAGGGATGGCACTCATCAATGGACTCCATTAACAGCACCTAGACCGAGACCCAATAAATCAGCCAGTACAATGAACAACCAGAACTGGAGACGGGAAGCAAACAGAACGGAACCAAGTAAATTCCAGAAGATACAGTATCACAGCGCTTCACAGGAGGCTCCAAAGCACTGGAGATGTCACCTGGACACGGAGCTAAACGTTGCAAAATAAAGTTGCCAGGTCGGTGAACATAACCACACCATGGTAACCAGCAGCCATGGCGAAACGTCAGAGCTTATTATTATTTTGCGAAAAGTATTTGTTCTGTTTTATTGAAAGAACATTGGAAGCCTCATGGGAAGTGTTCAGAAATTAACCAGCATCCTATCCAAACTGCATAAATAGAACGGTTCAACCAGGTTTCACGCAGAGATCTGACCTGTGCATTATTGCCATCTACTTGGATCATAATGTTCAGATATGAGTGGTAATCTCATTGAAATTTACAGTATTCGTACAGTTGAATGTGCAAAAATTTCTTCCCAGCTGTTGATGCTTGAACCAGAGGACATAGACTTAGAATAACGGTAGGCCATTGAAGATCAAGTTCAAGAGGAACATTTCATTCAGATGGTGCTGAATCTCCAGAATCCTTAAACCAGTGATAGATAGAATCTCAATTATTGAGGCAAATGACAGAATGAAAAATGGCAATAATGCAGGAAAGAAATGATCAACTCTCACGAAATGGTTGAGCAGGCTCAAAGGTGGAATAGACTACTACTGCTCCATT
The DNA here is from genome assembly GCF_037043375.1 of Chiloscyllium plagiosum. NCBI lineage: Eukaryota > Metazoa > Chordata > Chondrichthyes > Orectolobiformes > Hemiscylliidae > Chiloscyllium > Chiloscyllium plagiosum. The sequence continues at coordinate 12,014,981 of NW_028270190.1, forward strand.
TTGAAAGTTTTCCTCCATCATCCACTCCAACAACAAGTGAGGAGCTGATGGACTTTACCACTAATAGTATGACTATCTAATCAGTTGCCTCTCTTCCGATTGCTCACCAGGCCAAACTATCTCTAACGTTCTTATTTGAATTCTCGACTCATACTAGTCTCGAATATCTCTCCTATCTCCCTTTATGTCCTATCAGTGATCAATTCTCCATTTGTCCCACTTCTGAATCCCTGAATTCGATTCCCAGAGTGTCCTCTACGGATTTCTCCGAGGTCTCTCTCTCATGTCTCAGCACTGGGTAGCATCAACTGAACGTTGTTAGTCTACACATGTACACTGACGACATGCCACAAAATTATTTTAAACCCATTATTATGCAGAAAATGAAAGATAATTTTAAAATTCATCCTAGTAAACACGGAGAAGATAAAGCCATTGTCCTTATTCATTGTTACAACTTCTGTTCCTGAGCGACCAGTTCCATCCCTCGCCAGGGGAAATGCATAAGACTCAAAAATTCAATTTCTGTATTATATTTAACCTCAGAACACGTTGTTGATCACATATCACAGAAAGAAACATTTCATTTACCATTGAGCACAGATGTTAAAGAAAGGTTTTATCGAACTATGGAAAGACTTCAGGAGTTTTCATCTCCACGGGGAGAAATTTTATTTTCACTGCAAGATGGTCAGTAACCACAGAACATAACTTGAGAATAAATGACAGAAGTCCACGTGGGGATGATAGGAGATGATCTTACTTTGAGTACTGTTGATCTGAATGATCTGAAGTCTGGTGGAAGCAGATCTTTCGAAAGTGACTTGGAATTTTGCTCAATAAGGAAATGTTTACCAGGCAAAGGAGAAGTAAGAGGGGAGTGGGATAAATGTCCAGGATTTTCAGAACAATCCAAGCATAATGCGCCAAAAGGTCGCATTCTGTACTTTCAAGTTTTATTTTATGTATTTATAATGAGTCAAAGTTTAATTATTTGCTCAGCTCTTGTCTCACTAATAAGCAATTGATTCTTCCTTCAACAACTGGTAATAATTGCACCATCTAAGTAAAGCAATAGCTTAAGGAAGACAGAGGGTGGTGGTTGATAGAAAATATTCATCCTGGAGTTCAGTTACGAGTGGGGTGCGGCAAGGATCTGTTTTGGGTGCAATTTGTTTGACATTTTTATAAGTGACCTGGATGAGGGCATAGAAGGATAGGTTAGTACATTTGCGGATGACACTAAGATCGGTAGAGTTGTGGATAGTGACGAAGGATGTTTTAGGTTACAGAGTAACATAGATAAGCTGCAGAGCTGGGGTGACAGGTGGCAAATGGAATTGAATGCGGAAACGTATGAGGTGATTCACTTTGGAAGGCGTAAAACGAAGGCAGAGTACCCGTAAGAATTTTGGTAGTGTAGTTGAGCAGAGAGATCACGGTGTCCAGGTACATAGATCCTTGAAACTTGCTACCCAGGTTGTTAGAATTGTTACGGAGACAGTGCGTTTGCTTTTATTGATAGAGGAATTAAGTTTCTGGTGTAGTCACATTTCGAGCATTGTGTATGGTTCTGTTGACCGCATTAGAGGAGGGTGTGAAAGCTTTGGAAATATTTCAGAGGAGATTTACGAGGATGTTGCCCGTTATGGAGCGAAGGTCTTTCGGTGAAAGGCTGCTGGATTTGAGGCTATTTTTGTTAGGAATTAGACTGTTGAAAGGTGACTTAGTTGAGTCATGTAAGATAATCAGAGGGTTCGGTAGTTTAGACAATGACGGCCTTTTTCCAAAGATGGCAATATCCAGCACGAGAGGAAATAGCTTTAAATTGAAGGTTGACAGATGTCAGAGGTTGTTTCTTTGCTCAGAGAGTAGTAGGGACATGGAACGCACTGCCTGCAACAGTCGTATACTCGCCAGATTAAATTGCATTTAAATAGTCATTGCAAAAGTATATGGTCGGGAATGGAATAGTATCGATTAGTGGGGCTTCAGATTGGTTCCACGGGTCGGTGCAACATCGAGGATCGAAGGGTCTGTACTGCACAGTGATGTTCGCTATTCCAGGTTCTATAGCAAAATTATTACATTTAATAATCACAGTCGTATTACATCAATTATCATGAACCTGTTATATTGAAGTCATTTGCAAAATATAAAAGATGACTAATCGGGATATATTTGCATTAATAAGGCAAGTCCAAATACTTAAATAATCTGTTAGTAACATCTCAACTGCTTCCCCTTGCTTCATTGACCAGCTAATTAGATTACTTACAGCGTGGAAACAGGCCCTTCGGCACAACAAGTCCACACCGCCCCGCCAAAGCGTAACCCTCCCAGACACATTCCCCTACATTTGCCCCTTCACCTAACACTACGGGCAATTTAGCATGGCCAATTCACCTAACCTGCATATCTTTGGACTGTGGGAGGAAACCGGAGCACTCGGAGGAAAGCCACGCAGACACGGGGGGAATGTGCAAACACCACACAGTCAGTCGCCTGAGGCGGGAATTGAACCTGGGTCTCTAGCGCTGTGAGGCAGCAGTGCTAACCACTGTGCCACCGTGCCGCCCAAATATAAGACCTCCGTTCCAAACATTACTTTACTATGTATGACACTGATTCTGAGGCATTAAAAAGGGGTCACAGTGGGAGAAATTTGGAAAGCAGTAATTTAATATAATCCCTTTCAAAACTTTAAACGCACCGATCTCATTCCTTATTTCATCATTCACTGTCAAACTGTTCTCTCTCCCTGAGAGAAACTATTGCTATTCTCTGGTTATCAAACTTCCTTGTGAACTGTCGAATTCGAGATGCCGTCTGATTCACTCCATTTGTCATGCTGTAACTACGGATATGGTGTTGTTAGACTGTAGAGTAACGGCATATGATCATACAAAATGCAGATCAGACTGAACAGTTTTGGGGGACAGCAAATTTTACCCAAATCATGTCAATCCTAATGCTTTCAGCAGATCTGCACAATTAAGGAAATGAGACAAATCCTGTTCCCTGCACTTTTCCTGCAGATGGATGTTCCTTACACACTGGCTGAACAGATTCATTTTAATCTCCCTCAATGAGTGAGCCCTTACAGTCATTTTATGGTCCTATGGTTCTAGATCCTCGCGCTAGGGAGCCAACTTCCAAGCATCTACAATATTCTCGAAAATCCATGAAGATTCTACGTCTGTCAATAAATTCGCATTATCAATCTAAATTATAATACTTTCAAGTTCAATCTACTCCACTTTTTCTCATGAAAACCTCACTGAGGATCAACCTATTGAATATTCTCTCGACTGCAATCAATGTAAAAACGTTTTCTCTACAGGTAAAGACCAAACCTGTTCATAATATGCTCCATGTGGTTTGCCGAGTGCCTTCTTTATAATTTTCAAAGAATTCCACATTTTTTCTTTTCTGTTCCGTTTGTAATAAATATCAGAATTCCATTCGCCTTCTCTATTGCCTGTCCAACCTGTATCAACTTTACCCGGATTTAGAGAGAAGGGCTCCCAAGTTCCTCTGCAGCGCAGATTTCTGCGGTCAATCTGAAACCAAAAAGTGTAAGCCTGACAATCTTTGTTGTACTTTAGAGCCAGTTGGCACTTAAATTTGGAAAATGCCAGAAATTGATCAGATGCATTTAAGGATTTTGATAGATATGAATGCAGATATTGCAGGGGCACTTTCAAAAGTCTGTGAGTCTATCCCAGACGTAGGGGAGAAAACAGAGGAGTGGAAAGTGTAAACTAGATTCTCTGCAGTGTGGAAATAGACCCTTCGGCCCAACAAGTCCACACCGACCCTCGAAAAAGTAATCCACCAAGACTCATTTCCCTCTGACTAATGCAGCCAACACTGGCCAATTTAGCATGCAAATTCAGCTGGCTCGCACATCTTTGGAATTTGGGAGGAAACTGGAGGAATCCCAGGCAGACACGGGGAGAAAGTACCAACTCCTCACATACAGTTGCCCAAGGCTGCAATCGAACGTAGGACCCAAGCGCTGTGAGGCATCAGTGCTAACCACTGAGTCACAGTGTCCAAGAAAGCTTGTTTGAATTAGCCCAGCAATTGCAAACCATTCTGTTTATCATCACTGGTTAGAAAGCTTTCAAAAACAATTATTTGGGCTGATATTAAAAATGACATGGAAAAGGATGGGTGATGTAGGAAAAGTCAGAATTGGATTCTAAATAGGAAATCATGCTTGGCAAACTTGTTGTAGTTATCTGGAAGATGCCCTGGCAAATCCTATTATGGAATATGGTAGAACGTATAGTTTAAAACAATCTGGAATTAAGAATTTAATGATGCCCATGAGACGATTGTCGATTGTCTCAAAACAAACACCTCGTTCACTCATGTCCATTCGCCAAAGAAACTGCCATCCTTACCTCATCTGGTCTGCATATTACTCCAGACCCACAGCAATGTGGTTAGCACTTTTCTGCCCTCTGTGAGGATTGGTAAATTCGTCAATAAGTTTTTTCAAAAGGAAAATAAGTGATAGCAACGTTGTTCATGTAATGAACATGAACTTTCATAAGGTGCTTCGTCAAATGCATTTCAACAAACCTTCGCTGGAAAGTACCATATCATGGAACAAAAGGGACTGCAATAATGTGGACACAACAATAGCTGAGTAATAGGAACCAAAAATAAATTGTCCAGAAGTATTTTATTTAGGAATGAGGAAGGTTTTTGGACCCTCGTTCGTTTTCATAAATGTATACGAGTGATCTGGAGTTTGGTGAGTATGGTCAATTCCGACATTCACCATTACCGTGAAACTGAGAGAAATTGTAACTGTGAGGAAGTCAGAGTAGAACTCCAAATAACATTGGCATTGGTAGAGAGCATTGTGACGTGGTGGAAGAATTTGAATGCAGTGAAGTGTGAGACATCGCAATTTGCTAGCAAAGAGAAGACCATATAAAATAGAACATACAATGTGAGGAAAAAAGAACGAAAAGGGATGAGGATGCATATGTGCAAGACAAGTAAAGAGACTGATAAGTAAAGCATAGAGTATTCTTGGTTTTATACACATGGACATCGAGTACATGCTAAGGAGATTATGTGGATTTTTTTTCACACAATAATTGTAAAACCTCAGCTGCAATATCATACAGAGCTTTTGGTGTCATAAATTGGAGAAACTGAAGAAGTGCTTCACAAGAGTACTTCCAGGTATGAGGGAGTTCAGTTATAAACGCAGAAGATTTCGAGATTTTTCTTTTTGGACAGAAGAAAGCTAAGTGCAGATTTGCTGGTAGATTTCAAAATACGAAACAGGCTGAATAGAGTAAACAGTACTAAACTGCTCAGTCTCATTTCTGAATAATAACCAGAGATTACAGATTTAATGTGATTTGCAAAACAAGACAGAGTGATATGAGGTATTCACTCGATGGATAGTTCTGGTTGCTGGAATGAACTGTTGACGCATGTTTAACAAAAATAATTGAGAGGAGTTTGGATGATTATTGTAATAAAAATAATGAGTAACGTCATGGGGGAAAACAGGAGATCAATACCTGGTAATTGCTGACAGTTAATTGTCGAACACAGAGACCGGTGGTTGCAGTTGCATAGTTTTACTTGAAGGTGGCATCACATGTAGACAAGAGGACAACCAAGGCTCCCAAACCCATGCAGTCTTTTTCTACATTCTAGCCAAAATCATGCACAGGACTGCCCAAGCAGACCCATTGCTCCTGTACTATTGAACTTACCTCTTCCTGCACCAACTCCTTCCCCCCCACCCACCCCCCGTCCGGTCCCTTTCCACTTACATCTGCTATTCATCTGATGCTTTAAGTCAGTGTCCGAAACTCCAGTTCACGGGCGCCAGCCGCATTCATGTCTTTGTCAACGTGCCGTTCCTCGATCAGAATGTTATCATGCCTCTCCGCTTCTTGGAAAAAAAGGACTGAGACTTTCTCATCCACCTACACCCTGCTCTGCCTGGACGAGGTCGTGTTTACTGTGAACAAGGTCTATTTAACTCATCTCATTTCCTTCAGTGCAAAGGCATGGCCATGGGTAGCCACATGGGCCCCAGTTACGTCTGTATATTTCTGGGCTCGATGGAACATTTCTTGTGCACGTCCACTTTCGCTTTCATTGATACAACGATGGCATTATTTTCACTGCCTTTCTGTCTCATCTGGGATTGGAATTTTTTTTCAATATCCCTTCCACTTTCCACCAGCTCTCACCTTCAGCTCATCAGTTTTTGACTCCTCTATTCCATTCCTCGACATGTCCATCAAAATCCACTCTAAACTAATCTAATCCCATAGCTACCTTGACTGATTGTTGCCTGACCCGCTGCGCTTTTCCAGCAATATCCTCTCAACTATATACCGCCTATTTCCTCTCAATATTCTATTCCATTCTCCGAGTTCCTCTGTCTCTGTCCCGTCTGATCTGACTGACAACTTCGACAAGGCGGGGTGTGTGGTCGAAATGTCCCCATTCTGCCTCAACCAAAGATTCCCAAGCACCGTAGTTGACCGGATCCTCAGCAGCGTCTGAGCCATGTCCTGAAATTCAGCCCTCACTCCCTCTCCTCTCTCCCTCAATCACGATATAACTTAGCATGCCACCAGCATCGACATGAAGAGGATCATGAGCTGTCATTTCTTTCACTTCCACCGGGAAGACGCCAACAGGCACATGTTCCCCTCCCCTCACTTTTCAGCCATCCATGAAGACCATTCTTTCTGTAATGCCATGACTCACTCCTTCTTCACTCATAACTCTCTTCCACCCCCATAACGTAAAAGCATCTTCCCTTGCAATCACAGAGGATGTATCTACCGCCCATTTACTTCTTCCATCCTCAGTATTCAAGCACACAAAACACCTTCCATTTGATATAGCGGTCTACATGCACGTCACTTCATCTCGTAAACTGTATTCGCTGCTCACAGTGTAGTTTCCTCTACAGACTGGGTGATGGCTTCACAGAACAGCTATGATGTCCGCTAACAATACCCAGAAGTTACAGTTGCGCGTTATTTCTTCATCCCACATTGTTACTTAGCAAACATCTCTGCCTCAGGCTTGCTGCAATGCTGCAGCGCCGTTCAACATCAGGTGGGAGAACAGCACTTCATTTTCCACTTGAGAAATCTACAGCTTTCTGCACTCAATTTCGAGTTCAAAATGTTAGGGGTTGTGTACCTTTCCCCATGTGTTTCCGTGCCCTCATATTCCAGATCTTGTTATGACATGGTTTGCTACGACACACAACACATTGTCACGTCGAAACTGTCCCCAATGGAAGCTTCTCATTCTCATGGAATTAGCTTTTTTAGTCCTTCGTTTGTCTGTTTCACTCTTCTCTCTCTCTCTCTCTTTCTATACCCCCTCTCTCCACCTATTGTTTACTCTATCCTTCCTCGCACACTATCCCCAGCATAAAATCTAACCTGTTCCGAGTTGGTAGCAGTTCGGAAGCAGAATCCCCAAAACCAAAATGTTAAGTCTGATTTGTCTCCATAGATGCTACCAGATTTGTCCAGTTATTTTTTCCCAGAGATAGATGTTTTTGTTTGGACGTCGTTAAGGTTTGGTACCTTGAACTGTAACGTTTGTATTTTACATAGACCCGGATGCTATTCCTTGTAACATTCCCTCCAATAGTCAGAGAGAAAGGAACTTTTCATTGGCGGAACTGATGCAGTTTCATTAATTAAATTTCATTGAAAGAGCGAATTTGAGGAGGTGCAACGTTAAATTAGATGCCATTGCAAACACACTGTTGGAGAAAAATCAGATTCTAACGTCTTATTTCAATTGAAAGCAAATTCCTAGAACAAATGTCCACTGTTTTTCAAATGTCCATAAATTGAAAAACACGAGTCATTGCCCTCAGGGAGGAAAAGAAACAAATGTCGTCTGCACTTTATGGACAAAAGAGATACAGACTGAATATCCAGTATGAACAAGAAGCAAGTGTCAGAAAAAAAGCGATAATTTCTTAATTTTCCATGTGAACTAACTTTCCTGAACAGTAATTTTTGTTCACCCATCAAACTCTCTTTTCCACGTGCACACTTTTCATTGTCACAAACACGTGACCTGCATTCCTCCTTTATCTTCATATGCTTCTATTTCACTTGCGTTGCCCAGTATTCTGTTGCATACCCTTCCAATGACCATCTCCCTCCACCCTCCTATTTTGCAGTTGCAATGTGTATCACACCACTTCCCCACTCCTCCTCATTTATCTGGTTTCCCCTTTCCATTTTCAGTCTACAACTAAAAAGATGGAAGCTGCTGATTCTTATGTTGCGAATACAGATCGTTGAATGTTGCAGTCGAAATTAGCAACGCCCCTTAGGAACAGTCAACAGGTTGATGCACAGTGAACAGGATGGCACTTGCTCCCCGTGCTACAGAGTCGAGTTGTTTTTACCGGCGTTTCTGTGATGATGCTTAATCAAACATCCTCATCACAAATAGAACAAATCTCACCAATCCTCTTGAGCAAATTGCTTAAATAAGCCATGCGCTGTATTTTTTTCTCTTTATTGTTTCAGCTAATCTTCTGAAGTCATTTTGAGTTGAGTGTGTGTCCCTGAACAGAGGTTCAAAATGGTAGCTTTCCATCACATTCGGCAGAGCTGTTGGAGATGATGAATCAACTTTCGTTTTGCTCGTTGCTTCCAAAACACACGAAGAATATCTCATACTAAAATAATAAGATGTTTTATATTTTAACATTTCGCTTTAGCTCTCATAAAAGTAAGACCTTTCTGAATGAGTGTGACCCCAGCCGACATTACATTGAGGGTTTGTTCCCTATCATTTTCAATTAGTTGTTTTCAGGAGATTGAATGTGTGATGTCAGAGGTACTGGGTTCAACATTTTTATGGCACGTTATCACAAAGTGGTATGTCGTCCATATTGAGGAACCTTTCCAATATATAAATTTCATAATTTGTAATGCAATGTTCATAGCCTAATGCATGCGAGTCAACTGAAATAATTACTTCATTGTCCTGGTTAAAATCAGACGCTTTGTCATGGTCCAGAAAGGACAATATAGAAATCGAAAGTTTTGGAGAAACTCAGCAATTTTAGCAGCATTTGTGCAGTAGAAATAGATTTAACTTCTTGAGTCGAACGTCGCGTTGTGGCACAAAATGTTCATATTACTTCCATTATGTTCAAATTCAGTTTCTTTCGATATGTGCTCTGAGCTGCTGTGATCTAATCATCTCCATCACTTTTTCTTCTCATTGTAGATTTATTTCATCCCGAGTGTTTTGCTTTTATTGACAAGTCTAGATGTTGAAATGATTCCAACAATTCAGGCTGTTGAGCCAATGTAACTTGTATCATATCGGTGCCTGCTTTTTATTGAAGTTAGAACAAAAGAGTAATTTGTTAATTTGTCTTAAATGCTCGAACCTCAGGAAATCCATTTCATTTGAAATTGAACATAGAGCATTACAGCGCAGTACAGTCCCTTCAGCTCACAATGTTGCGCCGACCTGCAGAACTAATCTGAAGCCCAACTAACCAACATTATTCCATTCTTGTCCATATGCCTGTAAATTGACAATTATATGCCTTTAAAGTTGGAGAGTCTATTGCTATTGCAGGCAGTGCTTTCCACTCCTTTACTACTCTCTGAGTAAAGAAGCCACCTCTGGCATCTGACCTTTTTCTATCACCCCACAATGTAAAGCAATGCCACATTGTGCGAGCCATCGCCATCCGTGGAAAAAGGCTCTCACTGACCAACCTATATAACCCTCTGATTATCTTTTATGTCTCAATTAAGTCGCCTCTCAACCTTCTTCTCTCTAATAAAATCAATTTCAAGTCCCTCATCCTTTTCTCGTAAGACCTTCTCGCCACACCAGGCAACATCCTGGTAAATCTCCTCTGCACCCTTTACAAAGCTTCCACATACTTCCTGTAATGTGGTGACCATAACCGTCCACAATACTCCAAATGTGGCCACACCAGATTTTTGTACAGCTGCAGCATTATTTATTTATAATGACAACACGCTCCCCAGGTTCTGAAAGCATTTAATGTACATCATTACACAAAGATGTTGGTCATTAACACTTCGCATCCGCTCAAGCTCAGACTGAGCTGTATCCTTTCTATCTCCCTCCTGAGCTGTCCCTGTTGTCCTGCACATTTCTTTCTTGCATAATAATTCAATTATCTTCTTCAATTCCATGATTTGACTTGATTCTGTACTCTCTCTGTCTATGCAGTGCATGCAAAATATATATCGCTTTGAAGGTTCCACTCCTGTGTATTTCGCATCTTTTACCAATCGAACAATATGTGTTGCCGCTGGCTCTTCATTCTGTCAATATTTGGGATATGTTATGTTTCTTGGTCGATCATGGACAAACCTGGCAAAAGTTTGAACGGTTCAACCATATCTTCTTTCAATCTTCCTTTTTGCAACCATATCCCAACTTCCTCATTCTGTAAAATTGACTAACATTCCTCCACCCTGTGAATCGTTTCTGCAATTTCTCTTGGTTCCTTCCCATCCTTTGTGGTGCCTTGAAATAAGCAGAATATTTCACATGGGGGCATAATCACTGTTAATCATTAGTCTTCCTAATCTCCTTGTTTTCTTACTGCATTTCGTTCTTGAAGAATTTGACGTTGAGGAGAAAGCAAATGTGGATGATGGCGGGAGGAAACATGCATCGTGAGGAAAAGAAAGTGATTGATAGTACAAAGCTTAGAGAGGGAGGCAAGAGAGATGGGACACAGAGATGAGTGTGAGAATTTGTTTATGAGATGGAGAGAAAATGTATAGATGAAGCGATAAAGTAAAAGAGAAAATTGGATCATTGACTAAAGTATTTGTACTTCCCGAATTGCTTTGGAAAATTATGTGCGATCTAGTCCTTTGTACAGTGAATGCATGGTAGTGTAATATGTTTAAATTCAGAGTCTCATGTCATATCTTTTAACACATAGAATGTCGGAGAAATTGCTGTTCACAAATCTCAGCAAACGGAGACTGTTAAATGTCTCTGACTCTTTAATCCATTGGCTTAAAATATGAAGGTAGGTGAACGTATCACGTTTGTCTTCGCAGTCAGGTCAAAACATCCAAAAGTCATTGCTCTAAATCAAACTGATTCCAAGAAAAGATTCGCTGAAATTGTACTGAAGCGTATTGTGAATTAAGAAACAACGCTGCCTTTATTAATGCAGTGAGAGGAACGTATTGTGACCTCAGTCTGAAGACAAACCTGATGGGTTCATGCGCTTTGATCATTAAATCTACACTTCTTCTGTGTAGTCAATTGCAACCACAGACCTTCCCTAACTGGCAGCATTTCCACCGAGGAAATGTCAGCATAGAAAGAGAAAAAGCTATTGATTTTGTTTTTGTGGGTACAGCGGTATTGCGTGTGTACAAACCAGCAGAATCATCTCATCTCACCTGTGAAAAGTAAGCATCCATCATTCTCCCTCATCACAAACCTCGCTGGAACAATTTCAATTTGGTGGTAATTAACCCAGACCAGGTATTATTGTGGAATAAAATGCTGTGCATTGAAAGGAATTGACTGGAGCTATTTGTTCAGTGACTGTGATCAATGCCAGTCTCAATGGAATTTTGTCACTGGAGGGATTCCGTATTCTATTAATAAGAGACTCATTTCAATCCGTTTTCCCGCAGTAGTAGCAGGGCTATTATCTCCAACATTGACAGGCATCAGCAGCTCCAGGACGAGAGTTGAAAGAATCTGTGATCAATAAACGGGAATGTTGCAGCCATGGATAAGAATCTGAGATCAATAGATCAGAATGTTACAAGCATGGACAGGAGTTTGTCCTGGGGTCTTTACTACCTTTCTCGCGATTGGGCATGGTTAGGATTGCGGATAGAAGCTGTGCTGATGATTATCCAAGTGGGTTATTATCCAATCCTCGCTATTGTTGGTGTTCCTGGTAAGTTTTCATTTATTACTTCTGCAAACATTGTGAAGGTTATTGAAATTTATGTTACCTATGTTTGGCAAAAAAAAAAGACCTATTGTACAACCCAAATAACTGCGGAGATTGTAAATAAAAGGCAAAAATAAAATTTGCTCGAAGATCTTCGCAGACCTGGCAACATATGTGTAAGATCAGTGGAAGCATGCCTGGACTATTCCTCTGAGGAAGGGTCACTCCACCCGAAACATTCAATTTGATTTCTCTCTACATATCTTCTGAGAATTTTTAGCAGCTTCCATTTTTGTTACGTAGCTATTATCTTCATTTTCAAACACAAACTCCACCCCTTTTCTATGAATTTCATACCCTACACTTACAAACACCTGAGGAGGAAGGAGATTGTTCAAATCCTCAAGGTTCACTTTTGCCCTGACCTGACGCATATCTCGGTATTTTCTCTGTCATAAAACCTGTTCATTACTATCCCAGTAATATTCCTGGTCTCCACCTCTTGCCTCCGTGTTATTGTTAAATAACCCAGCATCAGTGATTAAAAAATACAGACATTATGTTTCCAGTTCTGTTCTGGCCACTCTTTCAGTTTTCAATACTGAGACTGCAAACTTGTGCTTGTCTCTACAGTTACTTCAGAACATGGATTTCACGTCAGAATACCAATTCCACTGAACAGATAGTTCAGAGTTAACTAATTAAAAATTTAAATTTCACCGCAGCTGATGGCAGAACTTAAGTTCAAACAATAAAATTTAGAATGAAAACTAATTTCAGTAATAGCACTTATTATGAAGCTTAAGGTCTGTACTCTACCTGTGAGAGAGAGAATGAATGTTATTCTGAAATGACAGCTTACAAACACCCGTCGTAATCCTAACGAGCAGTGTCAGAGTGCACTGAAAAATTGAAAATATATACGATTTGGCTGCGAAATAATAACTTGAGTTGGTTGATGGTTTGACAACAATTGGAACTTAACCAATCAGTTTAAATTATATCCCAGGATAAGAAGACCCAATCGAGATTGAATTTAATGCTTTTGTCAACATCGAACCAATCAGACAATATAGTGTTGGGGGCTTAATTAAAAAACAGACAGTTTGTAAGAGGAACCGAATAACGGCCAGCGAGAGAATAACTGCCATCGAGACAATTTGCAACATTCTCAATCAAATGGACCTTTTCATATGATACATCTTACAGTAAAAAGGAAGAAGACAACCCAGGGAGATATTCAACCGGAAGAAGGAAAACACCGACGACAACAGTCATTGTATGATTTTGAAATTAAGTTGATGTAATTTTTATATTTGTCTTATGGAAAAATATATTGGTGTAGAGTTGGAGACAGATAATAAGGAGTTAAGAGAAAAGTGGGCTTAGAGTTGTGTTCCATTTTAGTTTAATGCTCACTATTTTAGTTAAAGAATAAATGGATATTATTTTTCTTAAATAGTAGAATTTGTCCGTTCTCTATCAATCATAATTTAACAGATTGCGAGGTGAGGTAAGCATTTCTGGGTGCTTGGTTGAATTAACAGTGGATGCCATCACCGTGTCATCACAATTTGGGGGCTCCAGTCTATAATTTGGACAGGGTTCAACAAATACAGTTTGAGATTTGGAGAGATTTGAAAAGACCTGTTGTTCAAAATCCCAGCAAATTTAAGCATTTGCCGATACATGTTCTAGAACTTTAAACAAAACGTAGGTGAGAAAATTTATTTCATACAGTTACGTATGATTAGTTAAATCATAAGTGAGAAAATGTCTTTTAAGATTGATAAAGAGGTTTAAAGATGGTGTTTAAAGATGAATCCCAAATTTGGGAAGGAAGTTTAGAAAGAAAGAGAAAGCTATACTTTTAGAATTTGCAATTAGGTTAGATTTGGATCTAAACAGGTACAAAAGGAAAGCTGAATTTTTAATTGAGTTAGTCAAGCAGTTAGGTGTGTTAGAGAAACAAACAAGCGCAGTAGAGTTAGAAAAACCGAAATTAAAATTGAGACAAATTCAGTTAGAAAATAAAGAAAGGGAATGCAGAGACATGAGAAATGAAAGAGAAAGAGAATGAAAGAGAGAATTTGAAATTCAAAAGTTGCAAATTAGCTGGGGAAGTTAAGTTAATAGGATGAAGATGAAGAGAGAAAGTAGTGATGTATACATTTTTGTTAAAGCTTTTTCACCTTTTGTTGAGAAAAATGTCGAAGCCTTAGTTACTTCCTTTGACAACGTGGATCAGCAGATCCAGTGTTCAGATAACTTGTGGGTAATGTTAGTTCAGACAAAACAGGTCAGTGGAACTCGTGAAGTATTTGCAGCGCTATCAGCTAAGGGGTCAAGAGTTTATGCAGATCCCAAACACGCTGTTTTGAATGCTTATGAATTGGTACCAGAAGCATATAGACAGCGGTTCAGGGACATAAAGAAGGAACCAGTACAGACTCAGGTTGATATCAAAAGAATGAAAAATAGCAATTTTGATATTTAGGTGTGGCCCTTAAGAATTGATAAGATCTCTGAGGCTCTGAGAGATTATAAGAATTCATGTGGATGAAAAACAAGTTCAGGAATGAGAAGAGCGACAGGGGTGTCAGATGAATATGCATTAGTACAAAAAGGCAAAATTTAGCATGTATTTCATGCAAGTATTTCATCCTGTGAGCAATAGAAATTGGGGGAAGAGGAGAACCTGTACAACAGAAAGAAATATGCAGAGAGCACTGGTAATTGTTTACCAAAGAGAGTGCACAGCCTCGGAAGAGGCTGCGCAGGGGATTTGGTGCCTGATCTGTATAAAGACATCGCCTCTGTGAATCAAGTTTACTCAGAAAGAAGTGGGGGTGGGGTGGGTGGGGGGGAGGGAAGGGGGAGGGAAAAAAGTCTTAATTTTCAGAGATACGGGATGTAATCCGTCTCTAATAATAAAACATAAATATATTTGCACTTTTTCTGTCCTGTCACCGAAAGAGTGACACCGAACGAGTGCCAACTCAATATTAGGAAAGTAACAGGGTAGTGATTGACACAGCATCAGTTCCAGGAATACAGTTTGTTCTTGGGAACGATTTAGTGGTTTGTAAGGTGGAACCGATACCCCTTGTTGTGGAGGTGCCAAAAGAAAACCAGGGAACGAAAGAGTTAAAATAAAAAATACACTGGAGTTTTTCCAGAGTGGATATTAACAAGGTCCCACAATCATAAGTCACAGCAGGAAGTTAAAACTAAGAGAAAGACGAAGAAATTAAGGTTCAATTAGCTAACACACATTGATGTATAATGGACGGAGAAAAAAAATCCCTGTACAGCCAAAAGGTCAGGCAAAACTGCATCGACCTGAAAGGCTAATCGACTTACAACAGAGAGCGGAGACAATTAAAGATAAGATTTATTGTCTCGTTATTCTGTTGTAAATCCATCAGCCTTTCAGGTCGGGGCACTTCTGCCTGACCCTCTGCCTGTTCAGATTTCTCCAGCAGCATTATATTGAACAGTGCATCCGCTAAATGAAACACAATTTCTTCATCTTTCTCTTTAGCATTTGCTTTGTACAGTGACTAATGGTCGTCTGATCTGTTAATAGGTGTGTATATGACTGTATAGATATGTATATATGTACACACACACACACATGCGCATGCACACACATATATAGACATATAATGCATCCTCAGGAAATGTGTCAGAATGTATTATTGCGGTTCATTATGTTAAGGATTGAATCCTAAGATGAAAAGGGAGACCACGGCAGGCTAGTGCAAAGGAGAAATGGGCAGAAGTGCTCCAGATTATGTTGGCAGAAGCATACAGACAGCAAGTGTTATGTGTCGCACATTAACTACCAGTAGGAGGTCACGGAGTTTTAACGAAACCTCTGACTAAGGGTCAAAAGCATTTCTGTTCGTCTGGTCTACACAAGGATGTTGTTGCATTTTGAAATACATGTCATACATGCCAAATGATAGGTAAGTGACAGGCAGTAAAAACAAAATGACACCTTTGTTGCCAATTACTGCATTCAAAAAATCTTTCAAGTGAATTATGATTGAATATGTAATTCCACTTCCTAAAACTAAGAGTGAGAAACAGCACTTGCTAACAATAAAGGATGTGTCTATCAGAGTTCTGGAAGCAATTCCAGTACAGAAAATTAATGTAAAATGTTGCCAAAGGAGTTAATGGGTTGCTTCACTCAGTATGGGCTAGGGAGAGAGATTCAGCCCGACCCAGGCTCTAATTTTACTGCTCAGCTGTTGAAGGAAGGCATGGATAGCTTAGGGATATAGCATTTTAAGTAAAATGCGTATCATCTTCAATCCTGGGAAGCTTTGGAAAGTTGGCATCCGACCCCGAAAACCACGTTAAAAGTGTACTGTCAGGATTACCCGAATGATCAGAATATAGGTATTCAATACATATTTTTTGCTATAAGAGAAACCTTGGACAAATCTTTCAGTTTAGTCCCTTTGAGTTGATACTTGGGCATGAGGTGAGAGGTCATTTGAAATTAATTAAGTGAAATTAATTAAAGAACAATTGACAGGATGGAGGGCGGAGATCTTACACGTTGATTATGTTTCTGAGGTGAGGGAGAGATTGACTCGGGTAGCTGAGTGAGCTAAACAGGACCTGAAGTCGGCAGAGCACAGAATGAAGCAAGTGGCAGATGAAAACTCTGAAATATGGACGTTTTCCAACTGGAATGCAAATTAGTATTGTACCAGTGGTAGGAGAACCCTTCAAAGCTAGGTTTAGTGAACCCTATCAAATGGACAAAAAGTTAAACCAGGTAACTATCAGGCAAGGAAAAATCTATGCCGAATAGAAAAAAAACACCGAATCGGATACATCACGTGAATAAGGTGAAACTTGTTTTAAAAGACACCAGGAACTGGCAAACAGGTGTTAGTTACTACCCCGCAGCATGACGAATCAAATTCAGATTCCATGGAGTTTGATGTGCCTCAAAATACGTTAAAGAATGAGGAAGTCCTTGAGGAATGGGTTAGGTTAGTGAACGATCTGTCTTACGAGAGAAGAACCCAGATGAAAGGTTTGTTGCAGCAGTATGAGGACATATGCAGCACTAAGATGGGGAGGGCTAATACCATTGCGCCTAAGGTGGAAGTAGGGAATGCTGTTCCGGTAAATCAACACAGACTTAAACCTTTCAAAGTCACACATGTCCTGAAGAAAGTGGACGCGATTCTTGTCGGTTATATCATCGAACTGAGTCAGAGTGACTGGAGTTTTCGGATCGTGTTAGTTCCCAAACCTGAAGGGACTCAACGATTTTGTGTGGACTACCGAAAGATCAATGCCATTACAAATCAGGCTCACACACAATTCGAAGTTTGGAGGGCTGGAAAGAAAAAGTTGGATAAGCAAGTTACATTACAAAGTTGGACTTACTGCGTGGGTTAGGGTCAGGATTAGGGTTAAGGTTAGGCTTAGGGTCAGGGTTTATCAGAGAAAGCAAAAGACGTTTGAAACCGCAAATGGACTCTCTCAATTTGAAATGATGCCTTTTGGAATGAAGAACTTCACATTCAGTCACATTCCAAATACTCATGAACAAAGTTGTGGCTGAGATAATGATCTGTGCAAAATATCTGGATGGCCTAGTGGTCTTTAGAGAGTCACGGAAAGACATCCAGAACATTTCTACAGCAAGTGATAAATCCACGCAGGGGCAGCTCTCCACTAGTTATGGTCTTCTCTGACATGTATCAAGATCTTTGTTGGTGTTTGATGTCATTTTTCTCGCTCCAAACCATATCTGCAACGTTCTGCATGTAGTAACTAGGCCCAAACATATTTTGCTGTTTCATTTCTGACCTTCCTTCCATCATGACGTCAGAAGTCAGGATGTTCTCTGCTGAGTGTGATGTGTTCAACATTCACGATTCCTCCGGTACTAAACAATCCATGTTCAAATGCAACAGGCTTGAGCTGGCAGTTGGTGGGTAACATGCACGCTAGACAAATGCGAGGCACTAACAATCGCAAAATAGAGAAAATTTCAACTCCGCAAGTTGACATTAAATGTTGTTACCTTCATTGAATTCCCCACTGATTCGCAATAGTCAACATGGCTTTGTACGTGGGAAATCAAGTCTCACAAACTTGATTTGAGCTTTTTTGAGGAAGGAACAAAGTTGATTGATGTGGTCAGAGGGGTAGACGTGATCTCTATGGACTTCAGTAAGGCGTTCGACAAGGTTCTGCATGGGATATTAATTAGCAAAGTTAGATCTCACGGAATACAGGACGAACTCTCTATTTGGATACAGAACTGGCTCAAATGTAGACGACAGAGGGAGGTGGTGGAGGGTTGTTTCTTCGGACTGGAGGCATGTGACCAGAGGAGTGCCACAAGGATTGGTGCTGGGTCCTCTAATATTGTTTATTTACATAAATGATTTGGATTTGAGTATACGATGTACAGTTAGTAAGTCTGCAGATGACACCAAAAGTGGAGGTGTAGTGGACAGCAAAGTGGGTTACCTCAGATCACACCAGGATCTTGACCAGATGCGCCAATGGGCTGAGAAGTGGCAGATGGAGTTTAATTCAGATAAATGCGATATGTTGTATTTTGGGAATGCAAATCTTAGAATGACTTATATACTTAATGGTAAGGTTCTACGGAGTGTTGATGAACAAAGAGACCTTGGAGTGCAGGTTCATATCTCCTTGAAAGTGGAGTCGCAGGTTCTTATAACAGTGAAGAAGGCGTTTGGTATGCTTTGCTTTACTGGTCAGAGTATTGAGTACAGGAGTTGGCAGGTCATGTTGGGCTGTACAAGACATTGGTTAAGCTACTGTTGGAATATTCCATGCAATTCCGCTTTCCTTCCTATCGGAAAGATATTGTGGAAATGGAAAAGGTTCAGTAAAGATTTACAAGGATATTGCCAGGGTTGGAGGATTTGTGGAACAGGGAGAGGCTGAACAGGCTGGGGCTGTTTTCCAGGGAGCTGAGGGGTGACCTTATCGAGGTTTACAAAATCCTGAGGGGCAGAGATAGGGTAAATAGTCAACGTATTTTCCCTGGAGTTGGGGAGTCCTGAACTAGAGGGCATAGGTTTAGGGTGAAAAGGGAAAGATATAAAAGAGACCTAAGGGTCAACCTTTTCACACAGAGGGTGGTACGTGTATGGAATGAACGGTGGAGGCTGGTACAATTGCAACATTTCAGAGGCATTTGGATGCGGATATGAATAGGAAGAGTTTGGAGGGATATAGGCCGGGTGCTGGCAGGTGGGACTAGATTGTGTTGGGATATCTGGTTGGCTTGGACGTGTTGGACAGAAGCGTCTGTTTCCATGCTATAGACCTCTGTGATTCTATGACTCTATACTAATCCTGTGCATTGATTTGAAAAACACCCACATGTCAAATGTGGAGTTGCCTGATAACAGCTCCTCCCAATTAACTCACCCTTGCACCTGCCCAAGATATAATTTGCTGTCCCTCAAATTAATATCTTCTTAAGTTCTCATCGTTCACAGAATACAGCTTTGGAAAGATGAAAAAAGTACAGTGGTAATCTAGCTTCCTAATATTTTTTGTGATTGGTTGGCTTGTCCTGTAACAATAACTAATAGGATATCAATTATATGTAATATACCTTCATTTTCAGAAATTATTTGTCAAAACCCCACCAGCACACTTACTGTTTTATGTAAAATCACATTAGAGTGCGGTAATATTAGAGGGCAGCACGGTAGCTCAGTGGTCAGCACTGCTGCCACACAGTGCCTTGCACCCAGGATCAATTCCCGCAACGAGCAACTGTCTGTGAGGAGATTTCACATTTTCCCCATGTCTGTGTGTGTTTCCTCTGGGTGCGACAGTTTCCTCCCACAGTCCAAGGATGTGTAGGTTCGATGATTTGGTCAGCTCAATTGCATGTAGTGCTCGGTGCATGAGTCAGGGGTGAATGTATGAAATGGGTCTTGGTGGGTTGCTCTTCGGAGGATCGGAGTGGATTTGTTGGGCTGAAGGACCTATTCCCACACTGTAGGGAATCGAATCTAAAAATATACAAACTTGGATTCAGAATGTGGCAGCTGAGAGCAAACAGTGTATGGGAACAAAATATACCAGTTTGGTGTTTAACCTGGTATAATGTGATTTTTAACATTGCCCACTTCAGTCCAACACCGGCACGTCCATGTCATGTTTACCTAATAAAGGCAAAAGCTTTCACAGGCTGAATGACCAGCAGGAATGACCGGATCGCTGGGATTCCAGGTTTGACTTGTGAAAAGAGACTTGTTCGACCAAGTGTGCATTCGCCACACTAAATAACAATAGGCAGAAACACTGAAACATAAAATAAAAACTCTGACAGGGATGGACAGATTGGATACAGGGATGGCTGTTAGGTATATATCAAGGGGTCACAGACTTAGTATCTCAGACAAGCCAATTTGTACTGAGTTGTGCAGTACTTTCTGAATTCAGACACTGATTAGCTGCGAATGTACCCCCCCCCCCCCCCCCCACATAACTCTGTCGAGTCCAGGGTATTGAATATAAATAAGAACACAGTAGATGCATTTCTAGATACGACAGGGGGAGAAAGCAGGAACATGGTGTTGCGGTCGAGGCTTACCAATCATTTTAGATGATGGTGTACAAGCTTCAATCGGCCAGTTCCGAATTTCTACATTTTGATTCCTATACTCATGAAAATGATGTGTATGTTGTGTTTAAAAATGTATTGAGGAGGTGGACAACCATGAACAAAATTGCAGGAGGCAGGGCAGGAGGCTCATTGTGTTCAATACTTCTTTCCCAATGTTTCTTTGTAGTATTTTGAAAAACGCTGAAAATGTTGTTACAAGCTCTCAGATGTGTGGAAAGTGGCCTGTACAGGCTCGAAATGTCTGGGTTTCTATTTCTCGTTGTCTGATGTCTAGAATCCTGACAGTGTAGAAACAGGCGCTTCGGCCCAAAACTCCAAACAGACCCTCTGAAGAGTAACTCGGCCAAGCCAACTGCTTAGGCTTTTACTCTACATTTATGTCGGACTAATACACATGACCTACACATCCCTGAACACTACGGGCAATTTGGAATGGTCAATTCACATAAGCTGCATATCTTTGGATGTGGGAGGAAACCGGACTACCCAGAGGAAACCCGCACTGACACGGGAGAACGTGCAATCTCCACACAGACTGTCGCCCGAGGCTGGAGTCGACCACAGGTCCCATGCTGTAAGACAGCAGTACCTCACCACTGTGCCACTGTGCCGCCCCATCTAGAGCAGTTCCAGGTCTTCTGTCCAGTTTCATCCTATTAGAACTTCGACCAGTTTAGTATAATCGAATGTCGTGCTTGGCAAGAGGGTGCCTTTGATTTAAGCAAATCTCTGTGTGTCTGGAGTCACTTTTAGACCTGACCAGGAAGGACAATAAGTTGATGTTTTTAAAGACATTTGAGGAATGAAATTGTTATGAACAATCGACATTGTTTTAAGGTCACTATTACTGATTCCAGCTTTGGAAATTTCAGATGTTAAGAATGACTTTAACTTTCAGCAGCTGCAGCAGCATTGCCCCGGTTTTCTGGATTCGTAATTCAAACATATTTCCATCAAAATACCGCCTTCACGTGCGGACCTGTCAGAAATCCCACGGAGTAGGTAACTTTTGTGCATGTGCTGCTTTGGCAGCTGTGTCAAAGAGAACGTCCACCAATTTGGCTATTGTAATGGCACTGACAGGTTGGAAATTGATCAAAATGGACGTACTTTCCTTTTAGGAGCCGAGACCATTTGTACAATTTTCTACGTTTTTGATTAGATATCAGAGTTTGTGTTGGCCAGGGAAATGGTTTACCTTGCTGCAAAAATCATTAATTTTATTGCACGAATTCAGGACCTATAACTTTGCCGTTCCTATTGCGTTCAGTTTTTTTTTTCCCTTCAAATCATTCAGCGATGTTCACAGGGGCTTTTCATATGAGCAGTGTTTGTGATCTCTCTTTCTGTACCTTTTGGAGGTTAGAACGTTGAGAAAGGATCTTATTTGAGCTTACCAAATACAGAGAGGCCTCGATGGTGAAGAAGGTAATTCACTGAATAAGAGAAATCAGGATGCAGAGCACAACCTCAGAGTGAACGAAAACCCATTTGAACATTGTTGTACAGAAATTTCTACGGCCATATGGTGTGCGTCAGTGACACAGGGGGCTACGGAGGCAAATTTGTTGAATACTATTAAGACAGACACAGATAGTTTCTTGAGTAGAAAGGAAAAAGTGAGGACTGCAGATGCTGGAGATCAGAGCTGAAAAATGTGTTGCTGGAAAAGCGCAGCAGGTCATGCAGCATCCAACGAGCAGGAGAATCGACGTTTCAGGCATGAGTCTGAAGAAGGGCTCATGCGCAAAACTTCGATTCTCCTGCTTCTTGGATGCTGCCTGACCTGCTGCGCATTTCCAGCAACACATTTTCAGCTCTGAGTAGAAACGAAGTCGAGGGTTACAGGGGGAAGGTACGAGAATGGATTTTAGAAGTCGATTAGCAGTTATCGAATGGCCGACCGTGCTTGATGGGTTAAGTGGTCTTATTCTGCTCACATATTTTATATTACACTCACGTGGTGTAAATCGAATTGGATGAAGACTGCGAATGTGATACTGATGACATCATTACAACATGCTAGTGGACCATCCACTTCACTGTTTTGGTTTTTATCCAGATGCACTGGGCTTCCCCATTGTTGTGGACAGAAGGTACATGAGGAAGTGTCTCCTCGGTTCGTGAGCTGTTTCAGATGCGGCTGATCTTCAGAACTTCCATCTGACACCTAAACAGACAATAATGGAGAAATGAGATAGGTCTGGCAGCGTCTGGTGAAAAAAAGTAGTGACCTTTTTGACATAACTTAAACCAGCTGGGAAATGATGCCATTTCTACTGATAATGTAGGGTGGGATTGTTTGGGAGAGTTTACAGAATACATGGAAATGATGTCGAAAGAGATAGAGTGGGAGGTATACAAAGGGAAAGGCTAACAAAGTGACTGCTGATGTTAATCAGAGTACGAGGTAAATCTTATGGTAATATATGCGGAAAATGCTTATTTTCATATATTGAAAATGGGGTGGCTGTTCTCCTGATGAAGTTCTCCTGTCCGTAACGTCGATTTTGCTGCTCCTCGGATGCTGCCTTACCTGCTGTGTTTTTCCAGCACCACTCTAATGTTGACTCTCTTTTCCAGCAACTGCAGTCCTCCCTTTCGTCTAGCTGTGCTTCTGCACTCCTGAAAAAATGGGATCCAAGTGTGTGAAGTGGGTAATTGACATGAAGGTGGGTGTTTATATTCTGAAATTGTCGATCACATTTTTGAGTTGGAAGGATGTAAGATACCGAGAAAGAAGATGAGGTTTTTCTCCTGCAGCTTGCATTGAGCTTGCCTGGTTCATCGCAGCAAGTCTAGGATAGAACTGCTGAAATGGGAAGACGGCAATGGGGTTAAAGTGGAAAGAAACTGGAAGCTCAGGGTCATTTTTTACGGCCAAAATGTAGGTGTTTGGTGAAACAATCAGGAAGTCTCTTCTTTGTCTCACCCATGCAGAGGAGAACACATTGTGAGAGTGACCAGAGTAGACAAAGTTAAATGTGCTCTAACTTGTTGAAACCGAGGGCCAGTTCTCGGACACGTCTTCCTATCTTCCCCTAGATGATCACCCCACCATCTGACATCAAACTATTTTTTTCACACCTATCACTGAGCTTAAATGGGGATTCCTTCGAACTACCCACCCTCATCACCACCACTACACAACTCTTCAAAGTAAATAGGCCACCAAACCCTACAAAAGGCATGAATAGGACTGCGATTGCAAACATATTGTTCTGCCTGTTCTTGCCTCGTGGAACTTATTGCATCATACCTGATGTGCTGTTTCTATCCTTGTCGATCCGTTCCCATTTACATCGATGAATTTTCTTCCTTTGATGTCAATTTCAGAATTTTAAATTCTCGAGCTCCTGCCGCCTTCCCTGATAATGGTGTTGCTTCCCTCACATATTTGGAATTGATAAAACATATATGATATTTGCTTCAAATTTCAATTCCCATCTGACCTTTATCTGATCATTTTGCGATTGGTCCTTTCCTTTCCTCGAAAATCTCTCTTTCTCTTTCTGCAGATTGGGTGTCAGCAAAATCTACTTCAAACCCACCAACACCAACCTACGTTGTTTTTATACATCCTCACAGCCCGCTTCTTGTGATGATTCCATCCCAGTATCTCAGTTTATCAATTTCCATCGCATCTCTTCCAATATGGTACCTTCTGTCCAGGGTTGGGGAGAGCTGTGGTGTGCGTTCAGAAATGCACACTATTTCCATCAAACTAGGTTCCCCACGATTGTGTTTAATGTGTTCGTCAGCCCTCTAAGATTCCCCGGCCAATCCACCTGCACGCCCATTTCCTATCCATAGATGAACGGCACTTTCTCTTTTAATTGGATAAGTTGTAGCACATGGACGTCTCTATCCTAATTCCATACCTTACAAGACCATGTTTGCAGCCTGCCCCTGAAGTGAGCTTACGCAGCCCATTGAGCCCCATGCACAGAGACGAAGATTGTGCTGTGCTCTGGATATTAATCACAATGTTTTGGTCTGTAATAACCCATCTGAATGAACGACCCACATACAGATAATATGATTTGTACATGATTCAGACTATCCAAGGTCTTTCTTAATCCAGGTTATTCTGCCAAAATTACACATTTGAAATTTAGAAAAGATATATGAATTTTGCAGACAGTGATGGAGTAGTCCTTTATATATTACCAAGCTTGTCACTAGTATAGATTTACCCAGCTGTCTAAGCCCTACACTCAGAGCCGGTAAAGGATCTGTGTTCTATTCGTTAATAAGTCTGCCTCGGGTCTATGTTAAGTCAACTGCCTGAAGTCCACACATAGATACAGTGAGGGAGACGTGTACTATATATTACTCAGACTGTCTCTGATCTGTACTGGAGCAGCTGACTCAGCCAAACACAAAAATGCAGTGAGAGAACCGTGCGCTCTTTATGACTAAGATTGTCCCTGGTCTGTGTTCCTCTAGTTGACTTAATCCCACACACAGAGACAATGAGGGAACTGAACTCCATGCATTCCTCTCGTTTTCGCTGGTCTGTGTTAACCAAGCTGACTGAACACCCCACCGCCGCACCCCCCACACACTCACAAACAATGAAGGAGTTGTGTTCTACATATTACTCAGACTATGCCATCCATGAATGTTGACGTGATCATTGTGGGTAAACGTTGTCTGTTGGCTAAGTGATGAAATTACTTTCTGATAAATTTAAAACAATCAAATTGTTGATTAATGCTCATTTGATAAATTCATTTCCCTTTGTGCTTCCAACTGCGACTATGTTCCACAGGAAATACCTGAATGTGTGTGTGCTATTGAACAACAGAAGACTAAATCATCAGTCTTCATCGTGGCATCATGGATCAAATCCTATTTATTGATTTCAATCCTCTTCTGGAATATCTGAGCAGGAACCTGTCTTTGCAGTATCTCAATACTCTCTTTTCCACTGAGCTGATCTTCTGACCACATTGAATATACATCATGAAGACTAACAACTTCTTCCTACATTCATCCTTGTCTGAACTTCTCCATTGCAGAAATTTTCATTCATCTCTATGGTAGATCCAATACACAACTATTCTAACATTAGTGCCTCAACGACACATTTTGCATACTCACTAAACTTCTGGTTATCCACGAGCCTTCTGAATGTCCCGTGTACTCAGAGCGAATCACTTTCACCTATCATCTCTGCAGTCAATGACGTACACCATCCTTTTCATCGATTATCTCTGTACTCATTGAGCTACACTGTCGCTCAGTGCTCCACCCAAATAATCAGTTTGTACCTATACTCCTGATCACCAATCGCTTCTGTGTTCACTGACCAACACTGCTCTTCTTATCCATTACCCCTGTACTCACTGACCTAAACTGTCCTGTTTATACTTCACTTCTGTCCTCACTCACCTACATTGTTGCTTTTATCCATTAGCCCGTATTCAATTGGAACGGACTAATATACTTGCAGGGAAATTTGCTAGAACTGCGTGGGAGGTTTTAAACTAGTAAGGTCGCCCCATAGGCATTTGTCTACACTGTCCCGTTCAGCATTCACTCCTGTACTCACTGACCTACACTGTCGCATTCACCATCAGTCCTGTACTCACTGATTTACACTGTCCCATTTATGCCTCAACCCTGTACTCCTTGATCAACAGTGCGCTGTTCATCTATCATCCTTGGCCTCAGCAACCGACATTGTCCAGTTCAACAATTACTGCTGTACTCACTGACCTGTGCTATTCTATTCACTCACCACCACTGTATTCACTGATCTACACTGTTCCATTTATCCATCACTGCTGCATTAACTGTCCTCTAATGCTCTGTTTACTTTTCATCCCTGTACACACTGAACTCCACTGTCTCATTCACCCTTCACTCTTTACTAACTGACGAATAATTCCCCGTTTACTGAACACCCCTGAACTCAATGACTTACACTGTCACTTTCATCCATCACTTCTGTACTCACTGAACTACACTGTCCCATCAACATATCATCATTGTATTCACTGCCTACGGTGTCCCGTTCAATCCATCATCCTGTACCCACTGACCCGCACACTTGGAATCATTTGTCACATGGTATTCGTTGATCTGCATTGCCGGTCGCCAATCACACCTATAAAAAAATGAGCAGTACTGCCCCATTCATACATCTTCAATGTACTCACTGACGAGCATTTCCCCAATACCTCTCTACTCGACGACTGAAACTGTTCGGGCCCCGCATTATCCCTGTTCTCATGGGCTTCCACTGACCTGTTCAGGCATCACCCCTGTACTCACTGACCTACGCTGTTCCGCTTCTCCAACAGGTCTGTACTCACCGACCTACACCGTCCCGTTTCCCCAACACCTCTGTACTCACTGACTTACATTATAATTTGCACCCTTAATCTTATCACTCAAGGACCTACACGATCCCGTTCAGCCATCACCTCTGTACTCACTGTACTCACAGTCTTTGATCCATTTATCATCCTGTATTCCCTGACCTGCATTGCCCATTTACCCATCACTCCTATACAAACTGACCCACACTGCAACATTTATCCATCATCCTGTACTCACTGACCTATACTGACCTGTTTACTCATCATCCTATACTCACTGAACTACATCATCCCATTCACCGATCAGCTCAGTGCTCCACCCAAATAATCAGTTTGTACCTATACTCCCGATCACCAATCGCTTCTGTGTTCACTGACCAACACTGCTCTTCTTATCCATTACCCCTGTACTCACTGACCTAAACTGTCCTGTTTATACTTCACTTCTGTCCTCACTCACCTACATTGTTGCTTTTATCCATTAGCCCGTATTCAATTGGAAGGGACTAATATACTTGCAGGGAA
This sequence comes from Chiloscyllium plagiosum, assembly GCF_037043375.1. Lineage (NCBI taxonomy): Eukaryota > Metazoa > Chordata > Chondrichthyes > Orectolobiformes > Hemiscylliidae > Chiloscyllium > Chiloscyllium plagiosum. The sequence continues at coordinate 12,042,474 of NW_028270190.1, forward strand.
ATTTGCTAGAACTGCGTGGGAGGTTTTAAACTAGTAAGGTCGTTGAGGGGGGACCCAGGGAGATACTGAGGAAGGATATCAATTGGTACAGTTGAGAACAGAAGTGAGTCAAACAGTCAGGGCAGGCAGGGACAAGGTAGGACTAATAAATTCAACTGCGTTTATTTCGATGCAAGGGAAGGCAGATGAACTCAGGGCATGGTTAGGAATATGGGACTGGGATATCATAGCATTTACAGAAACATTGGTCAGGGATGGGCAGGACTGGCAGCTAAATGTTCCAAGACACAAATGCTACAGGAAAGATAGAAAGAGAGGCAAGAGAGGAGGGGGAGTGGCATTTTTGACAAGGGATAGCATTACAGATGTGCTGAGGGAAGATATTCCCAGAAATACATCCAGAGTTGAACTGAGGAATAAGAAAGGGGTGATCACCTTACTGGGATGGTGTTATAGACCCCCTAACAGTGAGAGAGAAATTAAGAAACAAACTTGGAAGGAGAACTCAGCTACCTGTAAGAATAATAGCGTAGCTATGGTAGGGGATTTTAACTTTCCAAACATCGACTGGGACTACCATAGTGTTAAAAGTTTAGATGGAGAAGAATATCTTAAGTGTGTACAAGAAAATTTTCTGGTTCAGAATGTGGATATAACTGTGAGAGAAGATGCAAAATTTGAACTACTCTTGGGAAATAAGGCAGGGCAGGTGACTGAGGCGTCAGTGGGGGAACACCTTGGGGCCAGCGACCATAATTCTATTCATTTTAAATTAGTGATGGAAAAGGATAGGCAGATCTAAAATTTGAAGTTCCAAATTGGAGAAAGGCCAATTTTGACGGTATTAGGCAAAAACTTTCGAAAGCTGATTGGAGGCAGATGCTCGAAGGTAAACGGACGGCTAGAAAAGGGAAGACTTCAGAAATAAGATAACAAGAATCCAGAGAAAGTATATTCCTGTCAGCGTTCAAGGGAAGGCTGGTATGTATAGTGAATGCTGGATGACTATAGAAATTGAGAGTTTGGTTAAGAAAAAAGAAGGAAGCATATGTCAGGTAAAGACAGGATAGATCGAATGAATCATGAGAAGAGTACAAAGGAAGTAGGTGTATAGGTAAGAGGGAAATCAGGAGAGCAAAAGCGGGCATGAGAAAGCTTTGGCAAATAGGATTAAGGAGAATCCAAAGGGTTTTTACAAATATATTAAGGACAAAAAGGTTAACGAGGGAGAAAATTGCGCCCCTTAATGATCAGCAAGGTGGTCTTTGTGAAGAGACACAAAAAATGGTGGAGATACTAAATGAATACTTTGCATCAGTATTTACTTTGGAAAAGGATATGGAAGTTGTAGACTGTAGGGAAATAGATGCTCACATCTTGCAAAATGTCCAGATTACAGAGGAGGAACTGTTTGGTGTCTTCAAAAGTTTAATGGTGGATAAATCCCAAGGGCCTCATCAGACGTAACCTAAAACTCTGTGGGAAGAGAAAGAAATGATTGCTGGGCCTCTTGCAGAGATATTTGTGTGCGGCACGATGGCACAGGGGTAAGCACTGCTGCCTCACAGCGCCAGAGACCCGGGTTCAATTCCCGCCTCAGGCGACTGACTGTGTGGAGTTTGCACGTTCTCCCCGTGTGCTCCGGTTTCCTCCCACAGTCCAAAAAAATGTGCAGGTCAGGTGAATTCGCCATGCTAAATTTCCCATAGTGTTAGGTAAGGGGTAAATGTAGGAAATGTAGTGGACTTGTTGGGCCGAAGGGCCTGTTTCCACACAGTAAGTAATCTAATCTAACCTAATGTGTAACATCGCTAGTCACAGGTGAGGTGTCGGAACACTGGAGGTTGTCAAACGTGGTGCCACTGTTTAAGAAGGGCGATAAAGACAAGCCAGGGAACCATAGACCGGTGAGCCTAACGTCAGTGGTGAGCAAGTTGTTGGAGGAAATACTGAGGGACAGGATGTACATGTATTTGGAAAGGCATGGACTCATTAGAGATAGTCAACATGGCTTTGTACGTGGGAAATCATGTCTCACAAACATGAGTTAGCTTTTTGAAGAAGTAACAAAGAATATTGATGAGGGCAGAGCAGTAGATGTGATCTATATGGACACCAGCAAGGCGTTCGACAAGGTTTCTCAAGGGAGACTGATTAGCAAGGTTAGATCTCATTGAATACTGGGAGAACTACCCACTGGGATGAAAAACTAGCTGAAAAGTAGAAGACAGAGGGTGGTGGCGAAGGGTTGTTTTTCAGACAGGAGGCCTGTGACCAGTGCAGTGCCTCAAGGATCGATGCTGGGTCCTCTACTTTTTGTCATTACATAAGCAATTTGGATGCGAGCATAAGCGGTACAGTTTGCAGATGACACCAAAAATGGAGGTGTAGTGGACAGCGAAGAGGGTTACCTCAGATTACAACAGGATCTTGACCAGATGGGCAAATGGGCTGAAAACTGGCAGATGTAGATTAATTCAGATAAATGCGATGTGCTGCATTTTTGAAAGCAAATCTTAGCAGGACTTATATACTTAATGGTAAGGTACTAGGGAGTGTTGCTGAACAAACGACCTTGGAGTGCAGGTTCATAGCTCCTTGAAAGTGGATTCGCAGGTAGATAGGATAGTGAAAAAAGGCGTTTGGTATGCTTTCCTTTATTGGTCAGTGCATTGAGTACAGGAGTTGGGAGGTCACCTTGCGGCTCTTCAGGACATTGTTTCTGTTGGAATATTGCGTGCAATCCAGGTCTCCTTCCTATCGGAAATATGCTGTGAAACTTGAAGAGGTTCAGAAAATATTTACAAGGATATTGCCAGGGTTGGAGGTTTGAGCTATGGGGAGTGGCTGAACAGGCTGGGGCTGTTTTCCATGTAGCGTCGGGGGCTGAGGGGTGATCCGATAGAGATTTAATAAATTATGAGGGGCATGGATAGGACAAATAGACAACGTCTTTTCCCTGGTGTCGGGGAGTCCAGAACTAGAGGGCATAGGTTTAGGGTGAAATGGGAAAGATATAAAAGAGACCTAAACGGGCAACGTTTTCACGCAGAGTGTGGTACGTGTATGGAATGAGCTGCCAGAGTCTGTGATGGAGGCTGTTACAATTGTAATATTTAAGAGGCATTTAGATTGGTATATGAATAGGAAGGGTTTGGAGAGATATGGGCTGGGTACTGGCACATGGGACTAGGTTGGGTTGGATATCTGGTCGGCATGGACGGGTTGGACCGAGGGTCTGTTTCAATGCTTTACATTTCTATGACTCTATAATTAACGACACAGTCCCGTTGACACTCCACCACTTTACATACTGAGTAACAGTGTTCCATTCAGCCATCATCACTGTACTCACAAAACTACATTCTCCCAATCACCCATCACTCATGCACTCCCTGTCCTACACTGTCCCATTCAACCATCATTCTTGTAATCACTGACATACCGTGCTCAGTCCACTCGTCACCTTTGTACACAGTGACCAACACTGCCCTCTTCATACATTACTCCTATACTCACTGATCTGACCTGTCCCATTCTCCCATCATCCCTCTACTGACTGAGCCGTTCAACCACCAGTCCTGCATTCACTGACTGATACTGTCCCGTTTCCAATCCATGCATTTACTCACTGACATTTAGTGCTCCATTCCCCCATGACTTCCGTAGTAATTAACCAAATCTGTCCTTTTCTCCCATTACTCCGATATTCATTCACCTTCACAGCCCATTTCACTCATCAACCCTGTACTCACTGAGCTACACCGTCCAATTCACCTATCACCCCTGAACTTAGTGACCGACATTATCCCCATCACAAGTTTGCCCTGTACTCAAAGACCTACACTAACCCGTTCACCTTTTGCTACTCTACTCACCGATCTACTCTGGCCCGTGAGCTCATCAGTTCATAATTAGATTGGTGCTGGAATAGCACGGCAGTTCAGGCAGCATCCGAGGAGCAGGAAAAGCGATGTTTTGGGCAAAAGCCCCTCATCAGGAAAACAGGCAGAGTGCCTGAAGGATGGAGAGATAAATCACCCTTCAGGCACTCTGCCTGTATTCCTGATGAAGGGCTTTTTCCCGAAAGGTAAATTTTCCTGCTCCTCGGATGCTGCCTGAACTGCTGTGCTTTTCCAGCACCACTCTAATCCAGAATCTGGTTTCCAGCATCTGCAATCATTGTTTTTCGCTAGCTCATTACTTCTGTCCTTCCTGACCACTACCAGCCTCGACTGGTGTAATGCATTCATTATGACATTTTCCTTTCTGCTACATGGCGTCACTCTTCTAAATGGTCTCCTTGCGTTGTCCCCTCCACTCACCATTCCATACCACATATTGTTTTGACATCCCCCGCTCCCCCGCTATAGCATCATACTGCTCTATGTTTAAAGTGAATATTCTTCATTCTTACTGTCGCTGATCACAATTTTCGGCTCTGTAGGATCTTTGGTGGCAGCTTTACATTCAGAAACAATGAAATGTGTAAATTGCACTGCACTCCGCTTTTTTCGTGGTACACGGGATTTCAGCAGCTTTGAATCACATGTTTCAAACTGGTTTTCTGTCCGTCCATTGAATATGTTTAGATTAGATTAGATTACTTACAGTGTGGAAACAGGCCCTTCGGCCCAACAAGTCCACACCGCCCCGCCGAAGCGCAACCCACCCATACCCCTACATTTACCCCTTACCTAACACTACGGGAAATTTAGCATGGCCAATTCACCTGACCTGCACATCTTTTGGATTGTGGGAGGAAACCGGAGCACCCGGAGGAAACCCACGCAGACACGGGGAGAACGTGCAAACTCCACACAGTCAGTCGCCTGAGGCGGGAATTGAACCCGTGTCTCTGGCGCTGTGAGGCAGCAGTGCTAACCACTGTGCCACTGTGCCACCGTGCCGCCCACAAATTGATTGTATAATAAACAATGAGGAATGTTGCCTTCGAGTACACTGAAATTTGATCATCTGTGTTTATCGACCGAGGAATGGTAGATGGAAGTTAATTCAGTTTTATGCGAAGTGTTCCATTTTCGGAAAACAAATCAACTTCACACTAAATTCCTGTCCTCTGGCGAATACTATTCAACACAGACGAAGGAATGAAATTAATTTTTCCTTCAAAATGGCGTCACAGCAAGACAGCGTGGATAAGATATTTTTGGCATATTTGCCTTCATAGGTGAACGCACTGAGTACAAGAGTTGTGACACCACGTTATGGCTGAGCAAAACATTGGTGAGGTTGCTTTTGGTGTACTGTACTGAGGGTAGTGCTGGTGCCCTCTTACAGGATGGATGCTATTAAATTGGAATGGATGTAAAAAAAAATGTTTTCCGCATAGGTAAGGTTGTCACAGAAACATACAGCGTGGAAACACACATTTCAGTCTTGGCAGTCCACATCGACTGTATTCTCAAACTAAATTAATCCCACCTGATGATGTTCGACACATATCCTTCTATATATTTCCTACTCATGGACCTATCCAAATGTCATTTAAACATTGTAACCATATATGCATGCTTCACTTCCTCTGTCATTTCTTTCCAAAAACGGTTCTCCCTCTATGTTAAAATGTTCTCCCTCATGTCCTTTTTAAAATCTTCGTCCTCTCACCGGAAAAACATGCACTCCAGTTTTGAACGCGCTCACCCCAGGGAAACGACTTTGCTATTCTCCATAATAGTCCCCCTGAACATGTTATAAATCAGTAAAAACAGTCACATAAATCAGTCACACACAACCGCCTAATATCTAGTGGAAAAAAAAATTCCGACGGTATTTTTGTAACTAAAACCCTCCATACCTGGAATCAGCCTGGCAACTATTTCCTGAAACCCTCTCCTCTTGAGTAATATCCTTTCTATAACAGTGTGATCATAACGGCACGCAATACTCTAAAGATAGCCTCACCTACGACCTGTGCAGCATGAACATGGCGTTGCAACTCATACACTGAAACGTTTTGAGCAATTAAGGCGAGTATGCTTAATCTATAAGGACCAACTCCATACGCTTCGACTTTTTCCCTTCAGTGTCGCAGGCTGAAGGCTGACGTTGCTGAGTTTTGCAAAATCCAGGCAGGCATTGATTAGATGAATGACCGAGGTCAATTCTCCATGAAACGGAAGACCAAAATTAGTGGGCATACGTTGTGGGTGAGAGGGGAAAGGTTCAAAAGGGACAGAGGTTAGTGATTATGATGAATGAGCTGTCAGAAGGAGTCGTAGAGGTAGGTACATTCACAACATTTTAAAGCTATTTGGATAGCTGCATGAAAATGAAATGTACAGTGTTATGCGTGTGAAATGCAGGCAACCGGCACGTGCTTAGTTCAGAAAACCTGGTCTGCATGAACAGGTTGAACATAAGAGTCTATTTCTATACCGTATGACAATATATATCTGTATGTTCAGCCGTGCGAGGCATCCCATTGCAAGGACTGAACAAAACTGACCGACTAACTAACTGCTGAAGGGCTTACTTTTTGTTTGAAGTGAGATGAGAAAACACACTCGAGCAAGATGAATGGATAAATTGTGGCGGGGAATTTACCAGGTATTATTTGTTTGTTCGATTTTTTGTATATTATGATCAAAATGAAGGAGATAGTGAGAAATTGGATAACCTAAGATGATCAAAGGCCATCAATGGGAGTATCAAAACAAAACGACAGCTTGGAAAAGAAATGGTGCGCTGGATAACTGGTTTTATGCAGAAATTGCCTGTAATTGACACAATCAAGTTTCACAAATTTGTTTGTGTTTTCTGTGGATCAAAGAAGCAAGTCTGCTGAACGTTAACCTGCAGATGTTGTGTAATTGGATTATCAGAGGACATGCGATAAAGTGTTAGCTGAAAGGATATTGCACAAGAATGGAGTGCTCAGTGTTGACAGTAAAAAATTAGCATGGATTGAGAACGAGATTGAAAGCAATCAGAAGACAGAGTTGAGATTATTAAGTCTTTTTCATTTTGGAAATAAATAACTTGTGAATTGCAAGAAGAATAAATCGTACGATCTGTTTGAATAACTTGCAGAAGAGTGAGAGTGAAATGTCTCCAGATTAGGTGATGATGCAAAAAAGACGGCAGTTTATTTCTGTTGAGGCCATCCAAATCTCTCAGTGGATATATGTATATATAGATTCACTGAGTGAGAACAAAAGTGTTTGATGGGGTGCAAAATCGGGAAATATGTGATATCTTCATTGATAGGAAGAATGAAACTATTCAGTTTGTTCTTTAACTAAAGAGAGAGTCCATAAAAGCTGAGGTACAAAGTGAAGTGCGTGTTCTTCTGCATAAAATTGAAAATCTAAGCAAGCAGGATCAGCAAGGAATTAAGACAGTCAATTGAATTTTGGACTTTATTATGAGGGTGACGGAGTTTAAACTCTGGGAGGTCTGATTGTAACAGTAATGGCATTTGTGAAACTGCACCTGAAGTATTGTGTACAGTCTTGAACACACATTTTAAAAAGGAGAGCCTGACACTGAACGGACCTTCGTAGAGATTCATTAGGCTGATGCCTTGGATGAAGGTTTCAATGCTTCAAAAATGGATAAACATGACTTTAATCAAAAGGCTTAACCAGGATGGAAGATGAACTTATGCGACCATGATGTCCCAGGGGCTGGACAGGGTAAAATTTAAGAAGATGGTTCCACTCCCTGCTAAGGTGATACTAATTAAAAGCAAGATGCGACGACATTTATTCTCTCAGACATTAATCAATGTTAGAAATCTTCTGTCCTAGAATTTTCTGGACAATAGATCACTGAAATATTTTTTTTTAAATTACGAAATGGACAGAAGTTGTAAATATTAACGGGCTGTTGACAATGAAGAGTTGGTCAGAGAGAGGTTGAGGCCTTAGTCTTATTGAATGGTGGCCTGCTGCACAGAATGTTCTACTCCTGGCAACCTCATCCGTCTATCCCCTCTTTAAACTCAGTGTAAACTTGTGCATGAGGACAATTACTGAAGTTGCTTTCAACGATTTACAGTGTTGAAAGCACAATGCAAATTCAAGTTGCTACTCCTCCTGGTAAGGTAGTGAAATTGTCAATCGAAGACAGAAAGTTTTACATTACTTTTGTTTTGGAATCTCAACACTTCTAATTCCTGAACTTTGCTGACGCACTGTGTTTCACTTTTGCGCATGCACAGACAGAATATTTCGAAGACAACTGCTTGTTTGATTAAGCATGCTGTGTTTTGACTGCCAAAACCAACCACCTTCCTTTTCTAAACTGTACCTGCATCTGTAGTCACACCGTTACCGGAGTTTGTGTGTCACACACCATGTTGTAGACTTGCTGCTTTGGATATATAGCTCTGAGACATGCCAATGTATTTTCTCCCTCTTTCTGAACTGTTGTTTATGTTCCACCTGATCTTTCTGCCACCCAGTCCATTCAAAAATTTTCACTGTTTCCTATCCTTTACTATTTCTAGAATCAGAAAAGCTTCCCTGTAACATATATAGAAGCGTTCCAGTACAAAAGAACGTTATTTGGCCCATTGTGGCCACACTGTGTATATTCCTATGAATCTGCCTCCTCTGCTTCATTTAGTAGCAAGCGCCACCTTCTGGCCTCTCTGTGTATAATATGTTTCTCATGATAACTTAATAACTTTAGGAATGATTGCAATTTATTGATGACCAATATTCAATGGAATCACAAGTGGAAATCACCTTCTCGACATTTGCCTCAACGATTCCCTTCTTAATTTTAAACTATGTCGTTCATCTGATTCTTGATTTTCCACTTTCCAGAAGAAATAGCATCAAGGTGTTTCAGACATTTCCGAAAAGTTACAGTCTCTCAGTTTTTGGCATAATCCTTTGAAATTTTCTTTGCAATCATTCTAACATTCTTATTACAATTTACAGACGTGACCTATGCACATTGTTCCTAAGTGCGTCAAAATGTGGGAAGAAGGTGAACAGCGTGCTGCACAGAAACACATCGGATCCAAATGAGAATATTCACTTCTTCCTTCATTCTCATTATACAATCAGTTATGCATCTTTCTAACTTTAATTATATTGATAGATTGCAGAAGTTTAAAGTGAGCCCATCATAGTACCAGTGGAGAAGGCAGAATGCCAGTTATCATGCACAAGACAGAATATATTCAGAAAGCAGAGAAGCTACTTGCAGATACTGTCACATACCCACAGAGGGAGTGTGTCCTCACTCCACAGCTCATCATCTGAACAAACCACACACGACAGAACTGTAAAATAAAGGGATTAATAACTCGGGTTGATCTACAGATGATGAAGCCAGATAATAACAACATCCCAAGTTTTAACGGATAACCCAAAGGACATAATCTACAAATACAAATTAGACACATTGTGGCACTCCCGAGAATGTCATCGCATAAAATGGCAAAACAACTCCAAGGAAAACTATAACATTTTATTAGCTGATCCGAACACTCCAAGCAATCATCACAAGAATTCTGAGACAAAGTCATGAACATAAATGCAGACACGGATGATACAATCGTCTACTTTAATGTAATGGCATTGTACATTTCAATTAACGCATTTCCAGACAGAGGCACAACATCAAACCTTCTGGATAAGCAGAACAGATAGCATGACGGGGAACTGAACAACAAAGAATACATGCTCAAAATACTGGACCTGTGCTTGACGATACAGAAAATATATAAATAAATCAATGGAACACTACTTTGCTCACCCACCTTTGGCTGACAACAGAAGCAGTGATTCAAAGATTTGACCAAACAGCCTTATCAAACACCAAACACAAACTCTAGATCAGATAGGAAGACAACACATTAAGAGAATAGAAATCGAGAATACACGCCACATTATCAAAACCATGCTCACAACCATCAAATTTATGAGAGAGGCGAAAACCAACAATCATCTCCCGTTCCTGGATGTAATGGTACAAAGAACACAGACCAATAAATACACCACAAAAGTGTACACGAAAGCCACACAGTGTCCTGAATGACAGCAGCATCCACCGATACATGTACAAAATAAGCTGCGTTACGACCCTCTTCAATCGGGCTACAACAGAGTGCACCACATCAAACCTGAGAAGGAAGGAAGAAGAACAACTAAAGAGGTGCATCGTCATCCACAGTTGCTAAACTCGCAAACAACGGGACGAGGAAATGCCGCGCCCTAACTCACTAGCCATGATACTTCACATAAAAAAAATGTCTTGAACAGACAGCCATACTGCTCCAACTATTCGGATTCATTACAACCCAAACATCAACTGCGACGCTCAGACAACGAATCACCAGAACAAAACACCCTATACCCTTCATGTGCAAGACTAAAATAATTTACAAAACTCCATACAAACACTGCAAAAAAAACCCCACTATATACGTCAAACGAGCAGACAACCAGCATTTCTCATCTACCAAAACCAACTGGCCACTAAACGCATGACCGGCTGTCCCAATAGCCATGCACACAGATGACAAGAACCACAACGTTGACTGGGACAACACAACGGTCACAGGAGAATCTAAACAAAGGGCAGTTTAGGTACTTCTAGAAACATGTCACTCTGCCACGGACTCTATCTACAAATACTTTGATGTGGACTAAATATATTTGCCTCGACAATGAACAACCAGAACTGCTTACCAGCAGCAGCAGGAACGGAACCAAATACTTTCCAGAAGACACGGGAGAGCAGCGCTTCACAGAAAGCTCCAAAGCACTGGAGATATTGAGGAAATCTGGCTAAAATCTGGCTTCAGGTTGTTGTCAGGACCAACAAATCTATGAAAGCTTATATTAACCAAAAAATGGCTTTTCAAAAAAAAGTAATATAACAAAATGGCTTCAGGTTCATACTGTGCTAAAATGATTGGAAGCTGCATTCCTGCTTTACTGAGCTAGATGAATTAAAAGATAAAACAGACAATCGAATCTTCATGATCATAAAACATTTGTTGACTACCCTGATTAGCCTTGAACCACATGTATGAGGCAATAATGTACGTTAGACAATATTGTTTCCCAAGAATATCATTGGATTAACATGCTCACCTTAACTTCACCTTAATACATTTCATTGGTTTTCCTTTACAGTTAAGATCGTACTATCTCTTAAGAAACATATAAAATTGCTTATTGTTCAAATTCGTTTGCGCAGTTATCTCCATGGAGCACAGAAAGTGTTAAGCTCTTTGTTGTGGCTCAAATATGTGACCGGCATTGTAATAAATTGTGAAACCTTGCTGAAGCAGACCCCACGCCTAGTGATTCTTTTGACCGATTACTGAACCGAGAAGCCCCTCCCGGGGGTGTAGATCTTCATATGGTGCCTTGCCTCGTGGATTCGGGACGGACGGATCGTGGGCAGTGGTGTCAGAGCCTTGATTCCTCTGATATTGAATGTTGAGTAATTGGTCAGCCAGACGTGAGTGTTTTATATCCGTTTGGTTTTCCTCTCATTCAAGTAGTGGCTGAACTGAAACCTCGCTGTCTATTTTCTAATCCAGCCAGAAAGGATTGGGTCTTGGCAAGGATAGGATCAGAGGGATCCTATAAAAAAGGGTAATGGTGGAAGAAGCGGGAGTTGGGAACTCCGTTTTTTAAAGAGATAGAATTTGAGGACGTTTTGAGTTCTGAATTCCGTTTTTAAAGATATAGAAGTCGGAGATTTCTGGAGTTGAGACCTCCGTTCTTTAAAGAGATGGAATCGCAGATTTCTGGAGTTGGAAACTCCATTTTTAAAGGGATAGAAGTCGAAGATTCCGGGATTGGGAACTCCGTTTTTTAAAGAGATAGAAGTCGGAAACGTCTGGGATTGGGAACTTCGTTTTTCAAGAAATAGAAGTCAGCGACGTCTGAAGTTGGAAATTCCAGTTTTTAAAGTGAAACGAAGGTCGTGAACCTTTGTGAGAGGCAACAACTCCACCTCAGATAGAGGATCTCAGGACAGATTTGAGAGACGGATCCGAATAGGGTGATTCAGTCGGATGGCATTATTTGAATTGTCACTTACATTATTCTATGAGATGTGTGTGAGAAGTTTCTGGAGAAATCTGACAGTCTGTAGAAGCTTTTGGCGCCTTAACAAGGACATTAAATGATGAGAAGGAGCTACTAGATGGCCATAAAAGTATTCAATTGGTTATGTCAGCCTAGCAATTGATTTGGCAATTAATTAGACTGTGCGGACAATTCTGTGACAAAGGTCACAAAAAATAAGTTTGCGCTTATGGCAGGATACTGCCACCAAATTAGGAATTGAATTAACTAATAATGGTACCATGAAATCTATTAAAGTCCTCTAAAATGAATGTCCTCGAGTTAAACATCAATAGAAACAAAAGCAAAAGGCACCAATGACTGGTAGTGAAATGTTCGATAGTTGGCTACTCATTAGTCTTGTTGTTTTTTGTACCTGTCGTATATGTTGACTTGGCTTGTGTTGCTTTGCTGAGTAGTTTTGTTAATCTGTTTGTTTGGTGTGCCTTGTTGCGCGCGAGAGAGAGTGTGTGTGTGTGTGTGAGGAAGAGAGAGAGAGAGACAGACAGAGAGGGATAGAGAGAGAGCAGGAGAGAGCCCTTCAGCTTGCAGAAAATGTAACCCTTTGTGATTCGGTTTGAATGCACATTTGTTTGTTTCTGAAATGTGGAGGGTGATTGCTGTTCTTGTCGTGTTTAAAAAGAGTAAAGCTGGCCAGGATCAACAAAATTCTCTTTGAAATGCTGATACAATTCTTGCTACTAGGCCATAAAACACTAGTTTGTGTACTCAAAAGGGCCTGAAAGTTCTGCTGAAAACATCTTAAGATTTACAAAATTAGTCACAGAGAATTTGCTTGCCCCAGGGTTATGACAAGTGAAACCCCTTTTGATAAGCCCTGGGCACACGCTGAGGTCCGCGTCATGCTTCAAGATGCCCACGATCTATTTGAGTGCACAACATTAGTTTTAATTGGCTAGTACAAATCTGCTGTAATTATACCTGCTTGCTTCAGGACTTTAATGGATTTGGCATACAGGGCATATTGGACATATTGGACAATTGTTAAAGACGCAGTTGTATTTCACCTGGGTTGTGGGCGAACGCAGAGGCATGAAATCTTATCTTGAAAATATTGTTAAAATTCCAAACGGAAATCCTGAGAGATATTTAGATTTTGCACACTTGATTAACCAGTTATGTATCACAGTAAGGATTTATGAGAATAAACTCCCTAACTTTGAGTGTTCAGGAATGTGAGGGCCTCATTAACCTTACAAGAACGGAATAAACAAAAGCTAAAAACTGAGATATGAAGAAAGTTGGAAAATGTTCGTGTGTGTGTGTGAGAGAGAGAGAGAGGAGGAGAGAGAGACTGAGAGTTTGTAGAAAGTTTGACACTTTGTGATTCGGTTTGAATGCACATGCGTTTGTTGGTGATTGAATGTTTGTGTTTTGTTGCTGAGACTTGGAGATCTGGGACAGTTTTGAATCTGATCTGCATTTTGGAAATTTAACATGATTTCTTTACATTTAACGATCGTTCAGTGATTATGAAATGAAGTATTGATTCCTGTTCTTCTTCCAAGCCATGACTCCCCTCCAGTCAGTTTGTAACTAATCTCCTTTATCCCTACTTGAAAGCCAACCTTATTCAATTTCAACGATTGAACAATTTCAACAATTTACAAACAGGATTAAAACAAAAAAAAACAGAGAACTTAGATTCTACCAGGAATCAGAACCTATATCTGGCATACCGACCCTTTTGAGGATGGGGATTTTGTTCCTATAGACCCACTGAGCCCCTAACAACTTCTGATTTTCCACAGCACACCACCGACTTGTTACAAATCTTTCTTTCTTTTGAAACTGAAGTTTCTAGTCTTCTTAGCAGATATCACAGGGATAAGTGGTCTCTGCTTCCTAAACCGGGTCCCATCCTGTGAATTAGAGTTATGTTAATGAAGCATGCCCCTGACGCAAAACAAAACTCGCTCAATTTGGTCGACATGTCCAAGGGTGACATGAATGTAAATGCAGTAAAATTCTGGAAGTAGCCTCAATACGCAAGGCTTGTGTTACAAGACTGAAATGTGTGGCTATCTGTCTGACAGAAGGGATCCACAATTGTCAATAATCAAGAAGCTCAATTACCTCTGTTTAACCCTATGCGTTTGCAACGTTTTTCGCCTAGAGTCACTGACATGATGCAGACATCGGTACAATGTAGTCCAGAAATTTCCAGTTGCAAATAAATGAGCAGTAATTTTCTATTGGGATGGCCAGAAAGGGACCGAACCACGATGCAGGTTACACGTAAAACGAATTATGTGCAGCGCCCTCGCGATCTCAAATGCTGTCTGCCAGCCCTGAAAGGTTGATTGGAACCAGTATACCCACTGGGGGCGGAACCTACCTCAGATGCCACCCGACGACCACTGTTGTGCCACCTTTTCCCGAGAGAACTCTGACAATGGGGCCAGGCGGGCCCCACCATTGCACCTTTGAGACTTGCAATAAAACAGCAAAATCCCCCAAGGACAAATGCCTGGCCCTTGTTTTAACTGTTCAAATGTGGCGAGTGGGGCGAGCTGTGTTTTTAATGTTACCTTGGAGCTGACGTGGAGAATCGACATGCGTTCATCCGAGCAAAATGAAAATCACCAAGTTCACCAAGGAGGAAGAAACCGACAACAAACTCGCATTCCTGGATGTCACAGTCGAAAGAAAGGACAACGGAGAACTACAAACCTGTGTATACAGAAAACCGACAAACACTGACCAAATACTTAACTACACCAGCAACCATCCGAACACACACAAACGAAACTGTATCAGAACACTATTCCAACGAGCCTCCACACACTGCAGCACAGACGAACTACGCAAAACAGAGGAGAACCACCTGTACAACGTTTTCAAAAAGAACGCATACTCAAAAAATACAGTGTGCAGATTCCTCAAGAACAAACCACGACAAGCAGACCAAACACAGTCACAAACCCTAACCACCTTACCATACATCAAAGAAGTTTTAGAAATGACAGCCAGACTACTAAGTCCCCTCGGAATCCTAGTAGCACACAAACCCACCAACACTCTCAAACAAAAACTAACAAACTTAAATTACATCTCATGGGAAAAACCAACGTTATCGACAAAATTCCATGCAAGGACTGCCACAAACACTACATAGTACAAACAGGAAGAAAGTTCGCCACCAGGATAAACGAAAACCAGCTAGCCACAAATTGACACGACCCTCTCTCGCTCGTAGCCCGATACACGGATGAAAAAAGCCACCACTTCGACTGGGACAACACATCTATCCTGGGACATGCTAATCAAAGGTATGCCAGAGAATTGCAAGAGGCCTGGCATTCCAACCACAACGCCATAGGCAAACACATCAACCCCTCAGAAAACCAACAGGAAATGACATCACCACAAACCACAGGAACCCCATACAGGAGAAAGATATAAATAGAAACCAAGAGACAACAGCTTGGCTTCACTTGGAGGTCGCCACTGATGATGTTACCTAGCCATGTAACGAAACGTCTGGATATCAAACCTACAGCTTAGCGAGCAAACCTACACCCTAAATCTCAGTCTGAGGTATAAACCTTCACAAACCTTGCACGATCTGAATATTCACTATCTGCAACATTGTAAAATGGACCCGTTCTAGAATATTATAAAACAGACATTATAGACAAAAGAACAAAGAACAAGACAGCACAGGAACAGACCCTTTGGACTTCCAATCCTGCGCTGATCCAGGTCCTGTAAGTAAAGTTGCCGCCTTTTTTTGTAAGGATCTGTATCCCTTTGTTCCCTGTTCATTCACGTGTCTGTCTCGATACATCCTAAATGACACAATCGTTCTCGCCCTACGACCTATACGAGCAATGACTTCCAGGCACCCACCCCGTCTGGTTCAAGAACTTTCCACGTATATCTCCACTACACCTTTCCCGTCTCACTTTGAACTCATGACCCATGATAATTGAGTCCTTCAATCTGGGAATATAGCTTCTGGCTATCCGCCCTGTCTCTGCCTCTCATAATTTTGTAGGACTCATCCGGTTCACCCGTCAAATTTCTTTTTTTCAATGAAAACAATCCTAAATAACTCCACCTCTCCTCATAGCTAAGACCCTCCATACCAAGCGTCATCTTGCTGAACCTCTCCTGTACCCTCTCCAAATCATGCACATCATTTTGCTATGGTGGCGACCAGAACTGTACGCAGTATTCTAAATGTGTCCGAACCAACGACTTATACAGCTGTACAGTAACCTGCCAACAATTGTGCTCAACATCCCGTCTGATGAAGGAAATATGCCACACACCTTCTTGGTCACTCAACTGACCGCGCTGCCATCTACAGGGAACAATGAAAATGAACACTCAGATCTCTCTGCACATCAATATTTTTCCCACGACTTTTCAATTTACTGTGTAGTTTGCTCTTGAATTGGATATTCCAGACTACATCACCCCTCATTTGTTAGAATTAACTCCAACTGCCTTTGCACCCAACTCACCGATATATCTATGTTCTGTTGGTTTCTCGGACCGTCCCCTTCACGATTTGCTACTCCATCAAACTTATTGTCATCTGTAAACTTGCTAATGAGGCTACAGGTTACCTACCATTTTCTCTAAACCATCTCTGTATATCACAAATAACAGCGGTCCCAGCACGGTTCCCTGTGGAATACCACTGGTCAAAGATATCCATTTTCAGATTCTCCCTCCCTCTACTGTTCTCTGTCACCTATCGCCCAACCAGTACTCTATCCATCTGGATAGAACACCCTGAATCCCATGCGATTTCACCTTCTTCATCAGCATACCATGGGGAGCATTATGAAATGCTTTGCTAAAGTCAATAAAGCTAATCTTGCCATCTCCTCCCCCTCCTTCATCAATTAGCTTTGTCACTTCTTCAAAGAATTCTATTAGATTTGTAAGACATGACCTTCCCTGAACAAAACAATGCTGCATATAGCAGATTAAGCTCACTTTCTTCCATGTGTGTATATGTCCTATCCCTTGTTCTTCAGTAGTTTCCTTACCACTGATGTCAGGCTGACAGGTCTAGAATTACCTGGATTAGTTCTGTTACCTTCCTAAACAACGAGACAGCATTAGCACATCTTCGGTCCTCTGAGCCCTTTCTCGTGTTCAAGGATGCTCCAAAATACCTGTTAAAGCCCCAGCTGTTTCTGCTCTTGCTTCCCTTACTAACCTGGGATAGATCCGGTCCGGACCAGGGGACTTGTTCATCTTAATGCCTTTTAGAATATTCCAAACTTCCTCCCTTCTTATGCCGCCTTGACCTCGACTAATCAAAGATCTATCCCTAACCTCAACATCCGCTAATGTCCCTTTCGTTATGAACACTGATGCAAAGTATTAATTAAGAACCTCACCGACTTCCTCTGATTCCACGCATATCTTTCATCCTTTGTTCTTATGTGGACCAACCCTTTCCCTAGTTACCCTCTTCCCCCTTATATGAATAAAAGGCTTTGGAGTTTTACTTAATTATACTCAGTAAGTACATATCATAGCCTTTTTGAGCCGTCTTAGTTCCTTTATTTAAAATTGGTCCCACATTCGCCATATTCTTCTGAGGCTTTGTCTGACTTCAGTCGCCTAGACCTTATATACGCATCCCGTTTCCTCTTAGTTAGTCTCACAACTTCACCAGTTATCCATGGTTCCCTAATCTTGCCATTTCTCATCCTGATTTTCACAGAAAAATATCTCTACTGAGCTCTACTCAACCTCTCATTAGAAGCCTCCCACAAATCGAATATACGTTTCCCTTCAAACAACTGGTCCCGATCAACATTATCCAGCTCCTACCGAATGTTAGTATAATAGCCTCACATATTTAGCAGTCATCCTGCAGGTTCACTCTCGCCTTTGTCCATTAATATTCTAAAAATTATGGAATTCTGATCACTATATTCAAAGTAACCCCCTACTGAAACTTGAACCACCTGGCTGGGCTCATCTCCCATCTCCAGGTCCAATGTGGCTCCTTTCCGAGTTGGAAGAATGATATTCTGATGTGGAAAGCTCTCTTGGAAGTTGCCAACAAATTCTGCTCCATCTAGACCTCGAACACTAAGTGAATCCCAGTCAATCTTGGCAAAATTAAAATATCCTATCACCACCGCTCTATTGGTCCTACATCTTTCTGTGATCTCTATATATATTTTTGCCTCTATCTCACGTTCGCTGTACGGAGGCCTGTTTTCCAGTCACAACATTGTTACCGCATCCTTCCCATTTATGAACTCTGCCCGGACTGCCTCACTGCTCGAGTCTTCCATAGTGTCCTCCTTCAACACAGCTGTGATATCTTCTTTAATCAGTCGTGCAACTACTTCACCCCTTTTACCTTTCTCTCTATCCCGCCTGAAGCATCGATATCCTGGGAAATGTAGTTGCTAATTATGCCCTGACCTCAAACAAGTCTGAGTAAAGCAATAACATCATACTCCCAGGTATTAATTCAAGCACTAAGTTCATCTGCTTGACCTCGGTACCTCTTGCATTAAACAAATGCACCTCAGACCACCAGCCCCTCTGATTTCATCCTCTGCTCCCTGCCTACTCTACCCTTTAGTCACTTTGACTTCATTATCTAATTCCTTCCAGGCTTTAGTTACAATCTCCTTGCAGTCCACTAATCTCTTCATTTCATTCTCATCTTCTCCCAGATTAACTTAAACCCTTCCTAACAGCGTTTTACATGAAACAATTTCTACCTGTAATCATTTTGAACGGTCAGACAGCATTTAATTAAACAAAGGATCCAGACGGAAGAGGTCCTGTTCCAGGGACATTGAGAAATTGTTTCGAAGTTACCTGAAGTACTTGCGACGTTGAACACAATTTCCCTGTCTGTGCAGCTATTCACTTTGGAGGATCGACAACAATTTAGACTAAAATCCCTTTGTCTTCAAATAAAGCAGACAGAACCCTTCAGAATGGGAAGGTTTTCAGAAACAAGATCGGAAGTGGCTGCAAAAAGCTCAGCAGATCTGTGGGCACTTGTGACGTGCTGTGTTCTGCCAGACCTGATGAACATTTTCAGCAGTTTTTGTTTATTGTTTCTGATTTATAGTATCAACAGTTCTTTTGGTTTTTATTTGGCAACGTTTTCACACTCTGTAATTTGAACTGTAAAGAGGGGAACTGTGTCTGCTCTCAAGTAATCAAGCCCACGGACGTTTTATAGAAATGGTCTGTTCGTATGAATGTGTGCCTGTGTGGTTGAAGGTGGAGTGTTTCTGATGACTTGTCTCACATTTTAAACAGTTAAGAGCTTCGATTTTCTAAATTCAGCTTCAATTATTTCAATAAATCTTTGACGACAGTAACTTGTCAGAAAATCTGAACAGACTCTCAGTGAAACTGACAGCTTTACTTCCAGGCTGATGGGTAATTTGTTTGTTTTCCTTCCTCACAGTTAACATAGTGACGATCTTCGTTCTGCTTTATAAAGATTGTGGATTGTCTCCATGTGTCAATCGTTACCTTCAGGCTATGGCTGTAGCGGATCTACTGGTCATGATCCTCGATCTGATATTGAGACACATTCCTATTACTTATCAGGAACATTTTGATTTCTTGAGGTCTATCCATGTGTGTAATATCCACGCCTTCCTGCTTTATGCAGCCACTGACTGTTCAGTCTGGTTTACCGTCACTTTCACCTTTGATCGATTTGTGGCCATTTGCTGCCAGAAGCTAAAAAGTAAATATTGCAGTGAGAAAACGGCAGCTGTGGTGCTGGGAACATTGACTGTGTTGAGCTGTTTAAAGAACATTTTCTGGTATTTTATGCTCACAGATCGGTATTGGCTGGTGAACGATCCCTGGTTCTGTGAGATAACAATGGACGTACGTGAGTCTCAAGTCTGGGTTACAATCGAGTTCCTCCACCACATTATAACCCCGGCCCTCCCATTTCTATTCATTCTACTGCTCAATAGTTTCACCATCAGATACATTTTAGTGACTAGCAGAGCTCGCAGGAGACTTCAGGCTGACAATAATAGGAACATTCTATGTGACACAGAAATGCAAAGTCGAAAAAGAGCAATTATATTAATGTTTGTGATCTCGGCCAATTTTATCCTATTCTGGTCAATGTTAATGGTGTATTCCATATGTTTCCGAATGTATTGGTTTGGGTATAGGTCTGTGTATCTGGATAACTGTCTTATGCAACTGGGCTTCATGCTGCAGCTCCTCAGTTGCTGCACAAACACCGCAATTTATGCGGTGACCCAGACTAAGTTCAGACAGCAGCTGATAACTGTGTTGAAATATCCCTTTACCTAAATTAGACAAAGCAAACTCTCCCTTTGTTAACGGACTGAAGGTAGTCCTGATTGTTCAAACTTATCGCACAGGTTACTGGGACACATTTCAAGATTTCTATCAACACAATGCTGTGTGGAAAATTACCATTCCACTTACTGGATCTATAACTTCCATTTGTAAATGATAATAATGATAATTAAAAACAGCCAGGCGACAGAATTAATAGTATTTCACTTGTCTTCCTGTTAAAATAACTGATCTCAAAAAAAGACAAACTCGAGCCTCAGTGAAATCGGAGGACCTGGGCCAGAATTAGGTGCTGGGTTTAAAGTAACTCTATTTTTGCCTTCACCTCCGGTGTTATCCGCTCTGACCTCGGCTCGGGCAAATCCATATTTCTCCCTTTCTCGATCTTTCTCCATACATTCGTTCCACTGTCAGAATCTCTCTCTTTGTTGATGTCTCCTCCTGTAATTCCCTCCCATTTTCTTGCTTCTCTATCTCTCCTCCTTCGCCCGTTTTTCTTCACTCTATCTCCCTCTTGCACTATCTATCTCCAATCTCCCTATCTACGAGTTCCCTCACACACTTCATAACTCTCTCTATGTAATCCTTTCTCACTTTCCATTGTAGAGGCAATAGAATGGATGACGGACCACAGTCTTCTGCTCGGGGAACAAAACAAGTGTGCAGACTCAGGCTGTTGCTGGGGCTTGGTCCAAGGCCAACTTAAGGGGCACAGTGGGTGTAGCATCACTGGAGGGCACAATTGTGGGTAGAGGACTGGCCTTTTTTGCAGGAGTACTGTGGGGGTTCGATAAAGTTCTTTGCCTTGGAACAGTGTGGGAGTGGGTGATCCAGCCGTTGCTAGATTAGCAAAGTAGCTGTTGGATCATCAGTCCTTGCAATAGCGGTAGGTTCAATGTGGGAACTAAGTCAGTTACGAGGGGAATACAATTGTGATGGGTCACAGGTCGTTACAAGTGATCATGTTGCTTTGAGATCATACTCATTTTGCGAGGGATCAATGTGTGATGCAACTAGCCATTCCCAGTGGAAAGGTGTGGGGGTGCGGTCGCAGGCCATTGCTAGGGTATTAGAGAGGAAGTTGGGTTGCAGGCAGTTTCAGGGATAATCACAGTTGTGAATGGGGTCAAAGCCCATATGACAGAACCAAGTGTGGGTAGGGGCAGAAATTGTGATTAATTGAATAAAGTGAAATAAATGTACTTGGCTAAGTAATAGGCTGGGTTGTGGAATAAATTACCTTTATTAAGTGATCAGTGTGAAGCTGGTTCTGAAGGGCATTGCCTTGGGAATGGTATGATTGGTACAGGCCAGTTACTCAGTGAAAACCTTGGGTGCGGAATCACTGGCCATTATGATACCAATTAAAGTGGGGAAAATTCATAGGTCATTGCCGGGGGAAAATGAGTTCGTGAGTCCTCAGGTCATTGTTAGGGCATATTATGGGAGTTGGGTGAAAATCAGTTTCAAGGCGAAACAGATGTGATTTGGGCTGCTGGCTTTGATTGGGGAAAAGCGTGGATATGTGAGCTCAGCTCATTCTTCGGGAATCGTGTGGAAAGGGAAATACAATTGTGCTAGGCTGTTGGCTTTTGATGGGCGAACAGACTGCGGATGGGGCCTCAGACTCTTTCGAGCCGAAAATGTGGGTGTTGCACCACTGAATGTTGTTGAGAGAATAGAGTTCACATGAGTTCACAGGCTATTGCTAGGGAGGCAGAGTGAGTGCAGGACAACTCACTGTTTTAGAGAAACAGTGTTTGGGGTGGATGCAAGGGCATTGCCTGGCAATTACTATGGGGTGAGAATGCAGGCCATTGCTCGGGAAACTGGCTTGGGAAACTCATTAGGGTGAGGAGTCACAGGCTGTTGCTATGTAAAGTATGTGGGTGGGGTAATGCCTAGTCGCTGCCAGAGGAACAGGGCGTGGTTGGCAAGAGGCCGTTCAGAGTCGAACATCTTGGACCACAGACCATTGCTAGAGGTACAGAGTGAAATTCGGATTTCAGGACGTTGGTCGGAGATTTTAGACGATTTTGTACCAATCATCATTCGTAGGACAGCGCTGATGTAGTGGGAAAACTCTTGTTAAGGAAACAGAGTGAGTATGGATTCACAGATCATTGCTGGCAGAACAAAGTGTTCATTGCCGCAACGTATTGCAATAGGAACAAAACGTTTTGGAGATATGGGCCGTTAACAAGGGAACAGTGGAAGTTGACGCACAAGCTCAGTGTGAGGAGAATGGAGTTAGAGTCGGTACACCGACCATATCTAGAGGACTAGAGTATACGTGAGGCTGCAGTTTGTTGGTAGGCAAGCAGACTATGTGTGGGACAATATAGAGCAGGTATGGGAGCAGCAGGCCTTTGGTCAGAGAAATTGATGGGTGTTATCCACAGGACCTTTTTCATTGACATCTGATAAGGGTGGGACCACTGGCTGTTGCTAAGGGGCAGGAATCTGGGTGGGGCCCAGACCATTGCTACTGGAACAGAGTTAATGTGGGACAACTGGACATTGCTGGGCGATTAAAAACATAAGTTACTGGAAAAGGTCTGCAGGTCTGACAGCATCTGTGAGGAAATATCTTCTTCAAATATTTGGAATGGTCACTGAATCCGAAAAGTTAACAGTGATTTTTCCAGCAACTTTGATTTTGTTCCTGCTTTGCAGAATCGGCAGTTATTTCTGTTTTATTGCTAGGTGATTTGTGGGGACACAAACCATTGCCAATAAACATAGTGGGAGTGAAGCTAAAAGTTGTTAGGGGAACAGAGTAGTCGTGAATCAGCAGCGTGTCACTAGGGAAATAGGTCAGTGGTGGGTCCATGATGGTTGTTAATGGAAACAGAGCGAGTGTTGGAACATTGTCGGTTAGTACGGAAAATTAATGGAATGTGACCAGTGGGCATTAATAGGTAATTAGGCCATCACTAAGTCAACAAACATGATGTGCGACCAGCGTCTGTTAGAAAATGGAGTAGGGTGGCTTGATGCAGCATTGCTGGGGAACAGACGGGTATGGTTGGAGACATTTCACCGTCGATCAGACTGGCTTAAACTCTCACAAGCACATTCACATACGCAGTTGTTAAGGGTCGTGGAATGACAAAAGTTTATTAGGTTTTTGAAATTCTGAAGCTTCATGAAGCAACCCCTGGATTAATACAGCATATTCACACAGCTGGGTCAGGCTCGAGAACCACCCCCTCCATTATGTTATACGAGTCAATTATTGGAAACAGATGTTACGTTTTGGAGCAGGACCAAGAACGTGGGATTAGTTTGATTGTTCTCGTGCATTTTAAGAATCAGGAATCTAACAGTGATCAGGATAGCTCAGAGGGCATCAAAGAACGAAATTTGATGGTAATTTGTGAAATAGTTTAACCGTTGTTGATAATATAGAACTCACAATGTTTTGACTCTTGCTACACTGCAGTATTTAACAAATAAACTATTTACTGTGCCTGGCCTGGGAGGTAATGTTTGTAGTGAATTATTTCGCGCAGCCCTAACTCTGTATCTGCTAACTACTGTGTGTTTGATAATTTCTTCCGACTGTCGGTGTCACTGAAAATTTGCTGACATCCTAAATAAACGATTGAAATGATATGTCCAGATTGACAGAAAGTAAATGGTCAGTGAGAACGAAGCTGAGAGGACGCAAAGACGCTCTCAACGGATATGGACATTTTAGGAGTGGAAAAGGAAAAACTAATTGGAATGTATGTGGGTGTGAATGAGTCACGTTGCTTGGAATAGAAAGGAAAATAAATACTTTCAAAAGTTGCATGCAAGGAGATTGTGCCACAGTGGGAAAGATGTTATTAGAAAAGTAAAATAACACCTTTTTGTAGCATTAAGAGACAACGTGAACTTCATGGAGTAACATTTACAGTTCTACAATACATTCGATACTTTGCTGTCTATCATATGGTATCAGCTAATAAAACAGAGAGAAATATCGGAGACTGAGGTAATGGGGCGGAGAAGGACAGATGGAGGGTATCATAACGTTTCTACATTGTGGAAGAGGAAATTCCCTCCTTTGTGCCGATGCCTGTTATAAATCAAGCACCTATTCTGATCTAGTCTTCCAGCTCTTGGCACAGATGTAGTACGCTTTGGACCGAAATGCTTTAATTTATTCAGAGTTACTGCTTCTGCCAGCTTTTTAGACAGTGACATACAGGTAAACTCTTTCATCTTTCGGCTCACTTCTAACCCCCCAAATCCTCCTGCCATCTGATTATTGACTTCTCTACGAATGGGAAATGTTTCTCTATCAAACATGTCTGTTTCTCAGCGCTTTGTACATTCCAACCAGGTCCCTCTTCAGGCTTTATGTTTTATGGAAATCAACCGAAGACAATCTAATTATTTCCTTAAACCTAGATTTCTCAAGCCCAGAGGACATTCTGATGAATCTACTCTGTACATCCTCCAGCGTAAATCCTCCCTTCCAATAATATGATGACCAGAACTCTATACACTATTCGAACAGTGGCTCAACTTAAGTTACGTGCAACTCCATCATAATCTCCCTGCTCTTGTATATAATGGCTCGACTAATAAAGCAATTCATCTGAACGATTTTTGTACCTGATCTGCTATCTTCAAGGATCTGTGTACATCCAGTTTAAGGTTTTTCTGATTCACTGAACTTTCCTGAGTCTCACGATTCAAAATGATAACCTTATTTCGTTCACCATCCTTAACGGGAACGATAGCAAGTATACTGTTGTTGTGGTTCTGTTCGCCGAGCTGGAAGTTTTTGTTGCAAACGTTTCGTCCCCTGGCTAGGCGACATCATCAGTGCTTGGGAGCCTCCTGCGAAGCGCTTCTTTGATGTTTCCTCCGGTGTTTATAGTGGTCTGTCCCTGCCGCTTCCAGTTGTCAGTTTCAGCTGTCCGCTGTAGTGGTTGGTATATTGGGTCCAGGTCGATGTGTTTGTTGATGGAGTTTGTGGATGAATGTCATGCCTCTCGGAATCTCGGGACTCATAGCAGAGGCAGTTATGCAAAGGTTAGAACAAACAGTCCTACCACAAATTCAACCCAAACTCTGGGTCAGATATGTCGATGACACGTTTGTAATCATTAAAAACACGGAAATAGAAAAAATACACCGGATCACCAACACCACACTCACAGGAATCCGATTCACGAGAGAAGAAGAAAAGGATAGCCAACTCCCATTCCTAGACGTGATGGTCCAGAGAATACCAGACGGAGAATTCACTACAAGAGTACACAAAAGCCACAAACACACAGACCAAGTCCTAAACTATGAAAGTAACCACCCCAACACACACAAATGAAGCTGCATCAGGACACTATTCAAAAGGGCCACAACACACTGTAGTACACCAGGACTGCAAAAAGAAGAAGAGAAACACCTATACAAGGTATTCGCCAAAAACGGATACCCGCGCAACTTCATCAGCAGATGCCTAAGAGAAAGAACACGGAACGTGGACATACCATAACCAAAAGGGCTAGCCACACTACCATACATCAGGAGCATCTCGGAACTGACTGCCAGACTACTGCGATCCCTAGGACTCATAACGGCACACAAACCAACAGCCACGCTCAGACAACAAATCACCAGAACGAAGGACCAGACACCCAACATGAGCAAGACGAATGTAGTGTACAAAATACCATGCAAGGTCTGCACTAAACACTATATAGGACAAACAGGAAGACAGCTAACAATCCGCAAACATGAACATCAACTAGCCACGAAACGACGCGACCAGCTATCCTTAGTAGCCACACATGCAGACAACAAGCAACATGATTTCGACTGGGACAACACTACTATCATAGGGCAAGCCAGACAGAGAACAGACAGGGAATTCCTAGAGGCATGGCATTCATCCACAAACTCCATCAACAAACACATCGACTTGGACCCAATATACCAACCACTACAGCGGACAGCTGAAACTGACAACCGGAAGCGGCAGGAACAGACCACTATAAACACCGGAGGAAACATCAAAGAAGCTCTTCGCAGTAGGATCCCAAGCACTGATGATGTCGCCTAGCCAGGGGACGAAACGTTTGCAACAAAAACTTCCAGCTCGGCGAACAGAACCACAACAACGAGCACCCGAGCTACAAATCTTCGCACAAACTTTGAGCAAGTATACTTTTATTTCTCCAAAGAGGTTTCCTCTCACATTTTCAGGATTAAATTTATTTGTGCCTGAAGATAATCTGATCTTCCTTTCTCAGGCATTCCTACTTCATTATTTAACTCCAAATCAATCATTATGTCATTTGTGAGATTGTTGATCATACCTCATACGATCATGTCTCGTCCATTCAAGGCGAAGTGTGAAAGATTGATAATCAGGAAGAAAACAAAGTGTGATTAAATAAAAGCAGGAAAGAAGAGCTGAGGATCATCATATCAGCAAGGAATTCATTGATGGGCAGAAACGTCTCCTTGTGCTACTACATTTCATATCCCAATCCTTGCTTGAAATAGGGGGAGACTTGGAGCAGCGGTCCAAAAGCTGTTTATTTGAATTTAACATGTTGGTATGCGTTTTCTGTCTCGATACACCACAGTCCAAAAGCAGCATCTCCACGTCTTGAATTTTTCTGACGATCTTACACCTATAATTTCCAATGGTTAAGAATTCCAAAGGTTCACAACTGTCTAAGTGAAGAATTCCTTCCTCATCTCAGGGTTGAATGGTTCACACCGTTGTCTTAGACTGCGACTCCTTGTTCTTGTCTTCTGAAAAACCAGAAACATTGGATGTCGGTTTGCTTGCTAAGCTGGAAGTTTCATTTTCAGACGTTTCGTCACCATACTGGGTAACATCTTCAGTGAGCCCTTGGGCGAAGTACTGCTGATGATTCCTGCTTTCTATTTACATGTTTCTTTGAGTTGGTGATATCATTTCCTGTGGTAATGTCCTTTCCTATGGTGATACCATTTCCTGTTATTTTTCTCAGGGGGTGGTTAATGAGGTCCTAGTCAATGCATGCGTTGATAGAGTTCCAGTTGGAAAGTCACGCGTCTATGAATTCTCAAATGTGTCTCTGTTTGCCTTGTCCTAAGATGGATGTGTTGTCCCAGTCGAAGTGGTGTCCTTCCTTATTTTTATGTGAGGATACTAGTGAGAGATGGTCATGTCATATTGTGGCTAGTTGATGTTCATGTGTCCTGGTAGTTAACTTTCTGTCTGTTTGTCCAATGTGCTGTTTGTTACAATTCTTGCACTATATTTTGTAAATGATATTAGTATTACTTGTCTGTATAGTTTCTTTCAAGTTCACTGAAGATATTACCCAGTGTGGTGACGAAACGTCTGAAAATTAACCTTCCCGCTCAGCAAACAAATCTACACCCAGAATCTCAAACAGCGTTAAAGATCTTCTCAAAACCAGTAACACTATCCCATACATCTAGCCTGTTCAGTTCCATTAGGATGTTATGTTTCTATGAGATCCAACCTATGTATTCTTCTAAATTCACGTCGCTCAACTTTGTCGATCCAATCTTTCTTCAGATGCCATTCCTACCATTCTAGGAGTCAGTGTGCTGAGCCTTTGTTCGCTGCCTGTAATTGCAACATTATCGTTTCTGAGCCCAAGACACCAAAATTGCCCAGACTGCTCAAGATCAGGCTCCATAAAGTGCTCAAATGCATTACTCTCTTATGCTCAAACCCCATGGCTATAGAAGGCAGCCAATGCATTTGTTTTCCTTACCTCATGGTGCACCTTCAGCAACGTTGTCAGCGCGAAACTCTTGCTTAGTTGCACCTCACCTTTTCCTTAACTGCCATCATTCTGCCATATTTTTGCGACCAAAGTGGATAACTTCACATTTATCCCAATTATACTGCACGTGCCAACTATTTGCCCAATCAGCCAGCCTGTCCAAGTTACTCTCAGCATCCTTAACATAGCACAGACTGCCACCCAACATAGTGTCATCTGAACATTTCGAGACATTGCATTCAGTTCCTTCG
Organism: Chiloscyllium plagiosum; assembly: GCF_037043375.1. Taxonomy (NCBI): domain Eukaryota; kingdom Metazoa; phylum Chordata; class Chondrichthyes; order Orectolobiformes; family Hemiscylliidae; genus Chiloscyllium; species Chiloscyllium plagiosum. Next base: position 12,070,869 of record NW_028270190.1, read on the forward strand.
TCAATAATGTGTAATGTGAACAGTTGAGTCGATTGTTAGTAATTCCAGACTCTACAGAATGCTGCAAAATGATCACCAATGCATCCACATTTTAGGGCCAACTCCTTAAGTACACTGGAATGCAGAGCATCAGACACTAGAGACTTGTGGGTATTTAATCTCATCAATTTCTCCAAGTCAATTTTCCTGTCGAGTAAGGATACCCTTCAGTTCTTCCATTATGCTTGAACCTTTGTCCCCAAGCATTTCCGGAAGGTATTTGTGGCCTCCTTAGTGAAGACAGACCCAAAGTATCTCTTGCACTGTTCTGAAATCTCTTTGTTGGCAATTACGAATCCACTTGATTCCAAATATAACGGACCTGCATTTGTCTTCACCCGTCTTTTTTTCTTCACTTATCCAGAGAATGTTTTGCTGGCAGCTTTTTATGTTTGCTGTGAGCTATTCTAGTTTATCTATTCAAATTAAATGTTTTGTCCTCTTCAGCATAAATTTAATTTCTCCCAGTCCAGAGATTTGCTTCTTTTTCTGACCAATTTGTATGCCTCCTCTTTGGCTTTATATGTTTCCCTGATTTTCCTTGTTGTCCGTGGCTGACACGCCTTCCCTCTTTTACCCTTACATAGGACAGCGATGTACAAATGGTGAAGTTCAATTTAATGTCTGCCATTGCTTATCCGTTGTCAACTCCAAAAGTGTCCTTGGTCAGCTTATTCTACCCAATGTATGCCTCACACTAACAAAGTTAGCTTTCATTAAATTCAGAATCCTAGTCTCCAACTTAAGGGTGTCTCTTTCCAACATAAAGAAAACTTGTGCCATATCATGGTCATTCATTCAAAAAGGATCTTGCATCACAAAGTTTTTAATTAACTTCTTTTGTTACACAATCCCTAGTCTCGATTTCTTGGTCTCTAGTTGACTCCTTGATATATTGATGGCGATAATCATAACTTTTGCGTTTCTGAACATCCTCACCTATCATATTGCTCACATTTTGATTTGTCAAATCAAGACTGAAATCATCCATAATAAATTGTGTACTATTACGGCAGCATCGCTAATTTCCCCTTTGCTGCCATCTCCAAACTCACAACTGCTGTTTATTGATCTGTACAAAACTCCAGGAATGTCTTTGTCCCTGTTGTGTTCCGCATCTTCACCCATAAAGATTCCACTTTGACATTTCCTTACTATTTTGTTGATTCCCCTACTTAACCAGCAAGGTGCCCCAGCTGGCTGTATTATGGACGAGGCCGCATCCCTCAAAACATTTTTATGTAAGTAGGCGAGACCCTAACCTTGCTGTTTGTTTCAGGAAATGATATGATGGATATTCTTAGACTGAATTAGTTGGTCAGATGGCCGATTTAAAACAAACAGATTTTTTTTTACAAAATTATGGAATGAAACAAAAGGAACCGAAAATACAATGCCCATATACGTTATCCTAGCCGAACCCAACCGGCTATCACGACTTATTATTGCTATTCCAAATTACTTGCAACAATCCTTTCCAACTAACCCCTTAATAAATGCATAAAAATGACAGATTCCATTTATCGTCAATCATTAAGTCAGTTAATTTTGTGCTGTCTGCTAAAAATAGGGTGAGAGGGTCCTCAGGCTCCCAAGTTAATTCTTCCTCTCCCCTCCTGGTTATTATTAAGGAACAATAAACTTGATATCTGTATTTGTGTCTGATCCCCTGACTGCTGGGAAAAAACAGACCCTGCACATAGACATGACACATACGTCATCAAGAGAAATCACCGAGGCCCCGTACACACCCACACACAACATTCTCGACTGATTCCACTAAATCCTTCGCCAAGTGAGAGGTCCTACCAACTCCCTCGACAGGAAATAGTGCGCCCCATTCACCTGACACAGACCCGTGTAGTAATTATGCTCCAGTGCCAAAATATATCAACATCAGGTTAATTATCCATTGATTAAAGACAGTCTGGTCCGACCATTGTTGCTGAAGTCAAAGCGCAAACAACACTCTCGACGTCCTACCTACAGACTGTTGTCCTATTGACACACCATCGTCATCCTGGTATCCTCGTTCTTTAAGACTGGTTGTACCCAAATTAGTTATGTATACGGGGTCATAAAGATCTCCAAGAAAGCTAGGGAAACACATCACAATGAATACAAAGTACTCGCTTTGCCTGATTCCTTTTTCGTCAGTGCACTGCTCGCAAAACCAAACTGTTGAAGTGGAATGACCAAATGATGTACTTAACACAAAGCGTCAAAAGTCAATGGAAATTACAGCAGTGGGAAGAAACCCTCTGATCGGTCTTTGCCAAATAAAGGAGAACATATATTTTCATGCTTTTGTACGATCCTGCCTTTAACATTTGTAAACCAATCATATTATACAATGATGATGCACATTTCCAATGAAGCCACTCATGTGGCTGAACGGTTGGAGATAGATATATTTCGAGTAAAGCTCCATGGTTCATGATGTTTCCCAAAATGGCTTGTTTACCTTTTTGAGGTTTTTCTTAACAATGAATACTTATTGATGAATATTCCTTCTCACATATTTGCCACTTACACCATGTTTAACGTTATCCGTGGGTGTCGGACAATGTGTTCATTCAACTCACATTCTAATGTTTGCTCGTTTCTGTACTTGTAATTCAGTTCATCCTGTATTGATATTGGGGCTGTTTTTATTACTTAGGACTGGTTTATTTGAATCATTTTTTCTAAAGCTTTTAGTGATTTCTTTCCAAATAGGTGAATCTGTGACTGCTTCAGATGCTTTAACTATGATTACTTGAAGGATCCCTATTAAAACATATTTTTCGGATTGTAACAGATTGTTGATAAAAGTAAATAGGGATTAATTAAGTAAGTCCAATGTGGAATGTTCTTTTCTTTGTCTTCAGCATTTAAAAATAAACAGCTGCACGCTCTTGCACAGCGCTTGCATTAGTCTAACTTGTGCAGGCTCATGAAACACATAATTTACCACATTGTTTAACTGCTGTCAGAAACGCTATGCTGAATTTACATTGCAACTCTCAGTCGTCGTTACCCCTAATAAATGTCAGTATCAAAAATTATTCATCTGCTCCAATAATGTCACTGCTGTTCCAAGAAACTTGTACTTTTCTGGAAAAAGAACAACAAAACACACATTTGCGCTGAGTGCAATGATCACTCCAACTTCTTCAGGCCGCCAACTGCCCAGCATTCTCACCCAGGCCCCTGCAACTTTCATGGGCTGATACTACCCAGCCTTGAACATGGAAATTCACTGAATCCAAAACCAGAACATTTTGCAAGAATTAGCAGATCTTACGGCACATGTGGAGAGGTAGCGGCCATAACATTTTGAGTGCCGCAACCATTCTGCAGCAGAGAATAACCAGGGAAACAGTTAATCATTTCAGGAGGCAATCGCATAGTCTCTGCTATAACAGCGTCTTCTATGAATATTTCACATCTGTCTTCATTTGGGAGACGAAAGACATATAAAGGTAAAGACATATGTCACAGAGTCATTGAAATGTGCAGCATGGAAATACATCTTTCATTCGAACTCGTCCACCCAAATATGATCTTGTTTCATTTGCGAGTATTTGGCCCATATCTCTGTAAAACCTTTGTATTCGACTACCCATCTACATACGGTTTAAATGTTTGAATTGTAAAATCCTCCACTTGCAGCTCATCCCACACATGTTATATTTTATGTGTGAATAACATGCCCCTTGGGTTTCTTTTAAATCTTTACCCGCACACTTTAAAACTATATTCTCTAATTTTGGACTGCTCCGTCCCGGGGATACAAATAACTTGGCCATTCACAGGCTTCACGACCCTCATAATTTTATAAATTTCAATAATGTCACCTGTCAGCCTCCGACGCTTCATGGAAAACAATCAGAGTCTATTCAGCTTCTCCGTTTAGTTCGAACACTCCAAATTTGGTTAAGTGATTTTGAACCTTTTCCTTTTAATTTTCACAACGTCACTCCTATAGTAGAGCGAGCAGAACTGATCAGGCTATTCTAAGAACACCTAAGAAAATCCTGTACGAACGCAAATGGCATGTTAAACCCTATCCTTAATGCACTGGTCAATAAAGCCAAATGTGCCACATGCATTTTCGCTCCCTGCCTACCTACGAGTCCACTTTCAAAGAATTATGAACCGGCACCTCAAGGTTTCTTTGATTGGCCACGCTCCCCAGGGCCTTGACATTAAGTGTATAAGTCCTGCCCTGAATTGCCTTACCAAACTGCAACATCGCACTTATATCTACATTAAACCTCATCTGCCAGGACTTGTTAGGATAGAATTAGAGATGTTACATGTGAACTTCTGCAGCTGATTGCGATAAGGAGACAAATTTGATTGGATTTCACAGAGTTTAGGAAATTACGCGGGACATAAACAAAACGTTCACATCATGTCTGGCCTCAGTGGAAAGGCTAGAGGATTATATTTATCAATCATCGTTACAGGACGATTGGTAGAAATAAACGAGAGAACCATAGATCAGCGACTCTAATATCGGGGGTTGGAAACCGTTGTGGAAAATGATGAGGCACAGCACTACTCTCTATTTATAGAGGGGTGGTCAGCGTCACATTTCCGGAGAAATACCATGCTTAACACATCTGATGAAATATTTCGAGAAAATGATCAAGGATTTCCATCTGCATTTCGTATTTGATGTCATCTAATTGGATATCAGTAAGGCCGTGGCCAAGATCCCACTTGAGATGCTGATTAAAACAAAAACAAACCCGGACGGTCAATGGAAGCTTAACCAGATCAAAATAAAATTGGCTTCATAACAGGAGATAGAGAATATTAATAAAACACTGTTTGTGTGCATGGGGCCCGTTATGCAGTATCGAACCAGGGATCATTGCTGGATATTTTTTTTGTGCTATTCAGTAACGATGTGGATGAGAATGCAGAAGGATTAAGTACGTTTGAAGATGACACAGAGATTGATAGGATGGATGGCAGTGTGGAGACGTGTGTTAGGGTATAGTATGTCATAAACCAAATGGATCGGTGGGCAGACGAATGGCTGAAAACAATTATCTATGGAAATTGTGAGGGCATGCACTTTGGCCAAAAAAAAGAAGAAAGGAATCAGTAAATTTATAGCAGACACGAGGATGCTTGAAGGAAAGGAGGGAACTTGGAGTGCTTGCGCACAGGTCCCTGAATGTAGGAGGATGAAAAATGGGTTAATTGAAAAGACATACAGGAAGCTTCACTGATGATATGTTCGGGAGGCAATGTTGTAACTGTATAGCTGTGTTTTTGTAAAGTTCCAATTTGCGTATTGCGTCCATGTCTGTTCACCACACTGTGGAAAGATTATGATTGCACTGAAGTTGGTGCATTTAAAGGTCACACTGAGGTTGGTTGGGATGGAGGATTTTACCTCGGAGGAGAGACTGATACGTTCAGGCACGTTAAGGCTGCTTTCTTTGGAGCAGAGGCATTTTAGTTTTGGTACTTGTTAGAGATTCATTATGGTGGACAGGGACAGGCTGAGAATAAAACAAACGGATGTTCGCCTCAGCAGTAAGGTCAGTAACAATGATGACTGCATTTGCATTAAACTCTTGAAACCTGAGAGTTGATTACAGGTAAAAATACTCTTTTTTTCCACAGAGAGTATGGTGGGTGTGTGCAATTTTCGGGAAGCCGGGATACCACATAACTTTAAAAGCACTGGGACAACTACTCAAAATATCTGTAACATTAGAAGCAGTGGCTCCAGAGCAGGAACTTGGGACTCGTGCTTACATTTCATCAGGTACAGGTTACTTAACGCTACTTCGCACCTTTAGTTTCCTTTACACTTTGATTTAACTGATAGTTATTATATGTATTTATTCTCCTCTTGCATCTTTGGTTCTATTAGAGTGTTGTTCGTATCTTCTAACGTGATGAATGATAAAAGATCCTTGCTCAACTCGTCTGCCATTATTGATTCCTATTATTAGTTGTACAAATCGATTCATTGCTGGATCTACTACCTGTTTTGCTTACCTCTTTCTTTTATCGTTCAAGAAAGAGCAGCAACGCCTCTTCTTCCTCGGAGTTTCAATAAAGGACCCTCACCAAATTTCACAGGTACACTACTGAAAGCATAACGCCTGGGTTCGTAACGGCCTGGGTTGGCAACTGCTCTGAAGAAACGACAGAATTTTGAGTGCAAAGCACAGCCTATCACAGAAACCAACCTCCCATCCATTGATTCCACTTACACTTATCGCTTCCGAGGAAGAGCTGCCAACATCATCAAAAACCGATCTCACCTCAGTAATTCTCTCCTACACACTCTTCCATCAAGCAGCGAAGGATTAACCTCTAACTACAACGGGATCTTGATCAGATGGGCCAGTGGGCTGAGAGTTGGAAGATGGACATTAAGTTAGATAAATGTGATTTGCTGTATTTTGGGAAAGCAAATCTTAACAGGACTTATCCACTTATGAATAAGGTCCTAGGGGGTGTTGCTGAACACAGAGAACTTGGAGTGCAGATTTAAACCTCCTTGACAATTGAGTCGTAGGTAAGTAGAATAGTGAAGAAGACGTTTGACCTTCTTTCCTTTATTGGTCAGTGTTTTGAGTATAGGACATTGGTTCGGCCAATCTTGGAATATTTCGAGTAATTCTGGTCTCCTTCCTCTCTGAAGGATATTGTGAAACTTGAAATGTGCAGAATGGATTTACAAAGAGTTTGCATGTGTTGGATAATTTGAGCTATAAGGAGAGTTTGAATAGGTTGGGGCTCTTTTCTCGGGAGAGTCGGAGGCTGAGAGGTGACCTCATAGAGGATTACAAAATCTATAAGGGGCATGGTAGAATAAATAGACAACATCTTTTCGCGAGGGAGGGGGGAGTCCAGAATTAGAATTTTAGGGTCAGAGGTGAAAGACACAAAACAGACCTAAGGAGCAACGTTTTCATGCAGAGTGTGGTACATGTATGGAATGTGCTGCCAGATGAAGCCCTGAAGGCTAGGACAGTGGCAACATTTAAAAGCTATCTTTCAAATGCCGTTTATGCCAGACATTTCAATCACTTTATTGCTCGTAAGTTAAGTCTTCTGTTCCATCTGCCATACATTTTTGTGGCACATTCTTCTGGAATAGAGAAGTCAAAAGTGTCAACAACCTATAAATGGGAAGACAAAACTCGTCAGGAGAACGTTAAATTATCTACTTGTTGTCCTGAGACGATATCCCTGGCTGAACAATCAGTCGACAAAAAGGGACATTTATAGTTTTTGTTCTTATTCACTCGTCAGACTGGAACATTTCTGGATGGTCGAAATGCATTACCCGTCCCGATGTAACATTTAGAAGGCGGTGACCTGGAGAAAAACACTGTAAGAGTGATATAACTGATCGTTCAGAAGTTGTTGACATGGGGTCTTTGAAATTAAACACCCCACAAACACCCCACCCCCAAACTCCCACTCGTCTTAATTGTGTCGACAAACAGAAGAACAAAATCCTGCGTGGGTTCTGACAAGGTAAAAGCAAATATGGGAATGCAGTGCCGAAGGAGGACATCCTGTTATTTCATGTGACGTTTCACATCCCACACTGACCAATTGCAGCTAGGATATTGCAAGAACGACTGAACATTATAGCTAATTGGACTTTTCTCACTGACGCCAAATTCTCTGCCATCACTAACCCAGTTTTATGTCCGAAGTATCTAATTGGCATCGGTCCTGTGTATTTTGACTTCCTTTTTCAGTCTTCCATACAGGACATTGTCAATGACAGTTTTCTCCATGAAATGCCATAAACTCTAAGATCCTCCCATACTTAGTAGGTCCGTTTCTCGAGAAGGTATGACAATTATGTTTTGTGGATATTGCACACATAGCAGAACTATACAGACTATAGCTTATCAAACCTTGCATTTTCATGTAAAGGTTTATTCTCTCCTTCAGAATCTTATCTAATCTTCTCACTTGATCTGACTTCAATGTCTCTCATTCGTAATTGCTTATGTTTATTCCATCACACTTACTGAACAGTTAAAGCATATTGTTTCCTCCAGTCTTGTGGTATTGCTCTGTGGCCAGAGTAGAAACGAAGACGCGAGTCACAATCCCTTTGATTTCTTCCACTGTCTCACACTAAGCTTGGGATGCACGTCATTCGGACGTGAGGATTTGCTTTCACATATACCTCCAATATCTCTTCATTCCCTCTGCTAAGGAATCACAACTGCTCTTACAGAATCCTTGTTCTGTCGAGTGATATTCGTTTATCAATCCGCCATTGCCTCTATTTCCAAGTCAAGTACAGTACGATCGTGGATACCCAAATGTTCCTGGTCATCCTCTTCCCCTCAATAAAGAATATTTTGTCATTCTTCCTGACCTTGAACACCACTTTTTTTTTTTTGTTTTCATGAGCCATCCTTGCTCTTCTTTATTGGCTCCTTAACGATCTCCTTGTGGTTCCCAGTTTTGACAGAACCAGTACTGGTGCCCCATGACTTAAAGTCAATCATCACTTCTACAGCACAAATACTTGAGCAAGCAAAGGATCCATTTTTTTGAGAGAATCCATTATTTCCTCAAAGAAAGATCGTTGCCTTTGTAAATGTCATTTAAATAAACAGGAGTCTCCTTGATGCGTACAATTATTGAAGCAGAATCGTCTTCTTAGTCAAATCAATATCATCAGTGCAGGTAGTAACCATGACAAAGTGATCAACAACTTCCAGAGCAGCCTCTTTTCCAAAGTGATTCGGAAATTCCGAAGTCGGAAAGTGCCAGTTAATGGAGGCTGGTGGACACACAAACAGCAGATATTATATCTATCTCAATGAATGGAGTATTCGTACTCCTTTCCATTTTCCCACAGCACGGGCCCAAGTGTTTTCATTACGAAGCCATTTTCCTTTCACTCCTCGAATCTACAGCTATCAGTGTCGTAAAATCACATGCAAAGAACTTGGAAACCACCAGACATTTCAAAGCCTGCATGCTTTTCTTCTACTTACTGATGTCAATACCAGCCTCATCCATGGTGATAATATCCTGCCCCTGACGTAACCAGAAGAACCTTGTCTAAAAGATGTGTTTTCTTTCAGAACCACATGTACAAATAACTTTGTATTTTTATAACGAATGCCTGTGATCAACGTTTGTGCGCCAGTTCGTTAATTCAGAACTCATACTACTTCAAGAATGATTGGATTCCTGGCTGCATAGGAGCACGATGGTGTCGCGGTAGTTAGGGATTTGGATGAAATGCAGAATTGGCTCTCATTACAATTGCTTAATGCGTTGCCACTGATATTCATTTTATTATCTACAAGAAAGTTACACCTTTCACCCCATTTATGTTGTTTTAAACATTGTCTTTTATGTCAGGTAACGTTGTACGAACGAAAATAATTACACTGCAGGAGAAATGAAAATAAGGTCATCATCAACCAATCAGTCATAACATTTCAGTCCCGTTACGCTTCCGTTTTCATGCATCTCATCTGAGTCCATCAAAGAAAACGATCTTGTGGAGATGTACAAAGTTAAAAATCACACAACACCAGGTTATAGTCCAACAGGTTTAATTGGAAGCACACTGCCAATATGTAGCACAAGAGCTTACATCTAATTCATCAGTGAGGCATCACTGAGAGATTCTGTCCAAGATTTTGAATTGTAATAATGAATTGTCATGATCAATTGAAACATATTTCAACACAAAGGTTTGGGATTGTTTTCTGTTTCCACTCTATTCTTCATGTGCTGATCAAAAATCAAGTGCATTCTTTCGTTCATTATTATAGTTGACTTTTGCAATTAAATCTCATGGAGAAAGTATTCTTTTGCGAGTGATAATGCATTCAGTGTTGCAATCTAATTGTTGATTTCTATTTTGAATGAAGTTGAACATTCCTGCAATTTCAAAATCCCAGTGGAGGTTACACGACAGACAATAATAGCTTCAAATGCATATTAGTTCAGATTATTCTGCAGAGAGGCTGGTTGCAGTAAACGCTTTCCCTGACATGGAAAATAACTCCTTTACGGCGCAATATGAGGAAAATATCATACACAATTCTTGGTGTTATCGGTCTTCCTGGTAAGTGAATTTAATCATTGAAATTGTATAAATCTGTGTGAGTTGACCTTATTCTACGCTGCAAAACGTATTCTTAAATGCTGACCCCGTTGCCAATATTATACTCTTTAAAAAATATGTATTAGCTTAGTGATACTGCTGGTGTGAGTTGAAAGTCTTGAGGTGTCTACTTTACAGTACTGAATCAATTTATTTCAAAACTGTGCCTTTCAAGAGAGGAAATTGCAGTACCGATGGCAATGATCTTCTCGTCTTCACTGGCAACGGGGGTGGTACCAGGGGACTGGAGAGTAGCGAATGTTGTGCCCCTGTTCAAAAAAGGGAATAGGGATAACCCCGGGAATTACAGGCCTGTTAGTCTTACTTCTGTGGTAGGCAAAGTAATGGAAAGGGTACTGAGGGATAGGATTTATGAGTATATGGAAAGACACTGCTTGATTAGGGACAGCCAGCACGGATTTGTGAAGGGTAGGTCTTGCCTTACAAGTCTTATTGAATTCTTCGAGGAGGTGATCAAACATGTGGATGAGGGTAGAGCAGTGGATGTAGTGTACATGGATTTTAGTAAGGCATTTGATAAGGTTCCCCATGGTAGGCTTATGCGGAAAGTCAGGAGGCATGGGATAGAGGGTAATTTGGCCAATTGGATAGAAAACTGGCTAACCGGTCGAAGGCAGAGAGTGGTGGTAGATGGTAAATATTCAGCCTGGAGCCCAGTTACAAGTGGAGTTCCGCAGGGATCAGTTCTGGGTCCTCTGCTATTTGTAATTTTTATTAATGACTTAGATGAGGGAGTCGAAGGGTGGGTCAGTAAATTGCAGATGATACGAAGATAGGTGGAGTTGTGGACAGTGAGGAGGGCTGTTGTCGGCTGCAGAGGGATTTAGATATGATGCAGAGCTGGGCTGAGGAGTGGCTGATGGAGTTCAACCCTGCCAAGTGTGAGGTTGTCCATTTTGGAAGAACAAATAAGAATGCGGAATACAGGGTTAATGGTAGGGTTCTTAGGTGGAGGAACAGAGGGATCTTGGGGTCTATGTACATAGATCTTTGAAGGTTGCCACTCAGGTGTATAGAGTTTGTAAGAAGGCCTATGGAGTATTATCGTTCATTAGCAGAGGGATTGAATTCAAGAGTCGTGAAGTGATGTTGCAGCTGTACAGAACTTTGGTTAGGCCACAGTTGGAGTACTGTGTGCAGTTCTGGTCGCCTCACTTTAGGAAAGATGTGGAAGCTTTGGAGAGGGTGCAGAGAAGATTTACCAGGATGTTGCCTGGAATGGAAAGGAAATCATACGAGGATAGGTTGAGAGTTTTCGGCCTTTTCTCGTTGGAACGGCGAAGGATGAGGGGTGACTTGATAGAGGTTTATAAGATGATCAGAGGAATAGATAGAGTAGACAGTCAGAAACTTTTTCCCCGGGTACAACAGAGTGTTACAAGGGGACATAAATTTAAGGTGAAGGGTGGAAGGTATAGGGGAGATGTCAGGGGTGGGTTCTTTACCCAGAGAGTGGTGGGGGCATGGAATGCGCTGCCCGTGGGAGTGGTAGAGTCGGAATCATTGGCGACCTTTAAGCGGCATTTGGATAGGTACATGGATGGGTACTTAATCTAGGTTAGAAGTTCGGCACAACATCGTGGGCCGAAGGGCCTGTTCTGTGCTGTATTGTTCTATGTTCTATGTTCTATAAGACACTAACCTACTTTCTTAATGCGTTTTGTTAATGAAGTATCGTGTTAAACTAAACATTAAGAGTTCAAAGGTAACTCTTCATTGAAGGCATTATTTTGACTACCCGGTTGGGTCAAAGATCATTGCGTTTAGATAAATCACCACACGCAGATATCTGTTGGCAATGGTCATGTGCTCGGTAATATGTCAAAGAGTAAAATGTTGATTTTGCTCTGCGGTCTATTGAATTGGGCAAACAGAAAATGCAACTAGTTTTTAACTTATATTTGAACTATGGCCAGGACTGCAGTTTCCAATTTTTGGCACAAATACTTATTATCCTCTGAATTGTCATACCTCTGACAACATTTTGTTTGTTTTTTTTTTAATGTAGATTAACCTGCTTTCTCAAGCACCGTTTAAGCATTGCGCATAGATACATGGCCATAGATTTTGAACTGATCTGGAAGATCAGAACTGGGGACCTCTCTGAGGGTGCAGGTCACACGCAGTTTTAAAAATGGATTTAACCTTAGTCTTTTCCCTCAGATCCAGGCAGTGGATGAGTCTTTGTGGTAATGGAGGTCTTTATATCCCCCGTAACGACAACACTGCATTATCATGAGAACAACGTTTGTTCACAGACAATGGAGGATTGTTTAGCGGGAAGACAATTTGCATTCGTGTACATAACGTATAATCCAGTCACATGTAAGATCTTCCTGTTGAAAACCAAGTAACAGCAGCAGCACGCAATAAACAGCTCTTGTCTATTTCACAACTGATTTACATCATCGAAACTCTGCACTCTGCACTCCTGCCATGTTAATTGTGACTAACATTTCAAAATGTCATCCTATCTGGAAGATTGCCAGTTGTCTTCTTATAGAAATAAAACAGTGAAAAGAACAACAGTACAAAAGGCGAACCTGAAGTACTTCAAAACATTTTCAGACAGATCTGCTCTTTGCGTTAATGCAACCGACTGCTCAGGGTCTCTGTAAAGATACTCCTCATCAGCAAATTTCAGTCACTTTCATTGATGTCACGAACCCGTTGGGGATACTGGGTATTTCAAGGGCGTTGTACGTGAAAATATTTCTCAGTAACATTGCAAATGTGTGGTCTAGAGCTCATCAGGAATATTCCTGTACGGGTACAATGCTTGAATATAAGGCTAAACATGCCTTTTTATCCTCTCTAAATTCGACTGATACATTTCCAGATTGTAGAATGTATCCTCACCATCTTCGAATCATGAATTAGCAATATGTTTGGATATCCTCCACTTCCCTCATTTAGTGCATTCGAACAAATTCAAGAGTCCAGACTTATCAAAGAAATATAGCAGTGCGAATATTTGATGCTACTTCTAACTCCTTCAACAATACTACTCATTATTCCTAAATTTCAGGATGTCGACAAATTGCACGAGCTATAATGCTGAGAGCGTTAAAAAAAAGTCCAGGGTCTTTAGACAGACATTACAAACAGGCAAATGGGAGGCAAAAACCTGAGAAAACGCTGGAGCACCATTGAGTTACGGTAACTGTCGAGACTGCAGACCGTCCAACCGTAAAACCTTCGGACTACCTGCCTGTCAACACAAGGGTGTTCATTTCACTCATGGACTGCAACGTTCAACGAATCGACCAAGATCAACCTTCATAACAGGAGATTTTTTGAAAAAAATCTATTTATTCAATTTATTAAATTCACAAGTCAGGGATGACAAATAAACTTGGCGGGAAAAAGCAACACTAGAATATTATAAAGTATGCAAGAATACAAAGAATTGCCAATGATGAAGATCTGAAACTAAACAAGAACAACAAAGAAATAAAGTGGTGGAGAAATGCAACAGTTCTGGAAGGCAACGCCCCTAGTTCCCGAACCGGCGGACAGTGGAAATTGTTTGTCTTTACCTACCCTGTCTTAAACTGACAATACCTTGAAAACTTTAACCAGACCACTCCCTTAGGCTTTCATTCTTAAAATAAAACAAGCTTAATTTGCATGCTGCCGCTTCATAATGTAACCCCTGATATCCAGGTATCATTACTTTCAGGAGGAGACAGTGAGGTCTGCAGATGCTGGAGATCAGAGTTCAGAGTGTGTTGCTGTAAAAAAAAAACAGCTGGTCACGCAGCATTCGAGGAGCAAGAAAATTGACGTTTTGGGCTGGAGCCCGTCATCAAGACTACACTGTGCTGTATTCAAAGCATGTACGTTCATCCCGTGGCATGGCAACCAGATGTGATCAAAACGTAGTAACTGGGGCCGAACCAAAGTTTTAAGACCATAAGAAGTCGGAGTGGAAGTAAGGCCATACGGCCCATCGAGTCCACTCCGCTATTCATGGCTGCTGGGCATTTCAACGCCACTTGCCATCACTCTCCCCGAATCCCTTAGTTACTTCTGGAATTAAGAATTTTTCAATCTCTGCCTTGTAGCCATTTAACGTCATAACCTCCACTGTATTCCGTGGCAATGAATTCCACGGGCCCACCACGCTCTGGCTGAAGAATGTCTGCTCATTTCCATTCTAAATTAACCTCCTCTAATTCTAAGGCTGTGCCCCAGGGTCCTAGTATTCCCGCCTGATGGAAATATTTTCCCAGCATCCACAATTTCTAAGCTAGGAATTGTCTTGTAAGTTTCTGTTAGATCTCCGTTCAATCTTCTAAATTCCAATGAATACAATCCCAGGATCCTCAATCATTCATCATCTGTTAGGTATACCATTCCAGGAATCATTCGTGTGGATCTCCGCTGGACACGCTCCAATGAGAGTATGACCTTTCTGAGTTGTGGGGCCCAGTATTCTAAATGGAGCCTAACAAGAGCTTTATAAGTCTCAGTAGCACACCACTGCTTTTAAATTCCAACTCTCTTGAGGTAAGTGACATTATATTTGCTTTCTTAACCATGGAGTCAACCTGAAATTCAACCTTTAGATAATCCTTTACTAGCACTCTGAGATCCCCTTGGACGTTGACTTAATGAATTTTCTCACCGTTTAGAAAATAACCCTTGCCTGTGTTATTTTTTTCGGAAGTGCAAGATCTCGCATTTGCTCGCAATGAATTTCATCAGCCACTTGTTGGACCACTCTCCTAAACTGTCTAAGGCTTTCTGTAGCTTCCCTACTTCCTCAGTACTATCTGTCTGTCCACTTAACTTCGTATAATCAGCGAAATTCACCTGAATTCCCCAATCCCTTCGCCCAGATCATTAATATATAAAGTGAACAGCTGCGGCCCCCACATTGAAACCTGCGGGACACCACTTGTCACCAGGTGTCATTCTGAAAAAGAACATTTTATCCCAACTCTCTGCCTTCTGTCAGACAGCCAATCCTGAATCCACGCCAATAGCTCTCCTCGAACACGATGGGACCTCACTTTACTCAGCAGCCTCCCGAAAGGGACCTTAGGAAAGGCCTTTTCTAAGTATACTTAGATAAAATCTGCAGGGTTTCCCTAGTCTAACCTACCTGTTACCTGTTCAAAGAATTCTAACCGCCTTGAAAGGCATGGCCTCTCTTACTAAATCCATGCTGACTTGTTTTAATCCGACCCTGCACTTCGAAGAATTCAGAATCCTCACCCTTAACAATGGATTCAAGAATTTCACCTACAATCAAGGTTAGGCTAACCGGCCTATAATTTTCGATCTTTGGCTTGATCCTTTCTTGAACAAGTGGGTTACAACAGCAATTGTCCAATCATTTGGGACTTTTCCTGATTCCAATGATTTTTGAAAGATTACAACCCAACGCCTCAGCTAATTCTTCAGCCACCTCCCTCAGATCTCTGGGATGGAGGCCATCCGTGCCAGGAGACTTATGAATTTTTCGACCTTTTAGTTTTTCAAGTACTTCCTTTTTTGTAATTGCTGCCATACTCAACTCTGCCCCTTGACTCTCCTAAATTGTTGGGATATTACTCAGTTCTTCCACTGTGAAGACTGACAGAAAGTATTTATTAGGTTATTCAGTTATTTCCTTATCTCCCATCACTGGCGTCCCTGCATCAGTTTGGAGCAGCTCAACCTCTACTTTTGCCTCTCGTTTGTTTCTTTTGCATTGAAAGAAACTTTTACTCTTATATAACAAGCTAACTTAACTTCATATCTGCTCCTCTACTTCCTTATTTCTCTCTTTGTTATCCTCTATTTGTTTTGTAGTCTTCCCAATGTTTTGATTTCCCAGTGCTCTTGCCCATTTTGTAGGCTGTCTCTTTCTCTATGATCTCCTGGCTTCCTTTGTCAGTCATAGTTGTCTAATCCCTCCCTGGGTAATCTTTGGAATGAACCTCTCAACTGTATCTTCAATTACACCGAGAAACTTCTGTCAGTGTTGCACTACTGAGTACCCGACTACTTCCAGTCAATTTTCGCCAGTTCCTCCCTCATGCCCATGTGACTACTTTTCTTTAACTGTTACACCGTTACATCCGATTTTGCCTTCTCTCTTTCAATCTGCAGACTGAACTCGACCATATTATGATAGCTGCGTCTTAAGTGTTCCCTGACTTTAATATTTTTTATAAACTCTGGCTCGTTACAGAGCACTAAGTGCAGAATAGCCTGCTCCCTTGTGGGCTCCATCACAAGCTGTTCAGAAAAAAAGCCAACCTGTAAATATTTCATGAATTCCTTTTCTTTGGATCCACCAGCAACATAATTCACCAGTCCATTTGCATATTGAAGTCCCCTATGATCACGGTAATCTTGCCTTTCTGCCATGCCCGAGCTATTTCCTGGTTCGTCTTGCACTCCTGGTCCTGATCACTGCTGGAAGGTCTGTACGTAACTCCCTTTTATTGCCTTATCGACTCCACCGAGACAGATTCCATATCATCTGACCCTATGTCATTCAGTGCCATAGATATAATTTTATTCTTAACTAACAAGGCAATCCCGCCCCGCTGCCTACCTCCCTGTCATTTCGATAATTTTTAAATCGTTTGATGTTTAACTGCCAGTACTGAACCTCCTGCAACCACGTCGCTGCGATGCCGACCACATCATAATCATTTGCAATGACTTGTGTTGCTAATTCATGTACTTTGTTATGAATACGATGAGCATTCAGGTAAAGCACCTTAATGCTAATTTTCTTATCCTCATGATTTCCATCAAATATAGTAATGTGTCCTAAGTTGTCATTCCTTTCTGGTTCATTCCTAGTTTACCTCGAACTTAAACCTTGCACACATGCTAACCTGCTACTAATCTTTCTATTTGACTCCATACTCCCTGTTGCTTTCCCTTTCCCCTCCCCGGACTTACAAGGTTATAGTCCTCGTGATAACCCTATGTATCCTTTTCGCCAGGGCACTGGTTCTAGATCGGTTCAGGTGGAGACTGTCCCATCGGCACAGATCACCCTGTTTCCTAAACTGACGCCAATGTCCCATGAAATGTAATCCCTCTTTCCCACACCAATGTCTTTGCTACGTGTTTACTTCCCTAATTCTCTTAACTCTCTGCCAATTGTCACGTGCTTCGAGCATAAATTCAGAGATTATGACCCTTGAGGACCTGTTCTTCAATTTTGTTCGTAGTGCTTGGTACTCCCCAAACAGGAGAAAGTGAGGACTGCAGATGCTGGAGATCAGAGCTTAAAAATGTGTTGCTGGAAAAGCGCAGCTCCCCAACAGGTCATCCTTCCTATTCTTGCCTATGTCGTTTGTGCCAACGTGAACCACAACAATTGTATCTTCTGCCTCCCGCTCCAATATACATTCAAGCCATTTTGGTTAGCTGTGATAGATGTTCTGTGTCGTGATAGCATTTGTTTGCCCCTGGGCATTTTGAGGCAGACAATGATCTCTGGCAACGCCAATGATACATACATCCCATAAACTCATCATTTTCTTCTAAAAAATTATTTTTTTTTTGCCAGCACCATTTTTAAGCGAGAGATGTTCGACAGGTAGACGATAATGCAATGTTTCCCTCTGTAGAGACATTTTAGAAAAACATTCTGGACATCATGTGATCTTGGGTACTTGTGAATGTTCTGAACAATTATTTTGTTTAGTGCTATTTAAATTTATGCATAGAATTATCTTTAATTTTTAATTGTCATTTGCATTTACACGGATATTATTATATTTCTGGGAGTTTTGTCTTTCATAAAATTACACAGAGAGCAAATGTTTTTCCTTTCAACAATGATGTTCTCAATGTATATTGACCTGTTTTTTTTTTCTGTAATTACTCCATTTCACGTTTTAATATTTGTGCCCTTTAAAGTGACAAATTGCAGCGTCCGCAGTCCTTTCATTGATGTATATGATTTGGTACTCCATTTTTCCTTGAATTGCCACATTGTGTCAGCTGCGTCTATGATGTTTTAAGTTTTCTAGACAGAGTCATGGAATCAGGAAGTCATAGAATAACGCGTCACCAAAACCGAATATCTCATTCACTCGTCATGCGTACCGAAGCTGTACTCGTCCCATTTCTGTGTTTTGGCTAGTATCCCTTCAAATCTTCACTATTCAAAAACCTGTCGAAATTTCTTTCAAATGATATAATATTAGCGGTGTCTACCATTAAATCTGGTATTTTGTTCCATGTAAGTACTATCCTCTGTTAGGAACAAACTTGCACTTCTAGTCCCTTTTAAATACTTTCCTCCTTACCATAAACTTTATATCTTTAGTTTTGCACTTCCCTATTCTGGGGAAAGTACCTTGTCTATTAACCATCTCTGTGTCCGTCACGATTTTCCCAACTTCGATAAGGTCGGCACTCAGGGAGAAAAAAGTTCCAGTTCTACCCATTGTCTCCTCACTACTCAAATCTTCCCACTCTCAGAAACAGCTTTGTTTAGTCTTCTTTCTTCCTACAGCAGGGCGAGCAGGTTAGTGCATGGAACTTTAAATGTGGCCTTACTGATGTCCTGTACAGCTGGAAAATGAAGTCCTGAATCCTGTGCCCAGTGTTCTGAACGATGAAAGCAAGCATGTGAAACACTTTTTTCACCACTTCTGCCAGCACTTTCAAAGAACTATGTGTCTGCACCCCAGGACTCTCGGTTCGAAAACACTACACAGGGTCATAAAATTAATCGTGGAAGCCCTGCCCTGCTTTTTCTTAACGAAATGTAAAACATTGCATTTACTTACATTAAGACCCATTTGGAATGTCTCGGCCACAATAGCCTGGGAAATAGTTGATCAGGTCACAGGCTTTTATCTTGTTTTATGCATTTTAAGACCTGCAGTACCTCCTCGTCTTTACGTGAACTCTTTCCAAGACATCACGTCTTTAGTTCCCCGAGATTCCATGTCTTTCTCCACAGTGCAAATTAAGGAGAAATATTCGTTCTGGACCTCACCCATCTCCTCTCGGTTCATACATATATGGCGTTATTGATATTTAAATGGGTTCATTTTCTCCCAGTTTGCTCTTTTCCAATTCATATTCTTGTGGAATTATTTTACGACTTTAACCATACCTGTCAAAGCTATCTCATGTCTCGTCCTTTTTGTCCTTCTGATTCATGTCTTCAGTGTACAGTGTGGACCCCTTATACCGCTCACAGGAATAACATCTTCCCGTCTGACTGTACCTGATATGTGGATCCATTTTCTTCATTAGAAATTCAATATATCTACTCATCCAAAGTTACATCCTCCTGCATGTCTTTCTGTGCTCACGGAAATAACGTGTTCATGCTGAACCCTCGTAATTTAGCTTTGAAATGTCTTCCAACTGCCAGACGTCCCTGAACCTGTGAGCAAGCTCCTGCAAACAACTGCTGACAGTTCTGCCTAATACAATCAAAACTGGGCTTGCCTTATTTTGGAAATTTATCTTACTCAACATGTATATCCTTTTCTGCAACTATTTAAAAATTAATAGAATTATGGTCACTGGTACCAAAGCGCAAACTGCTAGCACGACACTCACTTGCCCTGCATTATTTCCCAAGGAATGTCGAGTTATTCCCCTTTTTTAATGAGATGATCGACACATCGATTGAGAAAGTTGCCTTAAACACACCAAACAAAACCACACTCCATCCCATCCAATATCAGTACAAGTCTATGATTAGCAAGTTTCGCTCCCAGAGTATTCAACTCTATTTTTTTCAAAAATATCGTTATCTTCCTAAATATTGCTGGTCAATGCCCCGCTTACTGTTGAGGGGTCTATAATACAATACAACCATAGTGATCTCTCTTCTTATTTCTCAGTTCAATCTGTGATGGAGCAGATCATATCCACCTCAATATATTTTAAGAAGGTAGCCTGCAGCTTGTTTTATTTTAAACGTGTCAGAATATCTGCCATTTTTAAGAATACTTGGCTTTCTTTTTGTCAATCAAGCAATGACCAGGTTTTACATTCTGGTGAAGCTTGTGAGCTTCGAGGGTGTTTTTCTTCAACATTTCAACGAAAATCACTGGCTTATCCTGTTTTCCTATATCAGCGTTCCCAGGCTTTTTGTTTTCTCATCCACTTACACCGTGATTTCATTTGGTCTAAGTTGTTGCAGTGAAAAAAACAGAGTTTGATTTTTACTTCTGTTCCCCATAATGGGATACTGAATATCAATGAGATCTGCTTTTCCCTTACCAACTGTGCATTTTTCTTCTCCCAAATTTCGATCCCTCATAGATTGAAACTGATCTTGGTATCCAAACTTCTATGTGTGAACCAACCAATCATAATGGGAAGTTTCGCTGCAAAACATGCAGTCATAACTCTCCGCTCTTCCACATGCGTTCTCTCTACTCCCAGAAGAAACATTTTGGAATCCTCCAAAACAGTCTTCTCTCTAAGAACGTCAAAGGTTTGATGTATTTTCAGTGGCCTTATTCTCTATGAAATTTATTTAGTGCATCCTTTCAAACTTAATGCACGATTGACCAAGTTCCTGATTTAGATGCCTGAAACGTTGCCTCTGGCCATAGCTCATCTGCACTTAAGATAGCATTCTTCAGCTCCTCATCCTGCCAAGATACCTGCACTGATAGTGATGCAAATCGTTCACAACTTTACCCACCAACGTAAGTTAAATGAGCACATATCTAGTTAGTCACAGGTCATTTCCGGTTTTAGTCATTTTATCAAATTAAGCAGAAAAGGCTTCCACATCATTCTTGTAAAATGTAGGCAATGCGTGGACATTTTTAAATCCAGGCCATTGGCTACAATGGGTTTGTTTGTCGTCACTATCTTTCTCAGGAAACCGAACTTCTTCCTTCACCTCTGCACTTTCAAGTCGAGTTTGCTCTCTAAATGTCAAGTTCCGAAGTTCAAACTCACTTTTTGCTTTTCTTCTGCAAGGCTCTTTCACTCCTTGTATGTTCACGCTTTTTGAATTGTCATTCAAACTGCTTCATTTCCTTTTCATGTTCACGCTGCTTCATCTGCAATTGAATCCGAACCTTTTCCAAACATTTCCAATGGCATCGCCAGCAATTTTGAATGTCGAGCTTTCCTTTCATCAAGACACAGACAACCCGAACTCCAGCTTGCCTTCCAATTCTAAAAGCTTTGCTTTGATCACTTTTTGTTAAACTCCTGAAGTCATCTCTTCCAATCCACAAAACAATTCGTAACCGAGAGAGCCATTACTACATAAGGCACAACCTGTTTAAATCAAGAAACTTCAATCCAAGACAGAAAAACAAAACACTAACATCATTTTTATTCATCAGAAATTCAATATATCTACTCATTCAAAGTTACTTCCTACTGCCAGTCCACCAATTCTATCTCTAACTTGGAACTATAGATTTCCATTCAAACAAGCGCTCCCAAATTAGTACGAATCGCACGAATCCACACCTTCTCGCAATATTTTAAGAAGGTAGCCTCGACCCTAATTTTTCTTACTTTAAAGATAAATGGGTAGTGCCATGTTCCAGAAGTGATGTGAGTGGTCAAACTGCAAGACGTTAAGCAGCACAAAAAAGTATTTGATCTCTATAGTTAAAATACAAACAAGAGAAAAAGGAATTTAGAACAAGTTAAGTATTAAAAAGAAAACTTAACCGAATAATAGATATAGTAATGCTGTTCCAACGTAGTAACGTCCCATAAATACAACCCTTGGCAAAAAGAAGACAAATTCTGGCAGAGATTTTTACTGACAATTTTTCAATGAAGGATGCAAAAAACAAAAAAAATCAAGAAACAATTCAAAGAACGTAGCGGCCAGGCATCATTTACTGAAACTCGAACGCTTCTGAAACTCCAAGCAGGTGACAGAAACAAAACTTAGCAATCTTAATCTGTGAGTGCTGGCCACAGTAAGTCAGGTTATAAACAAAACCCTCAAGCTTAACAAGTTATTACTCTCGTGGTTTTGGCAGACTGCATGTTGGCTCTGTCTTTAGAACCTGTCTTCAAAAAAGCCAGGATAAAATAAAATTGTAATGCTTCGTCTCACACCCATATTGTTTCACGGCAAGGTCACTAATTGTTTCACTACTGGAGGCTTTTGACTGGTCGTGTGTCACAAGATCTTTGTTGTCTGTTATTTAGATAAACGATCTGAGTGTAAATGTACAAGTCATGGTTAGTATGTTTAAAATTAGGATGTCTTGTTGACAGCGAGGAAAGTTATCAAAAATTACGGAGGGACCTTGTTCAGATGGGGTGGTTCTGAGAATTGGCAAATGCAATTTAGTGCAGATAAGCATATGGTGTTGCGCCTTGGAAAGTCTAACCGAGGTAGGAATTATACAATAAATGGTAATGTCCTGAGGAGTATTATAGAATAGCAGGACTCAAGAGTACAAGTGCATAGTTCATTGAAAGCGGTGTCGCAGAACGACAGGGTGATGACGCATGCTGGCCTTCCTCGGTGAAGCCATTGAGTATCGGAGTTGGGATGTTTCATCACAGTTGTATATATCGTTGGTGAGGCTGCACTTGGAGTATTGTGCACAGTTTTGTGAACCCTGTTATAGGAAAGACATAGTTACAGTGGAACGAGTGCAAAGAACATTTACAAGAACGTTGTGAGCGTTAGTAGGTCTGATGCATTTGGAGAGATTGGCGAGGATAGTACTTTACTCCTGGATGCACATGAATGAGGGTGGACCTTATTGAGGTGTATAATGTCATGAGAGGCACGGATTGCATGAATTCATACAGTTTTATTCCCCGGGCTGTGGAAGTGAAAACTCAAGGGCATAGGTTTAAGGTGAACAGAGTAAGATATAACAAGGCCCTAAGGGGCAATTTAATAATTTCGAGTGTAGAATGTATCTCGAATGAACTGCTAGAGACAGTGTTTGAGGCAGATGCATTAGCAGCATTTTAAAACAAACATTTTGCTCAGTACATGGATGGGACGGTTTTCGAGGCATATGCAACAAATGCAGTCAACTGGAATTAGCTGAGTGGGCACTGTGTTCAGCATGAACGTTGCACCAAAAGACCTGTTTCCATGCTGCATTGCTCTATACCTCGACTCTACTGCCTTATGTAAACGCCACTTACACCTCTCTTGAATCTCTTTCAATTCTTCCTTCATACAAACCCCAAAAATATTGAGCTGTCAGTTCAGTCTCTCCCTCAGCCATGTTTTCTTTTCAGCAGCTTTGGTGTCCTGGCTCCATTTCCCATCGCTGTCCTGAGCTTATCCACCTTGCTTGACAGACTTCTTTCATTGAAATTCATGCAGTTTAGTTGATAAGTCTTCCATTGTTGCCTTGCCTTGTCGAACTAAATTGTTTTTTGAACCGATTGCATATAGCATAATAAAATTATTTTGCTTCAGCAAATGTCTTCATTGAAATGTCTTTCTGTCTGGCGTGTGTATTATTTATTATACCCGCCGTTCTCAAGTCTCCTTCTTCGCATTTCATCTACATGTGTTGAATGCAAAGCATCAAGGTTCTATTTATGATTTGAAACGCATAAAAATCATCAATTTTTTTCGTAATTTACCAATAATATCGCTGTCCATCTTCTCTCTTCGACACATCCTGATCCTGAATGGTGTTTCATTCTGGAGAGGGAGCCGGGTACCACACAAGCAAAGCAACATCTGGCTATTGTCCAAGAGTCAGTGAACTGGAACTAAACAAGCAGTATCATCTGAAAGGTATCTCATGTGTAGGACAGGAACTGGTTCAATACCAGTCAGACTTCGTGCCTGGAACCGTCATATGTATGATGCAGGGTGAGTCTCCAATCCTGAGGAAGAACTGAACTCTGATACCCTGTCAATTCGTCTCTCATCATTTACTTTATTTTGTTTATGTTCATTCACTGAACTTGCCAGGCAGCATTGCTTGGCCAAACCTGTGTTACCAGAGAGACGTTACGGCGGCTCCATGGCTATCAACTTGGAGTCAGATACTGTACAAAGCAAGCAAGGATCGCTGTCTCTCTCCCTAAGTTACATTAGCGAACTAAATGGTCTTGTTCCCCAAAATTGTTTCAGAGTCATTATTAGATTCCTAACTTAAGAATTTTTATGAAATTCAATTTCTACCATCTTCCATGTGGGATGTAATCTGTGGTAAGAGTATGAGGGTGAGTCTCCTGATACGTAGTTTAATGGTAATGCCACAAAGACATCAGCACCTTTAGATTCTTCCATTGTGTTATCTAAGTGGCGAGTCAAACGTCCATACATATAAAGTATGAGATGGTCAGTGTCAGGCCCTATTTTATAAAGAAAAACAATCAGGCTGGATTTGAAATACACTTTTGAAATGTTCAGCTTTGCAGATCACCATCAGCAGATGACGACTCGAATGTGATGTCAAACTTTTGCTGTTGCTTTCTTTGCAAAGTAATTTCCAATATATCTTCTGTTCATTCACCCTCACAGTTAATTTACTGGCGCTTGTCATCCTCTCCTGTGGAACATGTGGCCTCTCTTCCTGCACCACGCGTTATCTGGTTGCCATGGCAGCGATGGATCTGCTGTCCACTATAACTAACACCATTATGAAGCAGATTTTATCTTCCTATATTGTCGAAGACATCTTCCTGGATATCACTCCTGTGTGCAGTTCCTTGTATGTTCTGTTGTATGCAATCAGAGATTCTTCTGTCTGGTTCACGTTAGTCTTCTCCTTTGATCGGTTTGTGGCCATTTGTTACCCAAAACTAAAAATAAATTATTGCACAGGGAAAATGGCAGCTGTGGTTCTATCAACAATCTGTCTTCTGTTCAGTTTAAAAAATATCGCCATCTACTTTATATATGAACCTTGGTATATAATTGACAATGTGCCCTTCAATTGTAGCTTTAAGAAAAGCTATTGGACTGAGCCAACATGGAGGGGATTCGATCTGTTCAACAAGGTTTTAAATCCATTGCTCCCGATTTTATTAATTATGTTTTTTAATGCTCTGACTGTCAGACATATTTTAGTGGCCAGTCGAGTACGTAGGGCACTGAAGGGTCAGAAAAGACGTGAGAATCTCAGTGACCCAGAAATGGAGAGTAGGAGGAAATCTATTATATTACTGTTCACTATTTCTGGGTGCTTCATACTTCTGTGGTCGTGTTATGTTATAAATGTCTTACGTTATACCATTAGAAGAGAATACATTACTGAATCTGTCAAAATATTTAGGGACTTTGCAACTTATTTTTGGAATGTGAGTTCCTGCACAAATGCATTTATATATTTGGTGACTCTATCCAAGTTTAGGCAGATCATCAGGAATGCATTAAAATTTCTAATTATGCCAATTTCTCTGCTAATGAGAAAATAGAATTACTGAGAGCAGCCACCTAACTGAGTTTTGAAGGGCTCCCGGACCATGAATAAAATAATTATCCCTGACTGTAATTGGAAACATTTCGAAAATGCAGAAATGTGAAGGAAAAGGTGACCGCCCGCCTGGATGTAACAGTTAGGAAGGTAGTCAGATGGCATTCTTCACTGTCGGTTTTGAAACAGCAGGCTCATCGGTCTTCCAATCATTGTATTTTAGTCCTTCATCATCTCAACATAAATTTCTTCCTGCAGTAATAATATTTCAGTCGAGTCAATGACATAGCGCTAATATTACAGGAATAATAATCCCGAATTGAATCATACCATTAAAAAAAGAATGAAAAAACGTTTCTGAAATGGAAAGGTATCAAATGACATTCTTGTCATCATATTCATTGAAACAAAACTAAACTAAAAAAGGAAAATGTTGCATTTTGCGAATGCCCTTCAGGGAAAGGTATCTGCTCTGCTTACCTGGACTGGATGGTATGTGCCCCAAAGTCACAGCGATGTTGTTAATCTTGATTACCATGTTTCCTGCAACAATTAGAGTTTGACAATAAATGATGGGAAATTATAAGAAATAATAATGCCATCGATTGTGAAAGTCATTTTGCGTGGATTGATGAAAATAACAAGAAAACCTTTTTTTACCTGTATAGAAGCTGGTTTTAGCATCTGAAATTTGCATTCATTCAACAGATATTGTTTTACCCAAATTTCTTCTGACCAAACATTGATTTCACGCTCGCCGAAATATAACTTCACTTCAGTACCCTCCTATTATCTGGTCTGCTGCTAGATTCTGTTCTCCCTCGCAGTGTTTGGACAGTGAGCTCTCCACAACCTGACCTCTTCCCATCACTCTCCTACTAATGACTAATGAACTTGTTTACCATCACGCTACCTTACAGACCTCCATCGTTCACATTCACATGACTTGCCTTATATTTGTCCATTTTCCTGCCATCTCATAGCATGAATCTGCTTTCCATGCAAATTAACCAACGTTAAAATTAGAAGAAGCTGTTTTATTATTTATGTCATCAGTCAATAATCCAATAATTCAATAATGCACTGTGCCGAGGGCGGCACGGTGGCTCAGTGGTTAGCACTGCTGCCTCTCAGCACCCCAGTCCCAATTTCGATTCTAGCCTCGGGTGACTGTCTGTGTGGAGTTTTTCCATATTCTCCCCGTATCTGCGTGGGTTTCCTCCGGGTGTGCGCCGTTTTCATCCCAAGATGTGCAGGTCAGGTGAATTGGCCATGTTAAAGTGCCCATAGTGCTAGGTGCATAAGTCAGAGGGAAATGGGTCTGGGTGAGTTACTCTTCGGAGGGTCGGTGTGGACTTGTTGGGCTGAAGGGCCTATTTCCACACTAGTTTCAATCTCGCTGCCTGGTTTTCCTAAAATCCATTCCATGCTACACTCTTCTTAACCAAAACTGAAGTCTTTCATCTGATAACAAAAGCAAGCATTAGATAGTGCATCCATCCCGCCACATGCATTCGTTTTTGTCCTGACATTCTGATTGAAATATCTGTTGTCCTGCATGCATATTGCCAGAGTCTTACCAGAACAAAGAGCTGGTCTAGCATTTAAGTTAGATAAACGATGTTAATTTAACCTGAGGGCCTTTAGCGACGAGGAGAAAACAGCAACTTCTTTATTAAATTCATCCAAAGTGTGATTTGCAACGCACACTGTTAAATTTACACTACTTTGCAAACCAACTGTCCAGTCAACAGACCTAACATAATCTACAACAGCCTGCTCTTTATGAGGAATACCAGATCAATTGAATCGTGTTCATTATTCGGTTGCAATAGCATCTGGTTGGTCTCGTCAATTTACTATGCCTTGGGGCATCTTTTACTGCAGCGTATGAAATACACAATGTTCGTCGAGTCACATGAGTTCCTGCCACGCATATTGTGGGTGCTTGTGTAATGGTGGCATCCATGTGGACATCCAAGACATCTGGCAGTGCTTGCCATGACAGGGTTGTACAGTGTTGTAGTCGATTTAATCTTGAAGGCTGCAAACAATTGTATCATTTCAGCAGTTCCATCAAGTTGACAAGTGGAGGTGTAGGGAAGATCTTGGCGAGGTGCTGATCCTCATCGATAATGAGTTGTGGGCTGCGAAAAACATCACATAGTTTCTCCCCTCCTGGGAAGTGCTGGGCGACGGGTATTGGAAGGGTCCCCTATTGGTTGCATCCCACGTCTGTCTCCTGAGGAGGTCATTACGTTTTCTCAATGTGGCATGCTGGAACAGGCGATCGATGATTGAGCATTGTACCCTGTCCTAATGAGGGCGCCCTTGAGCACCTTCAGAAATCCATCACTTCCTCCTCATCAAAATAGATGCTGGCTGAGCTGAGATGTCGCTGAAAATGTGTTGCTGGAAAAGCGCAGCAGGTCAGGCAGCATTCAAGGAACAGGAGAATTGTCGTTTCGGGTATAGGCCCTTCTTCAGGAGTGAGGATAGTGTGTCCAGCAGGCTAAGATAAAAGGGAAGGAGGAGGGACTTGGGGAAGGGGCGTTAGAAATGCGATAGGTGGACGGAGGTCAAGGTGAGGGTGATAGGCCGGAGTGGGGTGGGGGCGGAGAGGTCAGTAAGAAGATTGCAGGTTAGGAAGGCGGTGCTGAGTTTGAGGGATTTGACTGAGACAAGTTGGGGAGAGGGGAAATGAGGAAACTGGAGAAATCTGAGTTCATCCCTTGTGGTTGGAGGGTTCCTAGGCGGAAGATGAGGCGCTCTTCCTCCAACCGTCGTGTTGCTATGGTCTGGTGATGGAGGAGTCAAAGGACCTGCATGTCCTTGTTGGAGTGGGAGGGGAAGTTGAAGTGTTGTGCACTGGGTGGTTGGGTTGGTTGGTCCGGGTGTCCCAGAGGTGTTCTCTGAAATATTCCGCAAGTAGGCGGCCTGTCTCCCCAATATAGAGGAGGCCACACCGGGTGCAGTGGATGCAATAGATGATGTGTGTGGAGGTGCAGGTGAATTTGTGGCGGATATGGAAGTATCCCTTGGGGCCTTGGAGGGAAGTAATGGGGAGGTGTGGGCGCTAGTTTTGCATTTCTTGCGGTTGCAGGGGAAGGTGCCGGGAGTAGAGGTTGGGTTGGTGGGGGGTGTGGATCTGACGAGGGAGGCACGGAGGGAGTGGTCTTTTCGGAACGCTGATAGGGGAGGGGTTATCAGCGTTAAAAGATGCTAACAAAATTGGGAGCATTTTGTTGCTTGCTCTTCACAACTACTAATCAGTATGCAAGAAGATATTAACATGGATGTGGATCTGTCGTGCAACTGATGAGTTTTGATTGACCTGATCACATTTTGTTTTAACTATTGCATTCCAATTCTAACCCTGGCGTTCTTCCTCATTCGAAAATTATTCTGACCAATAATTTCCTGACTCCGTCCTCATTGATCTTTTGCAATTTATCTGTTAGCCATTGCTATGCCGCTCTGAGGGAAACTGACGCCCTTTCACTTCCAGCACATCTTAGTGATGGCCATGGCAGTGGCGGATCTAATGGCCATTATCACTGTGATCATATTGACACAGTTCAAACATTTTTATTACCCATCATGAATTCTGGACATCACTCCCGTATGTCGCATTATATATTTTTAAGCTCGTGAAGCAATGGTCTGTTCCATCTCGTTGACCGATACTTTTACCATTGATTGATTTATGGCCATTGGTTGCCAGAAGCTGAAGACTGCCAGAATGATGTTCTGGCAACTGCAGCTGTGTTTTTCACAACAACTTGCGTTCTCCTGTTTTGAAGGAATATTACCTTCTACTTTATTAACAAACCTGGCAAGATTGTTCATAAAGTATCATTGTTCTGTTACATAAACGCAAGCTTTTATATTGATCCTGGACTTTTGATCTTTGAATGATTTTACCACCAATTTTCCCGTCTGCTGCAACTATATTACTTAATAATCTTACGGTAAGGCATATTTTATTGGCTAGTCAGGTTCACAAGGGACGAAATGAGCAGGGCAAGAGCGGGTGTCAGAAAAACAGAGGTGGAGAGCAGAACGAAATATGTAGTTTTACTCTTCACCAAGTCTGGCAGCTTCATGGTATTCTGACTGGCTGATGTTATAGAAAATAGAACATTGTAGAGCACTGCAGGCGGGCCTCGATGTTGGAACGTACATTCGAAACAAATTGAAACCTATCAATCCGACCCTATACAATTTTCATTCATATGTTTATCCAATGACCACTGAAATGCCCTACTGTTGCAGGCAGTGCGTTCCTACTCTCTGAATAAAGGAACGAACTCTGACATCTTGTCATGCATCAATCACCCCTGAATTTCTTGCTACGCCCCCTCGTGTTAGCCATCATCATCTGAGGGAAATAGCTCCCACTGTTCATCGTATCGAACCACTTGATATATCAGTTAAGTCACCTCTCAACCTTCTTCTCTCGAATGAAAACAGCCTCAAGTCTTCAGTGTTTCCTCATAAGGCCTTCCATCCATACCAGGCAAGATCCTATTAAATCTCCTCTGAACCCTTCCCAAAGTTTCCACATCCTTCCCATTATGCGGTGACCATTATGTGTGCAATACCCCAAGTGCGGCCTCACCAGAGTTTTGTACAGCTGGAGTGTGACCTCATGGCTCTGAAACTCAATCCCTCTACCACACCATATGCCTTCTTAAAAGTCCTATCAAACTGGGTGGAAACATTCAGGGACCTATGTATATGAATATCGAGCTCTCTCTGTTCTTCTACACCAATAAGAATGTTACTATTAGCCACGTATTCTTTACTTCTTCTACTCCTTCAAAATATATATTTCACATATTACAGATTCACAAGTGTTGATTTCAATGATTATGTTTCGTTATTGTATATATGGGAAAAGTCAATTGGATGCTGCGGACATTAAATTGCTGAACAAATACATTTATTTCTGGAATGACTCCATCCAAGTTCAGAGAACAAGTCAAAAGAGGGGTGAAGAATCCACTGACAGCAAATATTCTATTAATTTATAAAGACATTATATTTTCAAATGCTAACTGCCTGACCTTGAGTTTCCAATCTTTTAATCAACCGAAATGTGGACAGGCTTTCGATCTCTTAATGCGTCCAGAAAAAAGGAGGACGCAGCGTCGGGAAGGAGGAATGGAGTGCTGAGAGAGACATGTGGCTGGTGAGCAGCGGCAACAGCAGCTACAGGAACGTCCACTCAATCAATGTGACACAAGGAATATTACAGCTGCCCAAAAGAAGGAGATGATGCTTTGTTTTCACTGGATTTGCAGAATCACCATTTATGATTATTGCCAACTCTGAATGAAATAGATACTTCACTGGGGAGAGGGTATTGATGAATTAGTGATTGATATCTGGTAACATGAGGTACAAGCAATTGACTTATAAATCTGGGTGCACAAAGCAATCGGGCCAGAGGGACAACCCAGCATCTGTTGCACATCAACCTGGATGAAGAGGGATGAACATTTTCTTGTCCTCTTGAGGTATGGAGATACCCTCCAAGCTAGGTAATACCTGCAATTATTTCAAGTCCTGTTTTGCTCAGCGCTGGACAATTCCAAGCCCCGATGACAAATGGGTTATGTGATTTTAAAAATGCAAAAGTGGTGTCTGTTCACTGAAATATAGACATCGGAGATTTCAGAGTTTGATTTAAATGTTGATCAGATTCGTTTCCTTAAGGTGGAAGGATAAACTCTTTTTCATCATATTGGACGCAGTATTGAGAAATCCTAAAATACTTTCCAAATTACAAATGCGTCATGCATTTAATGATACTATTAAATTGTTTGTTTCAAATCATGAGAAAATACATTTTTGTATTTTATTTAAAAGCTTACTCTTGATTCAACTGACTCTGTCAAGTTATTTGCAGTGAAGTGTGCAAACAAAATAGAGAGCGGCCACAAAACTGGGAACACAGTTTCTAATAATTCAAAAAGTGCTGCCCGAACACTCTAGTTCTGGAAATTGAACAAAGTAATTTTCTAATAACGTTAAGAAAAAAGAAACTGCCAATAGTGGAAGTCTGTCATTAAAAAAAATCGAGGTACTGCTGGACAATTTCAGCAAGACTAGCGACTTCTCTGAAGAGTTTTCAGATCTATGAGACAAAAACCATCAACTCTATTGTCAACATGTGCTGCCAGAGTGCCTTAGATTATTCATATAGACCTGTTTGTATTCTTTTAATGCCGGTAATTTTTATCTGCTGTACTCTAAACTCCTTTCTGAATGAATAATCATATTTCTCGTCTGGAATTATTCTGATCAATTGGAAATTGCTTTTACTCAATGAACAACCAAACAAGACAGCGTTTTTTTGTTTCTGAAGGGGAATCAAGCCTCAGTGATTACATGCCCGTCATACATCAGCACCAGATGAATCATCCTGTTTGAGACAACGCTGGCATACACTGTATTCGTTCAATGTTACAGGAGTTTTGAACTCATTTACAAATTTTAGAAAGCTGATGTGTCATTTTAAGTAAAAACAAACTCAATTGATATTGAAAGAGAGAAAATAAAGGAGGGAGAGATCCTTTTGAAAAACTGCCCACGTTGAAACCTTCTGCACATTTAATCATTTAGCAAATAACTCTACTCAGAATGACACAAATGATTAAATTAATAAAAAAAAATCCAGCCTCCTCTCTTCCGAATAAATTCTGACATTTTGCCATATCATCTGGAAATGCATACTCGAATTCAATCATTCCGGATGCAGATACTAATTTAGGTTGGTTTTTTTGATGTGTGGAATTCCATGCGAAGCATTGTATTCCAAAGCAACATTTGGAGGACTGACACCACTATGGCCCTATTATCCTTGGCCAATTCTGTTTTCACAACGCTGACAGCTTTGGCTCTGGCCTCTAACCACCAAACATTAGAACAGTTACGTAATCCAAAGCCACCTCCAACCCAGATATATGGAAGAACAGAAACGAGTGGCAAACTTTCCAATGGAATGATTAAAGTCACTCCTTTTAATTTTCCTCCTCAGCCTTTGTTGCAAATAAATGCTCGGTCATGCACAAAATCTGCTGAACAACTCTTCCAACGACTCTCTCAAAGATTTTCCATCACCCTTCAAGACTGGTTGTGTTTGCACTTTAGACTTTTGATCTCACACATTGATTGTGGGATGGCTCAGCTCTGTGGACCACCTGTCACTTCCGCTGTCAATCATTCACGTAATCCTGCTTAGTACCGTCACCAGATTGATACCTTATTCACAACTATGTTTGCTGTTGTTCCTAGCATGTGATCCAAAAAAACTCACCATTTAACCAAGGCTGATCCCCTGGCTTACTGATCATGTTTGTGTGCGAGATGTGCTGAGCTTTGTTTTGAGATTGGGGACTGTACTGGAGTACAATTGTGCTAGTTTTAATATCAATAGCGCCTTCTGGATGCGCAGACTTGAGTTGTCAATTCTGTTTGAAGTGTGTTCCATTTAGCCCTGTGATTATGGCAGACAATACAATATGGAGACACTGAAAAATAGAATGATTAATATCCTCATACCAATCTGTCACATTCATTTCTGTCTATCATGCCATATCTGTAGCCCTACCATACATCTGTATGTTTGTCTCCTTATGTTGTCTCTTGCTGCAATTTTCTTGCCTTCTCATTCATGCTGCATCAGTTTATATATCTTTCCAATTGCGTGTATCGTTTCGATGTATTTTGATATTACTCGTAGGTGGTAAGAATCACCCCTCAAAAGGTGAAGACGAGCTGCTGGTTTAACTCTCTGCAGTTCATGTAGTTTTCATAAACGAACGATCGAATTAGACGGAGATGCAAGTTCTCCAGTACAAATAATTCCGCACTGCCATTGCCAGCACTAATGGCTTACTGAAGTCACTGAAATTGCATTTTAGCAATTGCCTGACTCTGTCAAATGCAAGATTTTAACAATTAAGGCAGAGCCTGCAAGAATGGCCCTCCGTTTCTAACTACGCTCCATTCGTTTGAAACATGTCATAATTCTACTCTGGAATTGTGTCAAACATAATTTTAAAGAGGATCGATCGATCGATCGATCTATCTATCTATCTATCTATCTATCTATCTATCTATCTATCTATCTATCTATCTATCTATCTATCTATCTATCTATCTATCTATCTATCTATCTATCTATCTATCTATCTATCTATCTATCTATCTATCTATCTATCTATCTATCTATCTATCTATCTATCTATCTATCTATCTATCTATCTATCTATCTATCTATCTATCTATCTATCTATCTATCCATTCTTAAATCCAAAGAGTTCATATTCAGTTTAAGATATCAACTGTTTTCTGAATTATAAAATTTATTAAAAGTGCAGTCACAGCTTGCAGAACAGAATAGGTAAGAAATGGACTTTGAAAAGAGATTCCTTTAAAAATTAACTGCTAAATGTACGGCAGTTTTGGTTGCTGTTCTGGCAGCAATTCAAATTTAATCAATTAATTTTAATTATTCCCGAAATACTAAAATCCAATTGAGTTTGATTTTGCTGTATTGACAACATTGGACCAATGAGAGGGAATGATGTTGGAGGCATAAGAAAAGCGGGTGTTTTGAAAACTTGTTCGACCAACTGCCATACACCAAGAAAGCTCTTTGTCCACCTAATATGAAAAGCTCTGAAAGGAATCAGATTGTACTATCTATCAACGGGTACCTTTCCCCGTCAAAAAAATGTAATCACAACAAGAAATAAGACGAACGGGGGAGACGACAGCAGCGTCGGGAAGAAAGGGAAGGAAGGTTGAAGGGAGATGAGAAGACCACCTGCATGAACTCTGAGAAATTAAGTTTATGTAATCTTTAGTAATTGTGTTATTGGAGTCAGATAGTGATTAGCTAAGAAAAGCAGGCTTTGTAATTATTCATAGTTTTTGTTTAATGTTAATTGTTAGTGTTAGGAAAATAAATTGTTATTTTTCTTTTAAAATTGGAAATTTGAGTTCTGTTTCACTCATGCACACATTTTAACAGATAACAAGGTGAAGTGAGCTCTTCTGGTTGTTTGGTTTTAATTAATGGAGATGTTCGTTCTCTGTGCCAAAACTGTTTGAGCTCATCATTGCGGATGTGGACAGGTTTGGACAGATCAAGTCTGGAATTTGTACAAGGTTCGACAGGTTTAGACGGATGTGGGCGGATTATGACAGATTTGAGGTGTGAAAGGTCCCAGCAAATTTAAAAAACACTTTTCGATCAATGTCCTGGATCTTAAAATATAATTTAGGTGAGAAAAATCTGTTTAATTTCGGATTCTTCTGGTTGGTTAGTTTAAACGTGAGAGAAATGGCGCTTTCAGTTACTTCATATTATGTGGGGTTTGAAGAAATGACTTAGGGAGTTTTGTACATGATGAGCAAGGAAAGCCGCTGCAATTAGCAGACAAGCTGGAGCTGGACTTGCATGTGCCTCCGAAAAACGATAAGGATATTACCGAAACAACTCAACGTTTACATCTGCTGGAAAGGCCATTAGAATCTTTATAAATGGCTAAAATTCAATAGCAGGCGAATCAGCTTGCGTTAGGGAAAAAAGAATCTTTGCAGAGCAAAGACCCAGAGAGCGAAATGATAAAGAATGGGAAAGAATGTCCATGTTAGAAGATAAAGAAAGGGAGAGAAGTTTCTTAGCTCGGCAAAAGGGAGACAAGAGAGGAAGAAGGAGAACGAATTTGAACTTCAGAAGTCGCAAGTTAAACACGAAAATCAACTTAAAAGGATAAAATTCGAAGGGAGCCTTAGAGAGATTTAGAGTTATGATGAGAAAACCCATCATATCCATAAAAGGTGCATATATATATATACACACACACACAAACATATACATGCACACACATACACACATATAAAAGTATATATGCATATTATACATAATATACATGTATATGCGTGTCTGTATATATAATATGCGAGAGTGCGCGTGTGTGTCTCTGTGTGTGTTATAATATTGTCACATTTTGATGAGATAGATGTTAAAGACCTTTTTCAATTTCTGTGAAAAAATGGCTTGGCAGATGGAGTGCCCAGAGAACATGTGGGTAATGCTAGTTTGTACTAAACTAGTCCCGTATATGCAGCTCTGTTACATATGTGTACAGAGATTATGCATATATCAAACAGTTAATTTTGAGTGCCTATGAATTGTTCCCAGAAACGTATGGATAGTGGTTTAGATACAGTAAGACGGAACCGGGTCAGACTTACATTGAGATTGAAGGAATTAAACACAGCAATATTGATAGATGGGTGTGCAACTGAAAAATAGACGGGACATACAAAGCTCCAAGAAAGAGTATTCTACAGGAGGAGTTTAAAAACTCGCTTCCAGAGAGGATAAGAACTTACGTGGATGCACAGAAAATTCAAAAGTGAGAAGAGAGGTAGAGATGGCAGATGAATATACATTGGTGCAGAAGGTGCAATCTCGCTTCTCACAGGATCCTGAGTAGTTCAAATTTAGGAACTGAGTAGTTCAAAGCAAAATATCCTGGAATTATTCCAGACTGTGCTGTAAGAAGACCTGACTTTTATAAATTACATCAAGAAGGAAACAAAATTAAAGATGGAGGAGTTGATCTTCAGTTAGCTGAAACACTGTTTGATGTAATGGTACAGGAAACACCGGAACAGGAGGATCAGACAGAGGTGCTTAGTGCTGAAAGACAATTGAATTTACAAGCGTAAGATAAGATGATATCAGATTTTTACCATGCTACATACTTAAAAAAGGAATCAAACTGTAATGCCGGAAATTATTTTCTTAAGGAGAGAATCCGAAGTTGAAAATGGAGACCCCGGCATGCTCGTACAGAGGAGAAATGGGCGGAAGTGCACCAGATTGTGTTGCAAGTAGTATACAGACAGGAAATACTGCGAATATTGCATGAATTACCTGTCGGAGGTCTTCTAGCTGTGAGGAAGTTGCGGGCTGCGATACCAAAGCACTTCAATTGTCTTACACTGCATAAGAATTTGGGTATCATTTGCCTTAAATGCATTGGTGCCAAATGGTAGGGAAGCCGCAGGCAGTTTTGAAACCAGCATCTTTGTTGCTAATTGCCACTTTTGCAGAACATTTCATACGGGTTATGTTTGATTGCGTATGCAGCTTCTCTAAAATTAAGAGTGGGAACCAGTCCTTGTGAACTATAATGGAAGTGACTCCCAGATTTCTGGAGGCAATTGCAATATGGAGTATAAAGGCAGCAGGAGCTGTGCAGATGTTCGTTGAATACTTCAGCCAATATGGGCTACCCAAGGAGGTTCAGTAAGTTCATTAGTCTAAATGTTCTGTGAAACTATTTAAGGAATTAATGAATAGTTTAGGCATACAGCACTTTAAATCAAGTGCATACCATCTTGAATCCCATGGAGCCTTGGATACGTGGCACCAGATCCTGAAAGCAGTGTTAAGACTGTCCTGCTTCACTCCATCACCGTCACACTGACCCGCTCACAGTCACCA